>NW_006408653.1:6370169-6406087 GCF_000296735.1 Chrysochloris asiatica
CTCTCATACTTTGGACATATTGTCAGGAGGGACCAGTCACTGGAGAAGGATATCATGTTTGGTAAGGTGGAGAGTCAGAGAAAAAGAGGAAGACCACCAATGAGATGGATTGGCCAAGTGGCAGAGTCAATGGGCTCAAGTGTGGCAACAATAGTGAGGTTGGCCCAGGATTGGGCAGTGTTTTGTTCTGCTGTGCATAAGGTTGCTACAAGTTGGTACCCATTCGATGGCATCTAACAACAACAACAACAACAACAGGTGTATTATGGGGTCCCTGAGTTGTACATACAATGAACACTTTCAGTTACCAAGTGAAAGGTTGGAGAAAGTCCTGGCAATCTACTTCCAAAATAGCTGCCATTGAAAATCTTAAAGAACACAATTCTACTCTGACACACATGAGGTAGCCATCAGTTGGGATCAACGTGATGGCAGCTGTCTTATTAAATTTTTTAAAAAATTGGTGTCTTGTGGTAGGTATTTTGCAAACAAGTAAAAATATAGTGACCCGTAGAGGGTTTTCAAGGAGTGGCTGGTGAGTTTGAACTGCTGATTTGTAATTCACACCAAATGCTGTCCAGTGTTTATCCTACAGTGCCACATCAGGACTCCATATATATAAACGTTTTATTGTGAATTAGGTAAAAGTTTGTGGAGCAGATCAGTTACCAATCAATAATTTATACATATTTTGTTCCATGTCATTGATTGTTACATCCCTATACTGTAACATGACTTATTGCATGTCTTCCCTATGTTTTTTTTTTTTTCTATTTTTTATCTGATCACAAATCTAACTAAAGTCTGAACTTGTAGCAAATGCACACTAAAAACCATGAATTGTGATATATTAAAAGTACTTACAACAACAACAAAGTTGTCTAATATCCTATGAAGATCAGTCTGTTTCTCTTCTCTATGTAATTCTCTTCCATACATCCCACTGACATCCCATAGCCAGTCCCAGCAGCTGATTAGACTAACCATGGATACCTGACCTCAGGTCCACTAATTTACATGCTGGACAGTGACTTCTGAGGGAACCTGTGAGTAAATCCCCAAACCTATGTCCCAGTCAGGGTGGCAGTCAGACTGCCACAATTCCCTCTCAAGAGAAAGAATTGGACTATTCAGAGAGAAATAGGTAGTTGGTTGTTTTTGTTAGGTGCTGTTGAGTAAGTTTTGACTCATAGCGACCCTCTATAGAGTTTCCTATGAGCAGTTGGTGGGTTTGAACAGTCCAGTGCTTATCCTACAGTACCACACCCAGACTCTGAGGCAGCTGTTAGAGGAAGTATAATTAAGAACTTGGAGAAAAGTGACTCTGGGATTAGCTGAGTCCCCATAGAGTTGGGACACTAGATTGATGGACTGGTTACTTCTACAGGTGATTAGCAACCTTCCCCTTAGAGCATCCTTGAGTGGCCGTCCAACTCAGAACTCATAACCCCTAAGCCTGATGGTTTGATTCTCCTAGGCTCCTAAGAGTTCTGTCCACGTGTCTGAGATTCTTATCCCTACCCCCACCCCATATTTATAAATTCAAATGAAACAGGAGATTGTTGACCTTGCCTCCAAAGTGCATATAGCCTAGGTAGGGACCAAGCATATGGGAATAAAAAATACTCTCAAATCCTTAAATGCATATGCAGAGAGATAAATAATAAATGTCTCTGCAGGCTCAATATCAACTTCTTCCTGGGAGGTTCTAGTTTTGTCCATGCATAGTCTGCTCTGCTTTTCTCACATCTCTTCCTGCTTCCCCTCTTCTGAGCCCCCAAGCCCTCCTGGCCTTTTGGGAAAATCTGTCCAATAACCTTCTGTCGAATCATCTTAACATCACCACTATGCAGTCTCCCAGGCTATTGTTTTCTGTGTTTATAATACTCATACTTCTCATGCACGTCAAAAATTCCTGTAGCGAGGGTCTTCTGGAATTCCTAATATGGTCAAGATATCATCCTGGATACACTAATAGCAGGTCACAAGTTCTTTTAAGCTCGAAGCTGTCTGCACAAGTGAACTCCTTGACTTTTCTCCCTCCTTTCACCTCTTTGCTCTGAAATGAATTTACACTGTGTATGTAAGTGAAATTGGCAGAGACCTATGTACTAATTTCTTTGGTTTAAGTGTATCAAAGAGTCCTGGTGTGGCGTTGTGGTTTAATGTGCCAGAAAGCAAAGCTGTTTCAACTGCAAGGTTGGTGGTTCAAGCTCACCAGCTGCTCCTTGGAAACCCTATATAGGATCGCTCTGGGTCGGAACTGACTCAACGTCATTTAACAACAACAACAACAACAACAATTGTCCTTAAAATGTGTCCTGGTGGCACAGTGGGTGAAGTATCAGGCTGCTAACCACAGGGCTTGTGGTTCAAACTCATCAACTGCTCTGAGGGAGAACCATGAAGCTGTCCACTCCCGTAAAGATTTACAGTCTTGGAAACCCCGTGGGACAGTTTTATTCTGTCCTATAATATTACTGTGAGAATCGACTCGATGGCAGTGTTTTGTTTTTTTCTTTTTTCTTTTCTACTTTAATTGTCCTTAGGGCACTTGGCTTACTTGCATCAGTGTTGTCTTTGATTATAGGGTTGTGGTGTTTTAGGATCTATGTTCTACTTGGTTTGAACAAGGCTCGTAAAGGGTCACATGTTGCTGGATGCTTCACAGCTATGGAACAATAAAAATTCTGCTTCTGATCCTAATGTGCAGTTTCCAGAAAGGCAGAAGTCCAGCCCTTTAGATTTGTGGACACATCTACTAACACAGTGCTGACTTATTAAACCCTTTACTGAAATCTATAGAGTTTATACATTGGTGTATGTCTCTGAACATTAAATTTTGGGTTTGTAAAATAGCATTCTTCTACCCCAAACCCCTTTTAAAAGGACAATATTCTTCAATTTTGTTTGATGACAAAATATTCTAATAGTGTTGTCCCTTAAGCATATTCAAAATGAAAAAGGAAATGCCTCCTTTCATGTACTCAGGATTTTAGCTTACATTTCAACACCATGGAAACTAGGCATTGGGGATCAAATCTTTTCTATCTAAATATATCTTTGGCTTTCAATTATACTTTCTATTTGACCAAAATGGCTTTTAAATTCCTCCATCTTCACAAGGGTTCCTTTTATTTTGGGCAGACAGGAACACCTTGGACCCATACTTCAGCTTCCATCAGCAAATAATATCACTTAAAAATAAGCATAGATTGGGGCAATCTGTGTGCAAAGATGTCTCTGAGTGCCACTGAGATGGGGAATAAAATTAAAGTCCATCTCAGTTTAGATGTGCTTATACGGGGTGTCCTGGTGTGGTGTTATGAGTTGATGTGCTGGACTGCAAAGTCGGTTTGAACTGAAAGGTGGGTGGTTCAAGCTCACCAGCTGCTCCTTGGAAACCCTATACAAGGTCACTATGGATTGGAACTGACCCAATAGCACACAACAATAACAGAGGATTGGCAGTTCAAACCCACCAGTCGCTCCTTGGGTACTCTATATAGGGTTTCTATGAGTTGGAACTGCCTCGACAGCACTTAAAAACAGCAACAAAAACTTTTAACTCTGTCATAGTTAAAAGGAAATACCAAAAACTCAAGCCTGCTGTAGACAGTCTTATCTTTTTCCCACAGCGTAGCTGGTCAGTTTGAACTGCTGACCTTACATTTAGCAGCTTAACACCTCACCTACAGCACCACAGTGAAAGGTTAACTACGTTCCTTGCTTGCAGAAAGTGAATATGGCTTGAAGCACTTACTGATAAAGGTCAGAGACCATTAGCATGGATTGTTCCTAAACATAAAGAAAAGTTCTCACAAATGGACCAATAAATGGCAAAAAAATTTAAGTTGTTACAAGGATTTAATTCTACTTAGATCAACAATGAATGCCCCTGGAGGAAGCAGTCAAGAAATCAAAACATATCATATAGGAGAAATCTACTGCAAAAGTCCTAATTAAAGTATTGAAAAGCAAAGATGCCTCGTAGATGACTAAGATGCACTTGACTCAATCATCTGATAAGCATGTAAAAACTGGACAATGAAAAAGGAAGTTTGAAGGAGACCTGACAAATCTGCATTGTGGTATTGGTGAAGAATAAGGTTTCTAGGTGGTACAAATGATGAGGTGTTCGACCGCTAGCCAAAAGACTGATAGTTTGAACCCACTCAGAGATGCCTCAGCAGACAGATCTGGAGATTAGCTTCCAAAGGTTCATAGCCTTGAAAATCCTACGTCAAGTGCCTCCGAGTGCCATGGAGTCAGTTCTAACTCATAGTTTCCCTGAATAGGGTTTCCGAGGAGCAGCTGGTGGGTTAGAACCTTTGACCTTGTGGTTGGCAGTCCAGTGCTTATCCTACAGCACCACAAGAAGAGTTCGAAAACCCTATGGAGCAGTTTTATGTTACACACATGGGGTCACCATGAAGCTGGAATTGACTAACAACAACAATAACAAAATCAAATTTACCATGGACTACAAGAAGAATGAACACATCTATCTTGGAGGAAGTACAGCAGCCAGAATATTCTTTGAAGCAAAGATGGCAAGACTTCGCCTTGCTTACTTTGGACATGTTATCAGGAAAGACCAGTTGTTAACAAAGGACCTAATATTTGGTAAAGTAGAGGATCAGCAAAACTGAGGAAAACCCTCAGTGAGATGGACTGAAACAATGATCGCAACAAAGGGTCTACACATGCCAAAGATTGTGAAGACGGTGCGGGAATGAGCAATTTTTTGTTCGGTTACACATAAAGTTGCCGTGCCATGAGTTGTAGCTGATTCAAAGGCAACTAACAATAATGACCTTCCTCTGGGAGTCTCTGGGGGGAGGTTAAATGATTAATGGGTGTGCCTATAAGCCAAAAAGTTTGAATCCATCCAAAGGCATTTCAACAGAAAGGCCTGGTGATTTACTTCCTGAAAAAAACTAGCCACTGAAAACATTATGGAGCACAGTTTTACTCTGACACACATGGGGTCGCTGTGCATCAGAAACTACTCAGTGACAATTGGTGTCTGGTGTGTGGACCTTCCTTTGAAAGTTTCTCCTCCAAGAAACTCTAGCAAGATGTAATGGAAGCCACATAGCTAGATTTCTAGAAATTTGTGACTTTGTAAAGTCGTTTCACTCTTTTGGGTTCCAATTTGTTCTTTTGTAAAATGAACTGTTTTGTCTAGATATTTTCTAAGATTCTTTCAAACTTCATTCACTCATGCATAAATATTTGTGAATACCTACTAAGTACCAAGGAGCTCTGGTAGTGTAGTGGTTACGAATTGGGCTGAGAACTGCAAGGTCAGCAGTTCGAAATTACCAGCTGTTCAACGGGAGAAAGACGAGGCTTTCTGCTCCCGTAAATATTTACAGCCTCGGAAACCCTGTACAGGGTCGCTATGGGTCGGTTCCAAGTCCATGGCACATAACCACCACCACTAAATACCAGGCACTTGGTATACAGTGATGGACTGTGGGGAAGGGATCCCTGTTTTCATAGATCTCAGAGGCAGTCTAATATTTAATAGTTTGTCTATGGGAGAAAGGTGGCTAAGTACATTTAATAAGGATTTTAGCTTACTATTGCTTTTTGATTGTCTATCTTATACTGACTCATGCTTCAAATCACCTTCTTTTCTGTTTGATTTGGTGATTCTTACCTATTCACAGTGAAATACAGTGTCATAAGTACTGAGTCAAATACTTGTCATATAAGATGTATTCAGAGAATGCCAAATACATTTTATTGTTCAGTATTTGTCCTGGTGTGGTAGGAGAAGCACTGGACCACAAGATTAGTTTGGACTGAAATGTTGGGGCTTCAAACTCACCAGCCGCTCCTCAGAAGGGGTCACTATGAGTCGGAACAGACTCAGTGGCACTTAACAACAACAAAAATTTGTTTTATTGACTGTGGTTAGTATCTTCTGCATTTATGGGTGTGATGTTAGAAGGGAGAACACATATTGTCAGTACATTTGGGTATTTCTGCTGTTTCATAATTATATGGTTGGCTGGATAAACAGCTTAGTTTGAGTTATCTTTTTATCTTGTTGTTGTTGTAAAGTGCCATCGAGTCAGTTCTTGCTCATAGTGACCCTGTGTAGGGTTTCCAAGGAGCAGCTGGTGCACTTGTACTGTTGACTTTGTAGTTTGCAGTCCCGTGTTGATCCTATAGTGCCACACCAGGAAACTTTTTTTGAGAATCAGTCTGTTATAGTATTCCTACATAAATTTATTTATTACATTTGGGATCAGTAGGTTTTTTGTTTTTTTTTTCCTGAGTGCCAATGTGTGTTATTTTTCTACACAAACAACTAAGCTTAAAGCTTAATGAAGTAAGAAAGGCATTCAGGAAGAGCTCAAGCCAACATCTTGTATAGTTGAACCTGTCTGTTCTGTCAGTGACCCATAGAGTGAAGAGCTGTGTCAGCTAATCATTTAGCTGACCACTGCTGACAGACAAATATCCTCTGCCAAGCTTGGAGAGACTGTCACAAAAACATCAGAAGTCAGCCAGGTGACACATAATTCTTGTGGGGTCCTAGATTCATTTTTGCCGCTGTTTAGAGTTGTGCAACTACACATAAAAATACATCTTACTTGAAAATAACATACACATATTAAGAGTTTAAATTACTTTGTTTTGAGAAGGTGTGTTTGTAACTACTGGGGCACATTTTTTTCCAATGATGATAATTAGCTGATTAATACTATCATAGTCCTCAAAAGAGATAGCATGTTTTCAAAAACAGACAATAGATGAGCCCTTACATGGCTTTAAATGGGAACACCTAATAATTATAACCTTGTAGATACAAGGGAAGAAATGTTTTCAACTGTAAACAGAAATACACAAAACAAAAAACAAAAATTTGTCAGCATAAGACTGCTTATATGGCTACTAAGCCAGGGAGCAGCTGCTGTATTTAATACATTGTTTCAGGGGATGTGTAGGACTCCAGTGAAATCAGAGAAGTAGTGGTTTCCAACATTGTTAATAGCAGAAGTCTTATTATCCACCTGCCCCATGATTTGCAAAATTAAAAAAAAAAGTTTTTCCCATCAAATTGTATTTATTATGAGCTTTTCCATTTTAATGAGCAATGACATTTATAATGACCAATTAACCATTGTGATGAATGTGAAACCATAGATGGTCAACATTGAATTACTGTCATCTCCACTCAAACTGAAAAAATGGTCATTGTAGATATCATAGGCTCCTTTACAGTGGCCAATTGATTATTTAAGAATCTTGAAAATGACATAGGGAGCCTATTGTTACCTTTAGGAAGTTCTAGAGTGTTAGGGATCTCATATTAGGAAATGGTATGATTTATAACAATTAAATGTGAAATGCCAAAGATGCTTTCATTACAATTCCCAGTTCCAAAGCTTTTCTAAGAACATGGAGAACCAAGGTCTCTTTTCCCAGGAGAACCAAACAAGCTCTCTCATCCTAAGAAAATGAAGGAATTCTATGAATAAATACACTTGGGTTATATTGTTTGCCACAGGAGAGATTCACAATATACACTAACAAAACCCCAAACCAAATTTCAATGCCACTGAGTCGATTCTGACCCTTAGCGACCCTAAAGGACACAGTAGAGTGGCTCCATAGATATTTCCAAGGCTGTAAATCTTTATGTAAGGAAACGACCTCATCTTTCTCCCTGTAGCAGCTAGTGGGTTTGAACTGCTGACCTTAGCAGCTCAATACTTAGCTTACCATGCCACCAGAATACCTTAAATACACTAACATTTAAAAAAATCTGAGGAGTACTCCAGGAAACAAAACTAACTTCCAACTCCTTTCTTTACAGGCTATGTTTTTAATGGTAGATATACAACATAGGTGAACCTGGAAAACCTTATGCTAAGCTAAAGAAGCCAGAGGCAAAAGCCCACATATTGTGTAATTCCATTTATATAAAATGTATAGGCAAATCCATATAGACAGAAAGTAGATTAATAGTTGTCAGGGAGAGAAGCAGTAGGAAGTTACTGCTTTATAGTAAGTACCAGTTGTAGTAAGCACTTCATTCCTTTTTGTTGCCAAACAGTTTTCTGTTGTGTGGATAGATCACATTTTGTTTATCCAGACATCAGTTGATGATCATGATTGGAGCTCCAATTTTTCCACATTTTTGCTAATACTCGTTATTGTCTGTGATTTTCATTATAGTCATCTTAGTAGTTATGAAGTGGTATCTCATAGTGGTTTTGGTTTTTCATTTCCCTACTGACTATTGATGGGGTCCTGGTGGTGCAGTGGCTAAAGTACTCAGCTTCTAAACAAAAGGTTGGTGGTTTGAATCCACCAGCCTAATCGCAGACAGAAGATGTGAATGTCTTTACAGATTTACAGCCTTAGAAACCTTATGGGGGCAGTTCTACTCTGCCCTAACGGGTCACTATGAGTCAGAATTGACTCAGTGGCAGTGGACTTGGTTTGGTTTTCTTAATGACTAATGTTGTTCCTGGCTTACTTTTGATTCATGAAATTCATCATCTTCCATTGTGCCATAGGATCTTTGCATGTGCAGTTGCCTGGTCTCCAGTGTCTTCACCTATAACTCTACTCTTCCTCTGATCTCTCTACACACGTGGCAATGGCTTCTTCTTTAGGAAAGCATTCTCTGATAGCTATAGGTCAAATCCATTAACTCTTAGAGGACCATCTAATTCTTATGCATAGCATTTAGTGCAATTTTAACTCTAAATTTATTTATGTGATATTTTGAGTAGTGTTTTTGCTCCCTGAAGATTAAGCCTCACAAAGGCAGGAAATTTGTTCATTTTACTCCCCATTGCATTGTTAGCACAGAACACAATGCTTGACTAATTTGTTGTTGTTAAGCGCTGAGTCGGTTCCGACTCACAGCGATCCTGTCTGTATAGGGTTTCCGAGGAGCAGCTGGTGAGCATGAACTGCCAACCTTGCAGTTCAAACCAAATTTGCAGTCCAGCCCATTAACCCACAGTGACACACCAGGACTCCACTTGACTAACAGTAGTCAATAAATATTACTGGAAACATTATATGAAGGATGAACTAGATTGATCCTTACAGAAATATCTTTAAGTTGTTAATTACCGTCTGACTCATAGCAACCGTGTACAGCGTGTTCAAAGTGATACCTTTAAGTAAAGACGTCAAATTCCATGATGTATCCTTGTGGGATTTCTCAGAAGACAGATTTGGCCACACATTCTCTCTCTGTATAAATAATTCCACCCTAATAAATTAGAAAGGACAAATGAAGAGCTAATCAGAGCACAAAGAAATGTCTATGGGGATTAAGGAGAGAGTATTTCACCAGATTACTTTTGGATACTCTTATGAGTTACAAATTTATGGGTTATTATGATTTTGGACAACTTGTGTAAATCAAATCATTTACCTTTTAACCTTGTATCCTTATAAATACATTTCCTTAAAATTATTAAAATAGAAATGTAGTTTCTTTGTAGTGCTTTGATCCTTTGTCCAGAGATCTGTTTTACATTGGCCCTACCTTAGAATTCTTAAAAAAAAACAAGAAGAAAAGAAAAAAAAAAAACTGATGAGTTCCAATAATCTTTATTCACTGACATAGATTATTCCATTGGCCATTTCTGTCTGAAATCCAAGATTCTTATTGATTTCAGTTGAATGCTTTTACTAAGCATGAGATGACATTTACTTATACAAATGAAAGCTTGAATTTCAGGAAAATCTAATCTAACATCCTCTAGCATTTATCATTTCAAATGACCCACACAAAAGTGTAGCATGCTACTCTCTCACGTTGACACTCAGTGAAGGTATCAGCTAGCAGTTAGGAATCTGCTCAAATGCATTGTATCTAGCAAAGGAATAGGGTAACCAGTACTCCATACACATCAACAAACAATGACATCCCGAAGCATAATGACTACAATCAAGTGCCTCTCCCCACCCCCAATCTGTAGTTAAGTGCAGCCTTGGGTAATAAAGATGAGAACATAGCTATACTAAAGAAAACACATCTGTAATGGAGATTTGGCTAAACTGTTAAAGGTGTCAGGCTCTCTTTCCTTCTTCCTGTTAGTAAACTCTTCATGGTTGAAGGCATGGAGGCCTAATGACAGGAGATGGACATGCCAAGACAGAAGTGGCCCTTGCACCCTGGAGGTCACTCGGGAAGGTGTGTGTGAAGGAATGTGCATCCTTTTCACGTCTTTGTTCCAGGGGACATGGTCCACTGGCAAATCCTGTTGCACTAAGATTGGAGGGTACAGATAACCCAAACATAATCCAGACATGTGGACATTGTTTTCATGACATGTTCCAAATCCAAAGGGCATCGCTCCCTCAAAAACAAACAAGACTTTTAGCTTCTTTCTGTATGAAGAACTCTGTGTAAGTCTTTGTCCTTTTCTCTCTCCCAATCTTGAACTTTTTGTTGCATTCAATCTATCTTTCTCTTGTCATCTTTTTCCTTAAATCTCCATCAACTAAATACTTATATAGCTACAGTTGTGTTGTGTATTCATATATCTTCTACACATTGTATATATATTATCTATATAGTTGAATATTTAATATATATGTGTAAACCATGTAGGAGATATGTACAAATCTCATATATATATATATATATATACACACACACACACACACACATTGTTGTTGTTAAGTGCTGTCGAATTGATTCTGACCCATAGAGACCCTGTATAGGGTTTCCAAGGAGCAGCTGGTGAGCTTGAACCACCGACCTTGCAGTTGCAGTCTGATGCATTAGCCCACAGCGCCACACCAGGATTATATATATATATGTATATATATGGAATATATATAAATATTTAGAAACTCCAAATAAGAAGAAAACTCTCCATTCAGTTTACCCTTGCATGTTGTTATTGCTGTTAAGTGCCATTGAGTTGGTTCTGACTCATAGCAATGGGTGGGTTTGAACCACCAACCTGTGTTTAACAGTCCAGTGATTATCCTACAGTACCATGCCAGAACTCATGTCATTGCATTGTTGTGCATTGTTATTTTTGTAAAGTGCCATCGAGTCGGTTCTGACTCATAGTGATTCTGTATAAGGTTTCCAAGGAGTGGCTGGTGAATTTGAACCGACGACCTTGTGGTTCAAACCAACCTTGTGATCGAGTGCATTATGCCACACCAGGACTCCTGTTATTGCATGTTGTGAAGTGCCATCGAGTCGGTGCTGACCCATAGCAACCCTGTGTAGGGTTTTTGAGGAGCACCTGGTGAGCTTGAACCACCGACCTTGCAGTTCAAATGGCTTTGCAGTCTGGCACATTAACCCACTTTCTATATGGAGAACAATACTAGTTTTTTCAGAAATAGTGTGAAGATCAATTGAAGATGGTCTGAATGGATCTTGGTGCCTTCCATTATGCCTCCTGCCTATGGTTTCTGATACAGCTATTCTATCAACAACTTTGGAGCTCTGTATCTGTTCCTGGGATTTATCTGAGTGACACCTTCTGAACCTTTCCTTGGTATGTCTTGTTATTTGTTGTTGTCTCTACATTACAGTTTCCACCCTGTTCTCTGCTCCCTCATGTGTATCTGGCTCTTTGTATCTTTCTTGGTTCCCATTTCTATCTCCCCTTACTGTGTGACCCCAATATCCAGAAACCATAGGAAAAGAGGCCAGACAGTTTATTCCCAGAGACCCTAGAGCTTCTAGGGAGTGTCTTGTGGTTTCTGTTTTGGACACTCTGTTCCTGTGGATCCACCGGCTCATCCAGATGCAGCGGATTTAGGAAAAGCATGGATCCCTCCTTGGGTGACTTTGGAATCTCAATGCTTGTGTTCATAACATCTAAGAACCTCAAATCCAAGTCTTCCCCTTACAGAGGGCTGTAACCTTGCTGGTAGGGAGCCTCATGGTCACCTCCTCAGGCTGCTGTTGAAGGAACTTGTACCCTAATGCAGAACATAGGGCACCTGAGCCTGTTGGCATTCCCACTGTCCCAAGCCTCTCACAGCTGAACTGGGAGCAATTCCAGCAATTCTAAGATGCTGCTGCGCTGTCTCTTTCAGATGTAATTGTATCAATACACATGGAACTCCTGGTCCCAAGGGGGTAATGTAGTCAGCTTTTATTTAGTGAAAGGAGAAGATAATTAAATAAGACTTTCTTTTTAGATTGATAAGCCTCCACGACAGGACTGACCGGCCTTCTAGCAACATTAAGGCACAAATTTGACCTCAATATTACATGATATTTTTGGTTAGAGGCAGAGATGTTGCCAGCTGGACCATACAGTTTCAGGATGGAATGGGCAAGTCTAAGGACTTATTCTTAGGGCTAAAGGGCTACAAAGTTTTATTTATTCATTCGTTTTAGGAGTTTTCAAGACATTCATTTTTTGAGAAACTTTTTATTGTGAATTGGGTGAAGGTTTACAGATAAGATCATTAGCTCTACATCTAGCAAACTATACACCTTGTTTCATCTCAATGATTACAATCCCCTCCCTGCATCTTCTGTCCTACTTCTTCTCTGTGGCTACCCATTTACATATTATTTCACAAATGAACAAGGCAAAATATTTGATATACACTTACAAAGCAAAAAAAAATATTCATTTGAATGTCCAAAGGGTACATTCTGCTGGCCAGCCTCCTGTCCGCAGGGACACAGCCACCGCTTTTGCTGGCGCTGCTTTTGTAGGTAGGGGTCTCATGTTCCTCTCATGCTCTTCCTTCTTGATGGTCCTGGGATCTACTGTAGAAGATATTTAACTAAAGGAGGGAGTGGGTAATTTTTCATTTCAGGAACAGATTATTACAGTTGTGACAATTGCAATTAAGCCTGATAATAATCATTCACAACTGAGTCAAAATCCTATCACTGTTGTTCTCCGTCCCCTTTTCACCAGACCCATTTTGGATGGAGGGAAATATTCAGTGGTTCAGTGGGAAATCTGCTTTATTCCCCTCATTCTGCAACTAAGCACATTCATGAAAGCTTATAAACCAGCCACTTCATGCATTTGCCAATCCACTTTTTTTTTTTTAATGTTTATTGTGAATTATGTGATAAGTTACATGGGAGAATATTAGCTTTACATTCATCCTATCATATATTGTTTCATTGCCATGGTTACAATCCTCTCCATGCATCATCAACCAACCAAAGGTATACCCTGCAAGCCTGTCCCCTGGATGTCAGCACACAGCCCCTCTCCCTCTCTGGGTCTAGAGTCCCCAGCTGTTCCATCTCTCCATGGTATCATCTCTGCCTCCATCTCTGGCATCAATGCTTCTCTGGGTAGGGTCCTGCACTACCCTCTTCTCCCTTGATGGTCCCAGGGACCTCTGCTCCTGGACTGCAAAGTCAATCACTCTACTCTTTTTGCTACAAAATATCCACCTTTACATTTCCAACCCTCACAGTCAGTCCTGATAACAATTATTCACCATGATACCATGAGGGACCTATCCCCCGTCTCCGTACATTAGCCTCGCCCAGACAGATTGGATACTACTCAGTGGAGATTCTACCTTCTTCCATGCCCCCTGGATCTAGGCTCCCTCTTGAAAGGTGGTAAGCCAGTCACTTCTTGCCTTTGTAGGCCCCCCGCCCCATTTTGGGTAGCCAATGACCAAGTTGCCCATTCCTGTCTACTCTGTGCCTGGAGGGCATGGGAATGATCCTCTCTGTATAGATTTGTTCCCTCTTTTGAGCTACTGCATCCCATAGATGTAGGTCAAGTTCATCAAATTGTATCAGATTACTCTCTCCCCCTCCCCCACTTTTTCTTCTTCTAGTTGAGCTCTGATCATCCAGTCATTGAAACCAGGTTGAGTGGGTGTGTGTGAGTGTTCTTATGCATATGCCCTCTCTTCTTATCAGCTGGCTGCTTCACTCTCCACTCTAGTCCTCTGTGGCTATATCACTGACTCTGGGCCCAAGAGTCCCCAGGTCTTGCCACAATGCTGGCTAACCAGGTCTCCACCTGGGTTCACAGGAATCTATTAAACATTGTAGGGCTTAGCTCGCAGCTTCACTGCTGTTTTTCCCTCACTTCCCCTTATCAGTGACAAACGTGGTCACCAGTCAGAGTGCATGTCTGCTTGCATATTCCCATTGATCTTAGTCTTGGAAAGGGGCTGTCAATCCATTTTTGATTACTAATGTCTAAATTTCCTGTTCCTATCAACCCAGTATGCTGAGGTTGAGAAACAAGGTTGTTCTTTATTATGAAGAATTCTTCTATTCCAGTTGGAATTTTGAGTTGTTGCATTCATAGGCAAAAGTCTAGTTCGTCAAATTGTAGCAATTTACACTTGTTCTCAAAATCACACATCTTTATCTTCCTCGGTTTGGGTTCTAGTCAACTAGATACTCAAGCTAGGCAAATGGGTACTAACTGCAGGTTTTGGAGTTCACTCACATCCCCCTGCACTTCAGACCAATTAACCACTTCACTCTCAGCCCTAGCCCCCAGGGACTAGCTCAGTGCCCATGGGCTCAGGAGTTCACATAGCTTCCTAAACTTCAGACCCACCAGCCCTTCCTTTTCTCTCTCTCATCTCAAGGTCAAGAGTTGGTTGCCAATGGAACATGGCCCAACTCAGCTCATGTCTTCATTGCTGCATTTCCCCCACTTCAACTTACAAGTAGACTCAGGTGGTCACCAGCAAGCATACTATACTATCCATGGGTTCTCTGATTTTCATTCCTAGAAGGGGGCTTTCCTCAATGGGTTGGCTTTTCTTTCCTTGATGACTCCAAAGCAAACAGCTTGCTTGATATTCAAATAGCCAAACAGTCTGCTCATTTTTTTTTTTTTTTCTTCTGCAGGTTTTACTTTCAATAAAAATCTTCGATTCTTCTAGCAGTTCTGGTTGGTCTGCATGGTTTATCAAGTGGGAATGTCCTCGGTAGAACTCAGTATTCCACCTAAGTCCCCATACTTAACGAAGGCTTAACAAGAAGTCTATTTCTTGGGGGAAATTCTATTTCTAAAGGGGTATGAATTTTGATTAATTGGGGTGAGCCACTTCCCTTCCTCTATCTAATCTCATCAACCTTTTTTCACACTTAGCACTGTGAGAGGGACAACCTTCTCACAGAGACTGCTTACAACTCTGTTCTCATTCACATTCAGCCTAGTTCAGAGGGCAGACACTACCATTTATGAAGTAAATGCAAGTCATTTTACATTGTAGCCTTAGTTTCTATATCTATATAATGCCAATAATAACAGTAAGTACTGAAAAAACCACTACCATCGAGTCAATTTCAACTCATATCAATCTTATATAAGGTTTGTTGTTGTTGTTGTTATGTGCTGTGGAGTCGGTTCCGACTCATAGCAGGGTTTCCGAGGCTGTAAATCTTTACGGGAGCAGAAAGCTGTATCTTTCTCCTGCGGAACAGCTGGGAGTTTCGAACTGTTGATCTTGAGGTTTGCAGCCCGATTCATAACCACTATGCTACCAGAGCTCCTTACAATATAGTTGCCTCTTATTTTGAGTCACTATTACTAATCATTCACACTTCCTCAGAACTATTACTAAACAACCATTGTCTCCCATGACCAGTAAAGGAATCTTAACACCATGGTATGTTGTTGTTAAGTGCTGTTGAGTTGGTTCTGACTTATAGTGATCTTGTATAGGGTTTCTGAGGAACAGCAGGTAAGTTTGAATTGCTGAACTGTGGTTTGCAGTTCAGTGTTAATCCTACAGTACTACACCAAGACTCCAACAAAATGATGTAGGTTCCAGCTTATCCTTCTGGCTATGGTTTGCCTTCGGAACACTGTGGTTGTGTCCCATTTAGCCTTTGAGAAAATAAGGTGACATATTAATATCTCACATTTCAGTGATCAGTTTTTTCCAGCATTATACAAGGTTTATGAGGCTGTAAATCTTTATGGGAGCAGATAGCCTCATTTTTCTCCAGAAGAGCAGCTGGTGCTAACTTGAGGTAAACAGTTCAGTTCTTATAATATAGTGCCACCAGGGCTCCTATATGGGATAAATCAGTGCCTGGCACATGGAGAGCCAAACAAATGTTAACTATTATTATCATCATCATCATGACCAGCTGCTTCGCTGTGAACAAGTCTACTCTTTAAGGGTCACCAGACCTCTGATTCATAACATGACTCTCCCTCTTCCAGACCCTCAAAATCTGTCCATCTTGTAGAATCCACACTGACAATTGAGTGAAACTGCCATCAGGAGCTCTGAGAGTATCTACCTTTATTTGTGGTGCTATGGATTAATGCGCTGGATTGCAAAGTCGCTTTGAACCATAAGGTTGGCGGTTCAAGCTCACTAACCACTCATTGGATACCCTTTTTAGGGTTGCTATGAGTCAGAACTGACTTGGCAGCACTTAACAATAGACCTACCTCACCATAGAATTCATATACAAGGGACATTTTCATGAAATAGGAACTGAACTTTCAATTTTGGGGCATTTATGGTGTTTTCCTCCACTATCTCTGAGCACCTCCCCACCATCCCTGCAGGCCATCAAGGTCATGGAACCCTGGTAGTTGTTTGGTATCTGATACATTTTATAGAGTTTCAGGATGCCTTCTAGGAGCTCCGCTGGCTGAGTGGTTAAATGACCAGCTGCTAACAAAAAGGAAAAAGGTCGGTGATTCGAATCCACCATCTGCTCTGCAGGGAGAAGATGTGGAAGTTTGTTTCAGTAAAGATTGCCCTCTGGAAACCCTAGGTGGGTTTCTACTCTGTCCTCTAGGATTCAACTTAAGGCAGTTAGTCTGGTTTTGGTTTAGGACAACTTTCTGGTCTGACACGACCAACATACAAGAGGTGCTATCTAGCACTAAGCCCTTCGGAACACCATCCAGGTACAAAATAATGTCTGACTCGTCTTCCTTGTGTCTACAAATTAAGGGCTAGAGGTCAACTTCTGGGGGTTGGTCAGGTATTTGGTACCCATGAGAAGTGGTCCTATTTTTCCTTGCTTCTTTTGTAGACCAGATTTTCACCTATGCCCTGATGAGCTGTCCTAATAACCCTACTCAGGATGTGAGATGTTTTATATAGAAAATATTATATAGAAAATTATCTGACCTTAATAATAAGTCAGTTCTTGCAACTAGTCCACTGGAAGACTGCAGCTTTAAGGAGCAGTCACAGCAACTTAACTTCCACCTGAGAAGAACTTAATTTTACCACTTAATAAAATCTGGTTAGCCCTTTGACCTATGAGTTCAAGACAGACGAGAAACTGAATGTGTGATGCACCTGATAATTTATCCAGTGTAATATTTGCTGGTTTGAATCCAGGGGTGGCTGACTCCATAGCCTAGAACTCTCTATCATATGACACTGCTTTTTTCCAAGGATACAGCTGATGCCTGCTCTCAAAGAGACCTACTTCCGAAAAAGACATATACTGTAGTACAGTTTATTCCTGTGTAACATTTGAGCTGTCCTTTGACAACTAAGTAGAATGTGTTCATAAAGAAATGAGAAAAGGAAAGGACATTTCAGGTAGAAGGAACAGATTGAAGACAGACACTGAGGTAGGAAAACAGAGAGCACATCTAGGACTCCCGTGTATTGATATGTGATATGTGCCTGGACCCGGACGATGCATTGCATCTCTAGGATGTAATGTTTGTGAAGCACATGGACCAGAAAGAAAGGCTGACAATAGTGAAGGTGACTGTGCTATATAGATGGAATTGCAGGTGATTTTTTTTCCCTCTTTCCCCCCACCTGTGAATCAGTCCACTTATTCGTTCACTGCCTCCTGTGTTATTTCCACTGTTCCACCCTGGGCCCCTGCCTCCTTATCCCCCTGTGGACATCTCTTGTCTATAGTAAGCCATGTTTCCATATGCTCTGTCTAGATCACTGCTTCGGAGGTGCTGCCCACCACATTCCTTAGCAGACCCCGGCACACTGCTCCATGCAGTACACTCCACAACCAGTGGCTGCTTGTCCTTGTCATGACACTACCCAGCTCTGGTCCACCATTCATCTGGCCGTTGTATCATTCCCTGGCTTCTTTGGATTGATCCCCAACACAGCTGCTTGGACCTCAAGGTGTTGTTGTTGTTAAGTGCCGTAGAGTCAGTTCCGACTCAGAAACCTGCAATAGGGTTTCCGAGGAACAGATGGTGAGTTTGAATCAATGACCTTGCAGTTCAAACCAATCTTAAGGTCAAGTGCTTATCCTATCACACTAGGACCTCAAGATAGTACAACTTTTTGAGTGTTACCTTGTTGTTGTTGTTAAGTGCCATCGAGTCAGATCTGACTCATAATGACCCTGAATAGGGTTTCCAAGGAATGGCTGCTGAATTTGAACTGCTGACCTTGCAGTTCAAACCAACCTGTGGTCCAGGGCTTATTTCATAGTGCCATAACAGCACTCCATTTACCTTTTCCCCCAAGTATGCACACACCACTGAGGAGGCTGAATGGGGTAGCTTCAGTACAGGCCAGGTGTCAGCTGCTTTTCTAGGCTCAGAGTATACAACAAAGACAAAAGAACCCAAATCCCCCCTCACAGCACTCATGGAGGAGACTGCCCATAAACAAATCAACAACAAACATAAATAATACAATTTCAGATCATAAGACGTGCTGTGAAGTACATAAAAAATAATAGGAAAGTTAATGGCCAAAGCAAATCCTTTAGAGGAAAAGAATGTCAGCCCGACATCCAGTCTCCACTTGAAGAGGCCTATGTAAATAAAAATATAATGAAAAATGTTTTAATAACGCAATTGTAGTAAATTAGATTATCCTTGGGAACCAAGGTAGAAATGGTGTAAATATTTATTTTACCTTTATGTAAGTAAGTCCTTTTAGGAATATGTGATGCTCAGTTTCTCACATGTTATGATGTGACAAATCAGCCTGATAGGTACATAATATAATACTATTGCCTTAGATTCATTTAAAAAACTAATTTGCTGTTGGCATTCTGATTGACAATATAGTTCTCATAGTTGAGCTGAGTGCTTATATGTAGTCTTAGCTCATCACTCAGTGTTATGAGTTATTGCACTTTATGTTAATGATCATGCTAATTACTTGCAGGTGTCTCTGTTTCCCCTTTAAGGAATAGAGGTCCCACCTGGCTTAATTCCAATTATGATATTTACCTTTTCTGTATGCAAATTCTGAAGCCTTGATGATGTAGTGGGTTATACAATGTGTCACAAACTACAGAGCCAGCAGTTCAAATCTATCAGCCGCTCAACAGGAGAAAAATGGGGCTTTCTGTTTCCATAAACGTCACTCAGAGTTGGAACCAACTCAACAGCATACAACCACCACCACTACTACCACCTATGCAAATTTTCTGTGCAATGGGAAGCATTCAAATACTAATAGCATCAAATTTTGACTCTATTTAGTATTATGCTGCTAAGAAAATATTTGGAATCCTGGTGTGGCACTGTAGGATAAACACTGGACTGCTACTCATTAGGTTGTTGGTTCAAACCTACCAACTGCTCCTTGGAAACTCTCTGCAGGGTTGTTATGAGTCAGAACCAACTCCCTGACACTCAAAACCACCACAACAAGATAACATTTGGTGTCACTGGGTGGTGCAAATGCTTTAGTGCTCTGCTACTAACCAATGTGGCACTGTAGTATAAACATTGGACTGAAAGGTCAGTTTGAATCTCAGGGTTGGTGGTTCAAACTCACCAGTCACTCCTCAGAAATACTACATAGGTTGCTATGAATCAGAACCAGCTCAATGGCACTTAACAATGACAACAACTAACTGAAAGATTGGCAGTTTGAACCCACCCAGATGCACCTCGAAAGACAGGCCTGGTGATCTGCTCCCAGAAAGTCAGAGTCTAGAAAACTCTATAGAGCAGTCTATTCTGCACACATGAGTTACCATGAGTCAGGATTAACTTAATGGTAACTAACAACCATAAAGATGATAATTGGATTTAAAAAATACTTGCAGTTAGAAATTTGGGTGACTTTTCTTGTTGTTAGGTGCCATCAACTTGGTACCAACTCATAGTGACCCTATACACAACAGAATGAAAGACTGCTCGGTCCTGGGTCAACCTCACAATCGTTGCTACACCTGAGTCCATTGCTGCTGTCACAGTGCCAAAAAATAGGGGTCTTCCTATTTTTCTCTGACTCTCCACTTTACCAAATATAATATCCTTCGCCAGGGACTGGTGCCTCCTGATACTGAAGTATGAGAGTCAAAGTCTGGCCATCCTGGCTTCCAAGGAGCACTCTGGCTGTACTTCAAGACAAATCTTGATATGTTCTTTTTGATAATAAATGCAATGCTATTCCTCTTAAATTTGTCATTCCTGGCATAGTAAACCACGGGATTGTCAGATTCAGAATGGCCAATACCAGTCCATTTCAGCTCACTAATACCTAGGATATCGATGTTTATGCGTTGCATTTCATTATTGACAATTTCCTATTTTCCTAGATTCACACTTCGCACATTCCATGTTCTAATTATGAATGGATGTTTACAGCTTTTTCTCTCCATTTTGAGTTGTATCCCATCAGCAAATGAAGGCCCTGAGGCTTTGCTCCCATGGGCTTTCTTCAATTTGCATCATCACGGTCAATTCTACTTTGAGGAGGCAGCTTTTTCCCAGTCACATTTTGAATGCCTTCCAGCCCAAAGGGCTCAGTTTCTGGCACTATATCTGACATTATTCTGGTGCTCTTCATCATGTTTCAATATTCAATATTCTGGTGCTGACTGTGTTCCACTGCTATTCATAGGGGTTTCAGTGACTAAATATTTGGTAGTAGTCTGTTTATCCTTCTTCCTAGTCTGTCTTTACCTGGAAGCTCAGCTGACACGTGTCCACATTAGGTGACCCTGCTGGTATATAAAATATCCGTGGCATAGCTTCTAGAATCACAGAAACATGAAAGCACCACTGGATGACAAACTGTCAGACAAGTGGTGGCTGGGTGACTAGGTGGAGAAAATTGTAGAGCAAGATTCAAAATCATAAAAAAGACCATGTTTGCTGTTCTGATGTAGACCAAGTAGTCCTAAGATCATTTGGAAATTCACCTTGATGCCTGAGGTAGCAAACAACTTTCTGATTAATTTAACAGTGAGCAAATTATAAATAGCTTCTTATACTTAATCCAAAGCAAGAGGTTTTGTTTCATTTACATCAAACATGCCCATCATCGGATATCTTTTGTGTTCAGATTGTAGTTTTAGTTTCCTGTTGAAATGGACCCATGCCACCTGAAGAGACATGGACCAAAGCAAGAACTGCACAGATGCTATTTTCACTCATTATATAACAAATTAAGTTCTTACTATGTGCCAGGCACTGCTAGGAGCTATCAATATAGCACTGAACAAAGCAGGCAAAATCCTCTTGTTATGGAGTACATTGACCCAAATCCAAATGGATCCATAATATAATATCAGGAAATGGGAAATATGAATAAAAATAAACCCAGGTAAGGGACTGTGGAGTGACAGGGATGAGAGTAGAGTGTTAATTTTAGTTTGATCATGGAAGACCTCTCTGAACAGGTGATGTTTGAGTTTGACGTTTGACTGAATAAAGCAAAGGAGTTAGATCATGTAGGTCTCTGGGAAATGCAGAAGTGTCTGAGGCAAAAATATACTTGAAGTATTCCAAGCATGGCAAAGGAAAGGAAGTGGCTGGGGAAAACAGAAAGGATGTTGATAAGAAAATGGAATCCAATCATCAGATGATACAGGACATTCTAAGCCATGAGGAAGAGCTCTGGTAGCTTAGTGAGTCATGAGTTGGTCTGCTAACCTCAAGGTCAGCAGTCTAAATTTACCAGCTTATCCATGAGAGAAAGATGAGGATTTCTGCTCCCATAAAGTTTTACAGCCTTGGAAATCTTGCTGAGTCAGAACCAACTTCACAGCACATCACCACTACCATCACCAAGTCATGATGGGACTTTGAAATTGAAATTATATTAATTATGTGGTGTCTTTTGGGGTCTATTAAAAAAAAAAAACGTAAATAAATTATATTCTGGAAGTATCTTGTTGTTGTTAAGTGCTGTCAATTCAGTTCCAACTCATAGCCAACCTGTATAGGGTTTCCAAGGAGTGACTGATGGAGTTGAATTTAGTTACCTAGAAATTAAAAAAATATTATTTTGCTTCAATTATGAAAATGAAGTTTCAAAAACTAATGTTGACCCTTATCCACTGCTGTTGGGAATGCAAAATGCTACAGCCACTGTAGAAAACAGATTGCTAGTTCCTCAAAAAGTTGAACATAGAATAACCATATGATTCAGCTATTCCATTCTTAGGTGTATACCCAAGAGACCTGAAAGCAGCAACATGAACAAACTATGTACGTGCACACTGAATGTTTATTGCAGTATTATTCACAAAAGCCCAAAAGTGAAAACAAGTTAACTGATGAATGAATAAACAAAATGTGGCTCATAGATACAATGGAATAGTGCTCAGTTAGAAAGAAAAATGAAGTTTTGATGCCACACTAATATCCTTGAAATCTTGAAAACATTGTAAGTCAGCCACAAAAGAACAAATATTATAAGATCACAATTATATGAAAAGCAGATATATAACCCAACAAAAAACACCTACTGCATGGAGTTTATCCTGAGTCTTGGTGGTGGTGGTGTACTGTGGAGTCAGTTCATAACGACCCTATATAGGGTTTCCGAGGCTATAAATCTTTATGGGAACAGAAATCCTCATCTTTCTGCCATGGAACAGCTGGTGGTTTTGAACTGATGGCCCTGAGGTTAGCAGCCTGATTTGTAACCACTACACTACCAGAGTTCCTTATTCTGAGTCTTAGCCACTCTTTATAGGGTTTCTGAGATGGTAAATCTTTATGTCTCATCTTTCTCCCCAGAGAGACTGGTGGGTTTAAATTGCTGACTATGGTGTAGTAGATTATTTAATAAGTCTTTTCTAGCCATAGTCCTTGTAACTTCCACCAAACAACTTTTTCCTGATGGGGTTGGGCAAGAAAAGATGGGAGAAGATGCTGATGATATTATATGATGCAATTGTAATTGTTAACAGAGTTAAATGTAATTATAAAATCTTGGAACTCTAATGTGGCTTTAAAATCATTAAGAAGCCAGAGTGGGGGATCTCACTATATCAAAGAAGAGAAGCCAGGAGAGGAGCACATCCTTTGGTCCCTGAGATCCTTGTGCATTGAACCTCCTGGACACAGGGACAGAAAATTGTGACACCAGAGAAGTGGCAGAGGAACAGCAAAAGCAGAACCAAAACCCAGAGCACATGAGGCAGAGCAATGGGCTTCCCAGCCCACAAAGCAAGTAAAGCTGAGTTACTTTGGACAGGAAACTTTCTTGCAGAGTGGGGTACCTCCATGCACTTAATGGGGGAGCTAGACTTGCTGACCCACAGAACTAGAGTCAAGTACTTTCATGCTGAGGCTTATGGTGCTATGGTGTGCTTTGTGAGCATTAGTAGCTTTGAAAAACTTTGTAATATTGCTGGTGCATGGCAGAGGTCAGGCTGATGGCCAGAGAGAGGTATATAAGTAGGCACAGCAAAGGAGAGGCTGTCCTGACAGGAGAACTGTGCCCTGAACATTTCTAACCCTGAAATGTAACCTATTAATTTCCCTAACTGTATATCATGCTGGTGTTGGCGGAGTGTTCTGTATATGTCTATGAGGTCAAGTAGATTGGTTTTGTTGTTTAGTTCTTCTATATCTTTGTTGGGTTTCTTTCTAGTGTTCTGTTCTTCATCGAAACTGTCGTATTAAAAATCTACTATTATTGTAGAGTTGTCTATTTCTCTCTTCATTTGAGTTAGAGCTTGATTTTTGCATTTTAAGGCTCTTTCATTGGGAATATATATATATGTTATGGCTATTCCTCTTGTTCAATTGACACTTTAATCATTACATAATGTCTTTCTTTGTCTATTATGCTACTTTTTGCCTTACAGTCTATTTTATCCTAAATTAATATTGCCACTCATGCTCTTTTTTGATTGCCATTAGCTTGATATACTTTTTCCATCCTTTGATTTTTAGTCTATTTTTGTCTTTGAGTGTAAGGTGTGTTTCTTGTAGATAGCATATTGATGGGTCCTGTTTTCTTATCCATTCTTCTACTCTTTATCTCTTGACCGGTGCATTGATAGGCATACATTGATTGCTGCTATTTTGCTGCATGTTTTTTGTGGTGCTGCTGAGTACATTTTGCTTGTGGGATTTCTTGTCCTTTTCTTCATTGTTGTTGTTTAAGAGCTTGCTAAATCTATGGTTTGCCACTTCTTTTATTTTAATGAGATTTATTAATTTTCTCTGAGGTTATCCTGTAATTTATTAATTTTTTCCCAAGTTTAAAACAGCCTGTTCTAGCTCATGATCTGCTTGACTTCCTTTTCATGTGGGACTTCTGTAATTACAGTATTTCTTCTTTTTAATTTGTAATTATCTTCACTTTAAAAATTGATATCTCTGGTTTCCTGTTTCAGACTTGTAGGTTTGGTTTACTTTGGATACCTAAGTTGACTTCTGGGTGGTGTTGCCATGTATGTCCATCTCAGAGTGTTGTCTGCTGTTATCGGTTCTCTGTCCAAAGAAACCTATATTTCTTATAAAGTTGGTCTGGTTTTTACAAATTCCTTTACTTTCTGTTTATCTGCAAGTATTCTAATTTTGTCATCCTATTTGAGAAAAATTTTTACTGGATATGTAACCAAGAATTCTTGTTGTTGTTTTTTTTTTTCTTTCAGAATTTTCTGTATGCCACCCTACTGCCTTCTTGCCTGCTTAGTTTCTTTTGAAAATTTAGGCTTAATTTTATTGGCTCTCCTTTGTAGATAACTTTTCATTTTTCCTGAGCAGTTCTAGGGATTCTTATCATTGATTTTGGAAAATTTGGGTATGTTATATGTTGGTGGTTTTCTTTTGGGGGTCTATCCCTTGGGATTTGTTCAACTTCTTGAATGCACATATTATCATCTTTTATGAGGTAGGAAGAAAAGTTTTCTTCTGACAACTCTTTGACAATTTTTTCTGTCCTTTTTAATGGTATTTTCCTGTTCTGGAATTCTAATTGCAAATAATTATTCCTCTTGATGGTGTCGCACATGATTCTTAGGCTTTCTTTCTTTCTTTTTTTCTTTCTGATTGTTCCTCCAACAGGTTAGTATTGAGAGATTTATCTTCAGGTTCACTAATTTGGTCTTCCAGTGACTCAATTCTAATCTCTTGCATTTTCAATGTATTATATATTTCTGAAATAGAATGTTCTGGATTCAGATGTGTTATTTTTGTTTGTTGTCTAATTTTTCATTTATTCTGCGAGTTTGTTCATGTAGTGTTGTCCTTGATTTTTGTCTGTAGCTTTCTCGATCTTTTCTCTCAATCTTTTAAAGATACCTAAATACATTCCTTTGAATTATTTCATAGGTAGTTCCAGTGCCATTTTCCCCTCAGCAATATTTTCTGGCTCTGTATTTTGGTCAATTGTTTGGGCCACTCTATCGTATTTCTTCATATGAACTGTCTATTGTCTCCAAGACACTGTGATCATGTTGCACTTGTATTTATGTGATGATTTTGAGTTTATGTTTATATGTTCATAGGCACTCACCACCTGTCTCCTGGTGAGTGTAGTAAAGAATGTGAGAGTGTCTGCTATTCTTTGTTTGTTTTTCATGTAGCATAGTTCAGAGTGGACTGGTATTGACTGTTGTCTATTGATGATCTAGTGGTACAGGAGCAGGTAGTGGCCCTCAACCAGTGGTTGGGGCTGCATGGTTTGTATCTGTCATTGGGTAGGACAAGAAAAAAAATATATAAATAATAGTAAATAAGTATATATATAAAGAAAAAAATGAGTGGGGAAAGCAGGCAAACAAAAGCAAGAAAAATGATTTAATAACTAAAAAGAAAAAGAATGGACAGGAAAATAAAAACTAAAGAAGAGAAAAAGAAAAGAGAAAATACAATAAGCAAACTAGGAAGGGGAAAGATAAGAGAAATGAGAATAGTAAAGAAAATAAGCAAAAGAAAAGAAAAAAGAAAGAGGGAGAGGAAAATCAAAGAAAAATGGAAAAATACAAGAAAAAAGCAGAGAAAGAAAGCATCAAAAACAAGGGAAGGGAATTGTAAGAGAAAAAAAGAGAAGAAAAGACAAAGGAGGAAACTGGAGTGGTGGCAGTACCCAGATAGAGGGGCACTGTAATGTGAGACACTCAGTATGGGTTGGCACCCTCTGCCAACTAAAAAGCTCACAGTGTTGGGAAGGAGGTGGGACACCAGGTCTTTGATGGAATTCCTACTAGATTGATGGTTTCTGGGGTCAGGGCACCTGATCTAGAAGTAGCTGTGCAGGCTCAGAGGGTGGCGGAGGTTAGAATACTTGTTTCCAAAAGGGTTTCTTTCAGGTCCAAGGGCAGTTAGGGGTAGGGTGGCTGACTATTGAAGGAGTTTGTGCCCATTCACGCCTGACTAGGGACCTGGCACAGTGCTTAATGCTGCTTTCATGAAGTGGAGTTCATGTGCCTCCAGAGATACGGGTGGTGCATCAGGACCCTGATTCACAAGCCTCTGACCTCAGGCAGAGCAAGGGCCATGCATATGGTGTCCCTGGCCACTGGATGAGTGAGGGTGGGGACTGGTCATGTTTTTGATCACCAGGAGGGTGTGAGTCATGAGGGAGTATCCCACCTTTCTCGTTGTCAGGCACTGGTGTGCTCCTATCCTGATCAAATGCTGCTTGCAAAAGTTCAAGATGGCAATGCTGTGTCAGGCTAGCTAACAATTTACACACTCTCTCACTACTCCCACTTGGTCTTCAATACACTTCTTTATCCTTTCCTCTGGGGCTCAGGGCTCCAGGATTATTGTCGGTATCTGTTTCATTTGGTCTCTCATGTCTTTGTTGGGTCTGGATAGCATATCTGCCTAGTCAACCATCTTGCTGGAAGTCTCATTTGAATTCTTGACAACTGCTTCCATGGGTATTGATTGTGGATCCAGACAGTCCCCAGGTTACAAACAAGCTCTGTTCCTAACTGTGTCTTTATGAATTTTTAGGTATGTAAGAACAGGTGTATGTGTTTCTTATGAGGGAGCTTCAAAAGTTCATGGAAAGATGGAATTAAAACATAAGGAAAGTTTCTATGAACTTTTTGAAGCCTTCTCATATTTAGGATTATTTTAGTGTAAGAAAAGTCATTGAAGCCTTTTTAATTATTTAAAAACTGCACATCCACCATGTTGAGATGATTGTTATGAAGAGTTTGTTGTGAGTAGGGATTTGTTCATGAGAGCACAGTTGCTCCATAGGCACTATGAACAAGGTCTGCAGTTTGAGTCTACCAGTTGCTCTGCAGGAGAATGAAATGAGTCAAGGGCACTTAACAACAATAACAACAACAGGGGTTTATTAAATTGTTTCAAAGTGAAGGAAGTTTGTGGTTGTCTGTAAGCCCGATGTTAATAACTTGGGGACTGCCTGCAAAATGAAATCCTTGACAACTTCAGCATTTTCTCCATTTATCATGATGTGACTTATTGGTCCAGTTATGAGGAATTTTGTCTACTTTATATTAAGATAAAATCATTAGTGAAGGCTGTAGTCTTTACTCTTCATCAGTAAGTATTTCAAGTCATCTTCACTTTTAGAAAGCCAACTTGTGCCATCTGCATATCAGATATTGTTAATGAGTCTTCTTCCAAACCTGATGATGCATTCTTCTTGATGTAGTTCAACTTCACGGATTATGTGCTTAACATACAGATTGAATAAGTATGCTGAAAGAATACAACCGTGAGGCATACCCCTCCTAATTTTAAAACATGCACTATCTGCCCAAAGAAATCTACACATATAATACAATCCCAATCCAGATTCCAATGACATTCTTCAAAGAGATGGAAAAAACAATTACAAACTTTGTATGGAAAGGAAAGAGACCCAGGATAAGCAAAGCCCTGCTTAAGAAGAAGAATAAAGTTGGAAGCCTCCCACTCCCTGATTTCAAAATTTATTACATGGCTACAGTGATCACAACAACAACAACAACAGTGATCAAAACAGCTTGATACTGGTACAATGAAAGATACATAGATCAATGGAACAGTATCAAGAATCCAGAAATTAACCCATCCACATATAGCCAACAAAGGGCCTAAGTATATTGCATGGGGAGGAGATAATCTTTTCAATAGGTAGTGCTGGCAGAACGGGAAAGCAATACACAAAAGATTAAAACAAGACATTTACCTCATGCCATATATAAAAACCAACTCAGCATGTATTAAAGACCTAAATGTGAATCCCAGAATTATAAAGGCCATCAATGAAAAAATAGGGACAAATTTGAGGGCTCTAATACAGAGCACATACAAACTACCAAACATTGTGAAAATTGCACAAACAAAAGAAGACAAAATAGATGATTGGGACATACTAAAAATTAAATCTTATGTGTTACCAAAAGACTTCACCAAAAGAGTAAAAAGGGAGCCCACAGAATGGGACAAGATCTTGACACATCAGACAAGGGACAAATCTTTAAAATATATCGGAAACTACAACACCTCTACAAGAAAAAGACAAATAACCCAATTAAAAAATGGGCATAGGATATGAACAGACACTTCACCAAGGAAGAGATTCAGGTAGCCAACAAACATATGAAGAAATGTTCATGATTACTAGCCATTAGAGAGATGCAAATCAAAACAACAATGAGCTATCATCTCACACCAGCAATAACAGTGAAGTTCAAAAAAGAGGACAATAAATGATGGCGAGGATGTGGAGAGACTGGGACCCTCTTACATTGCTGGTGGAATTGCAAAATGGTCCAACCACTCTGGAAAACAGTATGGCACTTCCTCAGAAAGTTGGAAATAGAAATACCTTATGATCCAGCAATCCCTCTACTTGGTATTTATCCATAAGAAATATGAGCCATATCATGAGTAGATATATGCACACCAATGTTCATAACAGCACTATTTACAATAGCAAACAGATGGAGACAGCCTAAGTGCTCATCAATGCAAGAATTGATAAACAAACTGTGGTACATACACACAATGGACTATTATGCTACCTTGAAGAATAACAAGGAAGCTGCAAGCCACCACATAACATGGATGAACCTTGAGGATATTATGCTGAGTGAAATTAGTGAGTCACAAAAAGAGAAATACAGCATAGGACCCTTACTGTAAAAGCTTAAGAAAAAGTACCTGCATTAAAAAAAAGAAAAATTCTTTATTTGTTACTCGGGCACAGGGGGTGGGGTGAGGGGAGGGAGGGAAAGGTGGAGCACAGGGTAGAGAATAGACACACTATAGTTTGGAGGTTTTTTTGGGGGGCATACATAAGAAGGGGGAGGGTAATGGAAGAACAAGGCAAATGGGAGAACATTTAGGCAGGTTTGCATGGGCTAAGTGGGACAGAGGTAAATAGTGATGTATGCTCAACCTTGGAACAACAGGGCTCTGTGATACAGGGATTGAGGCATGGTTTGATTGGGTTAAAGAGGGGAAATGTTAAGATGCTTGACTGTCTTATGAATCTTGTTTTCCCTTGCCTACTGTTGTAAAATAGACACTTGATGGAGAGAGAAAGGAATATCCAGAAACATCACTATAGAAAGCTTATAAGCCTGTCTTCAGCCTATAACTGATTAGAATACCTAAAATGGGGCTAGAACTTGCCCAATGAAAGAGGCTTCCTGTGGAGCCTTTGCATTGCATAAGACCTTAGGTGGAATCTTGATCCCCATCCACCATTTTCTGAGGTGGGAAATCTCCACTTGAAAAGACAAGCAGACCATCCTGGAGCAGCTAGAGGAACAGAAGATACTTCCTGAAAGAAAGACCAGCAGGAAAAATAAAAAACAATAATGGCAGTCTCATTGACTGCTACCAAAACAAGCAAGTTGTTCACTGGGTCACCATAAGGCAAGCTATCAAATCCCCTCAGGATAAACCCCCTTTTAAGACTGAAACTCAAAGGGACTACATGATCAGGCACGTAATCTTGCTGGTGACCATGTTGGCCTATCGATAAGGGGATGTGGGGAAAAAACAGCAATGAAGCTGTGAGCTAAGTCCAACCACATTCAATAGACTCCTGTCAGCCTGGATTGTGACCTGGGTGACCAGCAGTATAGCAAGACCTGAAGACTCCTGAGCCCAGAGGCAGTGACATGGCCACATAGGACTATAGTGGAGAGTGAAGCATCCAGCTGATGTGAAGTGAGGGGAGATGCACAAGAATGCCCATACTTGCAGTTAGTACCCATTTGACCTAGCTTCAATGGCTGGATGATTAGAACTCAACTGGAGGAAGAAAGAAGAGAAAAAAGGGTGTAATCTGCTACAATTGAATGAACTTGACCTATACTTATGGATGTAGTAGTTTAAAAGAGGGAACGAATCTTCACAGCAAGGATCATTCCCATCCCCTCTGTATACAGGGTTGACAGGGATGGACAACTTAGACATTGGCTACCCAAAATGGGGGGAGGAGCTACAAAGGCACAAAGTGACTGGCTTACAAGTTTTCAAGAGGGAGCGTAATTTCAGAGGGTACAGGGGAAGGTGGAATCTCCACTGAGGGGTTTCCATCCTGTCTCGATGGTACTGGTGAAAGGAGATGGGGATAAGACTCTTGTGGTTCAGTAGTGAATAATTGCAATCAGGACTAATTGTGAATGCTGCAAATGTAAAGGTAGATGTTTTGTAACAAAAGGAGGGGAGTGTTTGGTCTTGCAGTCCAGGAGCAGAGGACCCTGGAACCATCAAGGGAGAAGAGCAGAGTGTGGGACCCTATCCAGAGAAGCAGCTATGCCAGGGATGGAGGCAGGGACGATGATGTGGACAGATGGAATGGCTGGGGACTCGACTCAAGGAGGGAGAGGGGCTGTGTGCTGGTGGCCGGGGGGCTGACATGCAGGGTATACCCAGTTATATATTCCTGAGTACTTTGGTGTAACTCCAAAAAAAAAAAAAAATGCTGTTGAATGATGCCACAAAGAGGGGATTGAAATCATTGCAATGAAACAAAATATGATAGGATGAATGTAAAGCTGATATTCTCCCATGTAAACTATCACTCAATTCATAATAAAAACTTATATATATAGCTGTAGTGGTTATGAACTGGGCTATGAACCTTAAGGTCAGCAGCATGAAACTACCAGCTGTTCCGTGGGAGAAAGATGAGGCTTTCTTCTCCCGTAAAGATTTACAGCCTCGGAAACCTGTACAGGATTGCTAAGAGTCTGAACTGACTGCCCGGAACATAACCAGTATATATATATATATATATAACTAAATACATACACAAAAACCATGCACTATCCCCTTGTTCTGTTCAGCCACTGCCTTTTGCTTTATGTACAGGTTCAGTGTGAATATAATGAAGTATTCTGAAATTCCCATTCTTTGCAATATATGTTATGATCCACACAGTCAAATTCCTTTGCATAGTCAATAAGATACAAGTAAACATCTTTCTGCTTTCCTCTGCTTTCAGTAAAGATCCATCTGAGGTCAGCAGTGAGAGCTGTCACTCCATGCCCTCTGCTTTGGCTCTGGTGAACTAACTTATTTTATTTTTATTTAGTTTCCACTTGAACTTGTATTTGATTTATAGTGTCAGAAACTCTATGCGGGAAGTTCTACTTTACATTTTTCTACATTTCAGAGTCAGGCTCAATGGCAGTGAATTTAAAGAATAAGTTATTAGTCTTGAAGAATTCTATCATACCATTTCCCAGGTTGTTTCTATCACCAAGGCCACATTTTCTGTCTTCTTTGTTTTCAACATTTGCATTTAAAGCACCAGTATTATCAATGCATCTTTTTAAAAAAATGTATCTTTTAATTAATTTATTTATTGTGAATTATGTGGGTTTACATAGGAGAACATCTGTTTCATATTCATCCTATCATATTTTGTTTCATTGCCATGGTTACAATCCCCTCCATGCATCATCAAACAACCAAAGGTTATACACCCCAGGCCGGCCCCCCCCCCCTCCCCCGGTCATCAGCACACAGCCCCTCTCCCTCCCTGAGTCCAGTGTCCCCAGCCACTCCATCGCTGCACATCATCATCTTTGCCTCCATTTCTGGCGTCACTGCTTCTCTGGCTAGGATCCCCGCACTCCGCTCTTCTCACTTGATGGTCCCAGGGACCTCCACTCCTGGACTGCAAAATCAGTCAGTTACCTCCTTTTGTTACAAAATATCTACCTTTACATTTCTGACTTTCATAGTCAGCCCAGATAGCAATTATTCTCAAATCGATTGATTGACTACTACAAGAACAAGAAAGCTGTTTGCCCAAGAGCCATCAAGGCAAGTGGTTGGGTCCCCTCAGAGGAAATGCCCTTCCAAGACTGAGACTCAAGGGGAATACACGAGCATTCATGTTGTCTGGCTGGTAGCCACGTTGGTCACTGATGTTAACCAGCAATGAAGCTGGGAGCTAAGTCTGACCACATTCAATAGACTCCTGTGAATCCACGTGCAGACCTGGTTGGCCAACAGTATGGCAAGACCCGGGGACTCCTGGGCCAAGAGCCAGTGACATGGCCACAGAGGACTAGAGCGGAGAGTGAAGTGTCCAGCTGATATGAAGTGAGGGGAGATGCACAAGAAAACCCAGACTTGCAGATAGTACCCACTTGACCTGGCTTCAATGGCTGGATGATCAGAACTGGGCTAGAAGAAGAAAGAAGAGGGGGAAAAAACCCAAACAGTAACCAGCTACAATTTGATGAACTTTACCTATGCTTATGGATGTAGTAGCTCAAAAAAGGGAACAAATCTTTACAGCGAGAACGTGCATACTGCTGCACCTTCGAATCTTGATTGAAGTCAGGTAGAGGGTTGAGGGAAGCTTCCTGGGAAGATTTACTGTATACAATTTTATAAGGGCTCAATTTAAGCCGGCTTCTGGGGCCTATCTGAATTCAGAACAGGACTAAGGCAACAACACGTGGTCCCAATGTAGACACATTTCCTGATAGTTTTGTCATTTGTTTCTGTTTCTCAAACCTCCATGCTGAATGCAATCTCCATTTCATCTGTAGGTGTTTGCTGCCTGTTGCCACTCTGGACACTTTCTGGAAGTCCAACCTTGGAGGTAATCTCCTTCAAGAGGATTTTCACTATCTGAAGTTTTTAGTTCGGGTGGGGGAAACGTCTACCCAACCAGAAAAGGTGTCTACAAAAACAAAACCAGCGAATATTTATTTCTCCAGTTTGGGGGCATCTGCATGAAATCAGTCTGTCAATTTTCAAGGGGTTGTTTAGCTTGATATTGGTGCAGGACAGCCTGTCTTGGGATTGTTCTTGAGGCAGTTAAAACAGTTAGAGACAACATTCTGAGTGATTTGTTTTTTTTTGAAAAATTTCTTGCCCTAGAGCTAGGGCCTAATGAACCAAGCCAGGGCCTCTTTCCTGTAGTGGGCCATTTCATGGACTTATTTAAGAAGAGCAGGGGCTAGTTTGCACAGGATCAGAACCATTCTAATGCCATTTACTTTTTAGCTTTTAAATGGCATTAGAATGCCTCTCAGGGCCAGAACAATTCCATCATCATTCATTTTTCATCCTTTAACCTCTCTCTCAAATCCTTCTGCCTCAGTCCAACTCAAGCCCTCTGGGTCCACAGTCATAGTCTTTCTTGCCAACATTTCTAATGCCCTCATCAGGGCAATCAGTTTGGCTTTTTGAGCTGAGGTCCCTGGCAGGAGGGCTATTGCCTCCACTGGGTCTTGTAAGATTACTATCACACACCTTGTTCTCCAAGTCCTTTTCTCCATACAACTACTTCTGTCCATGAATAATGTCTAGTCAACCAGATACAGTTACACAGGTCAGGTTGGCTGAAGAATACTTGGTCAATGATTTCTATACCATCATGGCTCAGCCCTCCAGTTGTCACATCAGGGAGGAGGATGGCAGGTTTAGTTGCCCCATAATTCACAGGGTAGTATTCAGATTGTCCAGTAAAATAACCTGGTATCGCCTATCTGCCCTGATATGAGCCATAGGCTTCCCTTCTGTTGCAACAGGGAGACAATTTGATCGGGATGGTGATGGGCTGGCCAGAGTGAGTTTCTCAGCCTCTTTCCTGAGAGAATATTGGTTTCTGTGGGATGGTCAGCATCCAAGCTTCAATACAGCATATCCTTCTTGATCTTGACCTTTTGAGAGTCTTTCTCATGTTCTCTGAGATGTAGCTGGTTGATTTGGTCTTTGGTACGTTATTTTCCATTTTGGTAATCTCCTGAAAAACTGCATTCTCATTAGTTCCCGGGGGGATGTACTTGCTATATCCTTGTGCTGTCTCCTTAGTCTTCCCCTGAAATACCTTACAGGTTTACCAGCTGTCCGTCTTTCTCAAAGCAAGTGGCATTCAAGTGCCCCCTCTTTAGGGATCCCCAGATTTATAAAAGTTCTCAGATCTCCATCCCTAAGTACTACCTCTTCTTACTGGGACTTGGCCAAAGAGGGCAGAACCTTGACCTCAAAATCAGTAACAAGCTTGCTGTTTTCACTGAAAAGTGAAGAGCTTGTCTCTGAAGATGGAGTCAGAATTGGTGAGCTAACAGAGGGGTCCACTCAGCCTGTATTCCTCCCAAATTGATTGTTTACATGGGTCTTTTGAAACAATAGTAATAATAAACCCTCCACATGTATCTTGCTTTTCACTGGACAATGAGAAATGGGACTCTGTAGCAGAGGCCAAGGTATAATAGCAGCCAGGGATTTATTTGAAGATCTGGGTAGAAGAATGCAGAAGTATAAAACAGCTTTGTAGCACAACATATACATAGGCCAGCACTTCATAAATCATCTATCACATGATTGCTTCCTTTGTTCTTTATGTTGGCTATATGAATTTTATCATCTCATTGCTATTTCATAAGTAAGAATGTTAAGAGACGTTAAAAGAAGATAAAACAAACTTGTTTAAGTTTGTAGAGAAAGTACATGTTACTGAAAATAGGAATTAAAACTATATTCTAATATCAAAGTCCATTGTAGTTCATAATAAAAGTCTTAACAATTTCTATATATTAATATTTTTCTTGCATATAAATGACCCAATCATTCCAGGGAAAACCAGGAATGGCCATGGGTATGGGAAAAGAGCTATTGAGTGCATCCCCTTGGTCAGTAGGTAGTCAACATATCCCTTTCTCTTTTCAAATTTCAGTCCTCAAAAAATAATTATTGAGTGCTTATCATGTATAGCAGGAATAGCCTGATAGACAAGGCTGGCCTTGCTCTTGAGGAAGTTAGAGCTAGATTGAGAAGATAAACAAGTCAAAAGATACTTAAAATACAGTGTAGTCAAGTGCCACAAATAATGTGGAACAACTTCTAGGAGAGACCCAGAAGGAGCCCCTAACTCTGCAGTGTGGATCTGCAATAACTTTCTGGAGGGACTGGGGTTTCGAGTCATGAGCGATAGCAGAAGCCATCAGAGGTAAGGTGGTGAAGGATATCTAGGACAAATCTTCCAGATAGTTTTGTAGGTAGTATTCTTCTCTGTTGTTGTTGTTGTTAAGTGCTGTCGAGTCAATTCCGACCCATAGTGACCCTGTACAGGGTTTCCAAGGCTGTAAATCTTGAAGAGAGTAGAAAGCCTCATCTTTCTCCCATGAAGCGGTTGGTAATTTCGAACTGCAGACCTTAAGGTTTGTAGCCCGATTCGTAACCACTACACTACCAGAGCTCCTTTATGAGGGTCAAAATATGATCTTGAATATTTCCCACCTAAATTTAGTGACCATATCAAGACCAGATATGATGTATTAGACACTAACAACCAAAGACAAGAAGAATTGTGAGGTGACATCAAGAACATCATACAGGAAGAAAGCAAAAGGTCATTAA
>NW_006408653.1:6408018-6411799 GCF_000296735.1 Chrysochloris asiatica
CTAATGAGATGGATTGACGCAGTGGCACCAGCCATGGGCTCAAATTAAAAAATTGTGAGGATGGCCCAGTACGAACAGTGTTTTGTTATATTGTGCAGAGTTGCTATGTGTCAGAATCAACACGAAGTTGTTGTTGCTGTTAAGTGCCGTCGAGTTGATTCCAACCCATAGCAACACTGTATAGGGTTTCCGAGGAGCAGCTGGTGAGCTTGAACTGCCGACCTTGCAGTTTAAACGGCTTTGCAGTCAGGCGCATTAACCCACAGCGCCACACCAGGACTCAATACGATAACACCTATAAAAACAACATTTTCTTCTCCTGGAATCCTTGGGTACAAAAGATTAAGTATGTGACTATTATTTGATAGCTTGACTGTTTGAACCCACCCATAGATGCCTCAGAAGAAAAGCCTGGCAGTTTGCTTCAGAAAGGTCATATTATTGAAAAGTCCTAAAAAAACCCCTCTGGAACACATGAGGTTGCCATGAACTGGATCCTACTCAATAATAATTATTTTTTTTTTAAATTCTCCTTCAAAGCAGGGTGGACTGAGCTCCAACGGGAGTAGAGACAGGGGCGACCATCTATGCTAGGGACCACCTTCTAAGATAATAGGGCCCTTATCTGAAACCACAGGCTGTCTGTCTTGTGTGCCTACCATATCTGTCCCCCAGTGCGCATGGAGTCCTCTGCAGCCAGAGTGACTCCCTCTTATTGATTGTCTCTGAAAAGCCGTTCAGCCTGCTCACCTTCTACCCATAGAGCTCTTTTCTTTGCCTTTGCCTCCCCTCTGGCCTGAACTGGGAGGCATTTGTGAGGTAAACACCGTAGGGCAATCAAATACCGCAGGAATACAGCGAAAGATGCAAAGCAAATGGCACCATTTCTGCACCATTTCATCCTCCCTGGATTTAGAAGCCCTAGGAAGAGCCGAGGGGAAGATGTTTGTTGGAAACTGCTTATTCTTGCTTGAACAAATAATGTAAAAAAGAAAAAGGAAATTTAGCTATTTTCAGAATTTGGTGTTTCCCCTCTTTCTTACCATTCTCTTACTTGCTGCAGGCTTTTAGTCCAAGATTTATTTTCTTTCTCAGACATTTCAGTTTCCAAATTTATGTCAAAACAAACAAACAAACAAACAAACAAACAAACAAACAAACAAACAAACCACAACAAAACCCTGAACACCAAAATATGATATATTACTTTTTCTAATATGTTTTGTAAGGCGATAGTGGAGTTCCCAAATTCTCAGCATTTCCACTAGTTCCTTCTGCATGGAAGTGGACATTCTATTAGCAGCTCACTGCCAGAATGAAGCCAAAAGAGCCAGCGGCAGATGGATAGTGACACTTGTCCTCTGGGGTTTAAATACTCTGATGGAACATCTATCTCATTGCAATATGTAGGCTTTTATAATTCTGGGGACAATGGAGTCCCTGGGGCCTGGGAAAAACAGTGTGTGGTTCAACAGCCTGCAAGGGTCTGGGGCTGCCCCTGGGCAGGGGTCCTGGAGCATGCTACCATAGGAGGTCTTCTTTACAACACTATGCAAACTATAGCTAAATTAACAAAATGAATGCAACTGATAACCCTCTTCAAACCCAACACTGGTTAAAATCAACTAGGAAGTTGATAGCCAGTACTTCTATAGCACTTACTATGTTCCAGGCTTGGTGCTAAGATCTGTGCATCAACGGACTCATTTAATCTTCACTATACACTTATAAGGGAGGGAGTGTGATGGTTTATTTGATGTTGCTACATATATTGTTATTAAATGCTGTCCAGTCAGTTCTGACTTACAGAGACCCTATAGAGAGTATCTGAGGAGCAGCTGATGGGTTTAAACTGCTGATCTTGTGGTTAGTAGTGTGCTTATTTTACAGCACTACTCTAGTTATTGTTTATAGGTGCTGTTAAGTTCGTTCAATCCCATTAAGGGGGAGCGCGATCACTCCATATGATAAGCACTGGACTGCTAGCCACAAGGTTTACAGTTCGAGCCTGCTGGCTGATCTGAGGCAAAAAGATGAGGCTTTCTGCTACCAGGAAGATTCAAAACCTCAGAAACCCTATACAGGGTGCCTGTGAGCCAGAACCTCCTTAAGATCCTATGTACAACAGAATGAACCTCTGCCCAGTTCTGCCCCATACTCACAATTATTACTATGTTTGAACCGATTGTTGCCGCCACTATGTCAATCCAGCTCATTGAGGGTCTTCCTCTGTTTCACGGACCCTCTGCAAAGCTGTTTGAACTGCAAGATTGGCAGTTCAAGCTCCCCAGCCACTCCACGGGAACCCTATACAGGGTTACTATGGGTCAGAACTGAGTTGAGGGCACTTCACAACAACAGCATCATGTGTGCAGACTAGAACTGCTCCATAGGAGTTTCAAGGCTATGACCTTTCAGAAGCATATGGCCAGGTCAATCTCCTGAGGCGCATCTGGGTGGCTTCAAACTCCCAACCTTTTGTTTAGTAGTGGAGTGCTTAACCGTTTGTCCACCCAGGGACTCCTGCATAGTTGATAGGAATAGAAAACAAAGGATTTCTTGACAGACCTTTGTCCCCTGTTACTTCAGTGAGTTCCCACAACAACGTAGGTTTGATGTTTTTGCATTTTAGGTGAGGACACAGAGGCAGAGAGCTCACATAATTTGCATGGCAAGTGGCTCTTAATTGATCAAGTCAAGATTCTGATTCAAGGCCAGACCAGGTTCCCTGAACCTTCTCAGGGCCTTGGCTGTGAGTTGGGACCCCCAAGGTTTGATTCTGGGTTTCTCTTGACAATCCCTTCACTCCCTAGAGTATGATTCGCAGGATAATCCTGTCTTTCTGGCTTCACAGGGGTGTTGGGACAACGTGGGGGAAGCATTTTGTTAATGACAAGGCATTATACAAATACCAGAGGGCTATTATTATTTCACTGCCACTGAGGGAGGCACACCTGTGGATAAATTACTGAAATATTTACCTCTGGGATTTACTGTGTAGCAGAGCACTGAGGCTTCTTGTCAGCCATGCATACTTCCCAGGCTGGGTTGGTTGTTTCATACTGGTGCAGACAGAGTGCAGGCCACATGGTAGGCACTTAACAATGGTAAAGAGGGAGTGTGGAGTAACCTCGGAAGCACCACTTGTTGTTAAGTGCTGTTTCTGAGGAGTGGCTGGGGAGTCTGAACTGCCGACCTTGTGCTCCCGGCATGTGCTTACAGCACCACACCAGGACTCTTTACAACCATGTATTGTTAAGTGCCTTGGAGTCAGTTCCAACCCATAGTTATCCTCTATAGGATTTCTGAGGAGCAGTTGGTGAGCCTGAACCGCTGACCCCTGTAGTTCACATTGATTTTGCAGTCCAGCATTAACCCATAACACCACAAAAGGACTCCAGCCCTATAGGACTGGGGGACATAGGGTTTCTAAAACTGTAATCTTTATGGAAGTAGACTGTCAACGCTTTCTCCCACAGAACAGCTGGTGGGTTCAAACCATTGACTTTCCGGTTCACAGCTGAGCACTTAATCACTGTACCAACAGGGCTCCCTATATGAGGGAGCTTCAGAAAGTTCATGAATTAATGGAATGAAAAGGTAAATGACATTTTTCCATGAGTTGTTTGAGTTCCCTCAAAGTACATAAACTACGTACATATGTATTGGCTCTGTGGGCTAATGCGCCAGACTGCAAAGTTGTTTGAACTGCAAGGTCGGTGGTTCAAGCTCACCAACTGCTCCTTGGGTTGCTTTATATATATATATATATAATGTTGTT
>NW_006408653.1:6412804-6442138 GCF_000296735.1 Chrysochloris asiatica
ATATATGTATGTATGTATGTGTATATATAGTTGCTGTTGTGAAGTGCCATTGAGTTCTGACCCATAGTGACCCTGTCTAGGGTTTCCGAGGAGCAGCTGGTAGGTTTGAACTGTCAACCTTGTGGTTCGCAGCCCAGTGCTGATCTTACAGCACCACACCAGGAGTCTATATATCTATATCTATATATATCCACACATATGGAGTCCTGGTGTGGCACTGTGGGTTAATGCTCTGGACTGCAAAGTTGGTTTGAACCGCATGATTGGTGGTTAAAGCTCACCTACTGCTCCTTGGAAACCCTATACAGTGTCACTATGGGTCGGAATCAACTCAATCAAACTTAACAACAACAACAGCATATATGTATATATAATATTTACATATGAGGGCAAGTCAAAAATGTATTGCTACAAAATCATAGAAAACTTTATTAGACAAAAATGTCAAAATGTGCAGCTGTTCGTTCTTGACATGTCCATCATGTATTATATACACTTCTAAAGACTGCACTTCCATCTCTTTAATCCTTCGGAATGGCAGTTTTGGCATCCTTGTTGTTTTTGTTGTTGTTAAGTGCTGTCCAGTCAGTTTTGACTCACAGTGGCCTGTATAGGTTTTCAAGGAGCAGTTGGTGGGTTTGAACTGCTAACCCATGGTTAGCAGTCCAGTGCTGATCCTACATACCTTGGCACCCTAGAGGGACTCACATTGTGTACCTTTGAAATGTTATTTTGAGTTTTGGGTACAAAAAGAAGTCTGAGGGGCAATGGCAGGACTTATAGGGTGGATGGGGTGAGGTTTCTGAATGAGATTCTCATAATTTCTGAACAAAATTCTCATAATATATTCTTGAAGAATGAGTAAGTGCATTGTTGTGATAAAAATGTTCTTTCTTTGGTACAACATTCTTGGTCTTTTACCAATGCATTTTTTAGTTTTCTTGAAACGGCTTCATAATAAATGTCCTGTATCCTTTGAGGAAATCTATCAAGATGACCCCTTAGAATTCCATAAAATAGTTGCCATAACCTGAGCTGATTCCTCTGCCGTGGATTTAACTAGTCCAGCAGATTCCCTCAGAAGTCACTGTTTTGGTGGGAACTTTATTTTTTGAAGGCACCCTAACAAGACTAAGACAAGTGTATTACTGTAAGAATTCGTCTGCAGCCATTCATTGAAAACATGTTGAAACACAGTTTGATTGAAATAAACCTGTGCATATATGAACTGGAAGCCTAATAACAGAACTTCTTGACTTACCCTTCCCTCTTTTTCTCTCTCTATCTAAAGAGATATAAGGAGCTCTGGTTATGAATCGGGCTGTGAATCTCAATGTCAGCAGTTCGAAACTACCAGCTGTTCCGTGGGAGAAAGATAAGGCTTTCTGCTCCTGTAAAGATTTCCAGCCTTGGAAACCCTGTACAGGATTTCTATGAGTCGGAACTGACTCCACGGCACATAACCACCACCACCATCTAAAGAGATTTAATTGAAGGAATTGGCTTATACGATTGTGGGAGGCTGTCAAGTCCAGAATCTCTATAGGTCAGGCAGCAGGCTGAAAACTCCTATAGGCTTGTGTCCCAAATCAGACAATAGAAAGAGTACAGAGTAGGGAGGGGAGGTATCTGCTATAATATCTATTTATAATCTAGAAGCAGAAAATTCCCTTTTCAAGTGATTGATTGATTTTGTTACCTTAATTTGTGTTATGGAACAGCAACTAGACTAATGTTTGGCCAAACCACTGGAAATCATAGCCAAATTGACATAGACAAATCATCACAGTCTCTCATAAGCTTCTTGTGAAGATTAAATGAGTCAGTTCATAAGAGGCTTTTAGCACTATGCACAGAGGATTGTAAGTGCTGTAGAAGTGTTGGCTATTACATTTGCTAGTTGATTTTGACTAATCTGGATAGAATTTGCAGGGGCCACATATTGGTTGCAATTGTAAGATATACAGTAGAGTATCACAGTGCTACAAATGGCATTCTTTATGGATCACACAGAAATGGCATCTATGACTAGTACTTCCCTATCTGGAACTAGTACTGGTTCCATGTCTGGTGAGGGGCTAGGAAAGACCCTCTAGCCTGGCTCACTTCTTCAGTCTGTTCTTATACCACTTCATCCCTGGAGCTCCACATGCCATCACCTTGAATGCTTGCAGGTCCTGGGATGTGTCATTTTCTCTTCCCTCTCAAACACAGCATTCTTTCTAATTGCTATCATATCCCAGGCTCCCCTGTTAGCTTACTTACATGTATGTAGCTCTCAGGTCTCAGTTTAGATTTTACTTCTTAAGGAAGTTTTTCCTGATGTGCTAAAATGGTCTGGGAAAAAAAGTTAAGATGAAACATAGATGCTTAAAGTGGTTGAAATGAAAATTGTTACCTTGAAAACTCCATAGGGTAATGGTACTTGTAAAAATTATCTTTTTGTAACATAGACTATGTATGTATTTTTATGTTTCATATTTTCTTTCTTTGGCTACCTACTACCCCCTAGTGCCAATTCTTGACAAAATCAGAATTGATTCCCTTAATACTGTCCTGTCAGACTGGTGCTCAAGCCTGGCTGAACCGCCCTCTGAGATTTACCCAGAGTAGCTGGGGAAGGCAGGAAAGGGCAGGGCTGGGTCAAAGTAAAGGTGGGGCAAGTAGAGGCAGGTTAGACTGGGCTGCATGGGAAACAGACATGTTTCTCTACATTGGTTAGGCCTGGAGGTAGTAGAGTTGCTACATACCAATGGCCAGGGAGGAAGTGAACTGAACCAAGTCATAGCCTTTGTTAGGAGTCCTGGTGTGGCATTGTGGGTTAATGCGCTGGACTGCAAAGTTGTCAGTTCAAACTCACCAGCCACTCCTCGGAAACTCTATACAGGGTCTCCATGCGTCAGAACCGACTTGATGGCACTTAACAACAACAACAACAACAACAACAACAACACTATGCTGCCTTGGTTAGGGAGTGTGTGGTGACCCTGATAAGCTCTGGGCTTTGAAACAAAAGGTCAGTGATTTGAGCCCACCAGCAGCTCCTCAGGAGAAAAATGAGGCTTTCTGCTCCTGCAAATGATTGCAGTCTTAGAAACCCTATGCAGGGTCACTGTGAGTCAGAACCCACTTGATGGCACTTAGCAACAACAAGTCTTGGTTAACTAGCTGGGAGACCCTGGGTAAGTCATATGTCCTTTCCAAAAGGATACCACTGAGTAGTAATGCTAACTGCTACCATCTGTCAAGCAGTGAATTGGGCACTGTGCTGCCAAGTTGTTACATTTCACAGGTATTATCCCATTCCATTTTAGCAGCAGACTCATGAGGAAGGGGCTATCTGACAGATTGAGATAGTGACTTAGGTTATATAACTCACCCCAAAGTTACAACTTTATTAAATAGCTGAATTGGGATTTGAACCCATGTGGCATGAAAACCTGAACTTTTACCACAATGCTCTCATCCCCTGTAGTCAGTTGCACTCAATTATAGCAGTCTATGGAATCCTTTGAGTTGCCTTTGAGTTGTGGTGTTGGAGGAGAGTACTGAAAGTGCCATGGACTGCCAAAAGAACCAATAAATCTGTTTTGGAGGAAGTGCAGCCAGAGTGCTCCTTGGAGGCCAGGATGGCTAAACTTCGTCTCTCCTACTTTGGACATATTGTCCGGAGGAAACAATCGCTGGAGAGGGATGTCATGCTGGGTAGGGTGGAGGGTCAGAGAAAAAGAGGAAGACCCCCAATGAGATGGATCAGCCAGGTGGCATCATTGATGGACTCGGGTGTGGCAGCGGTAGTGAGGTTGGCCCAGGATCGGACATTGTTTCGTTCTGCTGTGCATGGGGTCGCTATGAGTCGGTTCCGACTCGATGGCACCTGACAACAACAACAACAATGGAATCCTTGGGGTATTCAGCTGCTAACCAAATGTTTGGTGATTTGAGTCCATCCAGAAGCACCCAGAAGAAAGGTCTGGCAACTTAACTTCTTGAAAAATCGGTCACTGAAAATCCCATGGAGCACAGTTTTACTCTGACACACATGGGTCACCATGAGCCAGAGTCAACTTGATGACAACTGGAAAAAATGTCACTCTATGGCCTATTACAGTTTAGGGACAACTCTTGGGGTTGGGGAGAGCAATGTTCAGGTTATTAATGTGGCCCCAACATCCTGGAGACCTGTGTGTTTAAGTTTCTCATTTTTCTCTCTCTGAGCTACAGCTGCCTATGATTGGCTCCTCTGTCTGAAGCAACCCGCAAGTATCCAGATAGCAAGAGCAAATTTGTACCAGAAACATTTTTATGTCAATTTTGTTATCACCATCTCCATATTCACAGATAAAAAGCCAGATACAAATCAAGCATGAGCTTCCTTTGGGTGGGATGCGTCTCTAGAACATTGTTATTAAGTATTCATTTTGGTTAAGGTTATTTACTTAAAATAGTTTTTTTTCTCATAGACGTAAAAAAAATTAATTGCTCTGGCTTTTTCGCTGTGATTTTCTGATGTTCTGGCATGCCAATGCCTGAGAAAAATGTAACCCACAGAATGAGTAATACTTTGTAGTTAAGGACTGGTATTTCAATCTTCCAAGTTTTTGGAAATCTTATTGCAACATGGGAGCCAGACCCTTATAAATGAATGATGAATGATGACTATATAGGCAGTCTGATCATTTCCTGAAAAATACAAACACACAAATACAAAAAACAAACAAACCATAAAACAAAAAGCCCTTCCTTCCCTTTAAAAATATTTCAATATGTGTTCCTTCAACACAATTAGCTACAATACTTTCATTATCTGATTGGATTTGCACATTATCTTGACAGGGCATAATGGTCCTTGGGTTTGTGGAATGCCTCCCTAGGAGTGGAGCATTTTCAGATGTAAACCCAACATTGGTGTGTGTATGTGTGTGTGTGTGCATATACTGAGCCAGGATCAGTTGGATGTTTTTACATAGACAATCGGAGATACTAGGAACTGCCAGCAAAATCGAGGAAGGGCCAGAAAAGAAACCAGAGAAACTTACTTTTATAGATTTGTGCATTTTGTGTCTTGGCGACAAAGTACAACCTTCCACAAACAAAACCTAAACGCTTGCATTCATAATAGGTGTGTTTAGTAATATCAATTATATTCTTCCCCTCCAGTAATGTAATACTTACCATAGAATAGTAATCACAGTAATACTTATCATAGAACTGCCATTTCCCTAACACCTAAAAAAACTTGGTATAGCCACATAAAAGTCAGATTTATTTAACAGTTGACTTTCAGTTTATTTTGATCCGCAGTCTATCACAATAAACGCTCCAGTATCATTTATCGAAATATGGCTATAGCCTACATGGGTTTTCTTGTGTTTGCTCTCTCTTCGCTCTCATCTGTTTGTACCTGTTTATAACATAATCTTCTGCCTTTTTGTTTTCTTTCTGACTAAATGAAAAACAAGAGTGCTGAGATTTCTCCAGGACACACCTGTGTGCTGTTGCAGAGCAGCTGGTCTTGAGGGAAGGCTGGTTTTGCCACACAGGTGGTGACTGGGAGGCCTCAACAGGCTCCCAAATAAAGAGGAGAAAAAACAAAGCCAGTGTCTGTGGAGGTAAGGACTGGGGCAAGGGAAGGAAACACCTTTGACAGGGTATTTAGCAGATGTTGCTTAATTACTCTGAATGCTAAAATGTAATTAGGAAGTCAAATGTCACAAGGAAGTAGAAATTAAACTTTTCTCACTTTTTCTGAGGTGTGCCTTTTCTACAAGACTTTTTTTTTTTAACCAGGTAGCTTTCCCCCCCCTTGACTTCATGATAGAAAATTAAAGATTGAGAAATCCCATCTGGTTAAACTCATGCATTGTTGGTGTCATAGTCAGAGGTGAATGCCCCTAGATGTAGACGTACTAGTTTAATTTTGCACTGAGGGTCAGTCACTTCCCATTTCTACACCTCACTCAGCCTCAGTTTCTACATTGCATACCCTAAGGAAGAACTGACATATTGTTGTTGTTGTTAAGTGCCTTCAAGTCGCTTCCGACCCATAGCGACCCTGTATAGGGTTTCCGAGGGTGTAAATCCTTACGGGAGTAGAAAGCCTCATCTTTCTCCCGCGGAGCGGCTGGTAGTTTCGAACCGCTGACCTTAAGGTTCACAGCCCAATTCGTAACCACTACGCTACCAGAGCTCCTTAGTAGCAGGCAAAACAAAGTGCCCAAAATCTAGGGTTTAGAATACAAACTCAAATGCTTTATTAGGTTACAATATTTTTGTTGTTGTCGAGATACGTGATTGGATTCTATATAGCTTATATTCAAATAGAAAAAAATGAGTCATTTAATATTTCAGTTTTCTACTTCCTGTCTAGAGCACAGAGTATGTCACATGTATTGTTTTGTTTACTGAAGTATCATAATTAGACTTGTCAACTATTTATTCACTATTAGCAATCCACTTAACAGTTTTTGTCTCAATTTCAGTATCTACAAGTAGGGCACAATTCCTAGCGTAGTGAGAGATGGACAAGTAATCAATAAATTTGGGTAATTTCAATTTGTAAAATAACATGAGGAATTTTAATCTTAAAAATTAGATTTCATTAAAATATTGATATTGAAACTGTCATCTGAAAAGAGTTCATTTTGCTAAAATAAATGAATGCAACTGAAATGATAATGACATATTTCATCATTATTCCATCAGATGGGCAAAGATAGAAACAAATTAGTCATGTATGGTGGTGGTAGTGGTGGTGGTGGTGGTGATGTGCCGTAGGGTCAGTTCCAACTCATAGCAACCCTGTATAGGGTTTCTGAGGTTGTAAATCTTTACAGGAGCAGAAAGCCTCATCTTTATCCTTTGTAACAGCTGGTAGATTCCAGCCAGCAGCCCAACTAGTAAATCACTATGCTACCAGAGCTCCTATTGAGCATATATGTTGTTCTTAAGTGCCGTCCCGTTGGTTTCAACTCAACTTTGTAGGGTTTCCAAGGAGTGGCTAGTGAATTTGAACCGTTGACCTTACGATTCAATGACCTTGTGGTCCAGTGCTTATCCTACAGCACCACACCAGAATTCCATTGATCATATCTAGTACTTGTGTAATGTTGGATAAACGTTTCTGAAAGGTATGCTGTCAAATACATTCTAAAGTTTAAAATGCTCTTACCTTTTGACCAAGTGATTCTATTTCCAGAAATTTGTTCTCAGTAGTTCCTTTATCTCAACCTCAGAGTGAAAAATGGTTGACAAGTAGCACGCTTCCTAACAGGAAATTATTTAAATTAATTATAGAATACCCTCAAAATGGAATAAATACTCAGTATCTATTTAAAAAGAGGCTATAACTCTTCTTTTTACTAACTGGAAAGACACCTATCATATGCTTTTAAGTGAAAAGGAAATTACAGAACTGCATTTATAATATTCTATGTAGGTGGGTGTATTTATATTTATAAAGAATATACTGTTTAAGTGGGTATATTTATATTTATTAGTACATACTGGTCTTTGAAACGGAAGGCTCTCTCTTTACACTTTATGCACTTTTGCATTGCTTAAGCTGTTTTTTTTTTAAATAGTGGATAGTGTTATTTTTTTTATATACAATCAACCAAAAACATAATAATAAAGAAAAAAGAGAGAATCCAAGGGGAATTCCAATGCAACTCTTAATTCAACTACCTCTACTAATTTCTCTCATTTGTAATATGACCACTGAATTGGAAACATGCAACTTCTGATCAGCTAAATAGGTACGGGGACCTAGGCTATTTACAGTGAACTAAAGAAACAGTAAAAGATAAACAAGTATGAGATAAACCCTATGAAGATATGATATAAATTGGTGGGGACTGCCATAAATAACACACTAATCTGTTTAATGATATAATATATGACAGGCACCCGATGGGCTTGTGAATTGACTATCATGTGAAAGTAAGGTCGTTCAGTGTTAGCGTAAACGATAGGGGCAGCCGTCGGGGGATGATAGACCTTGTATTCAATGCTGTGGGAAGCACAATTTCTATCCAACTTCTTTTCTTTCCGAGAGACCCAGTGGTGGGCAGTAGAGACTTTCAGTCTACCTTGCCTTTATTTTGGACTGAGACCTAGATGCTATCATGTAAAAATATCCCTGCTAATACATATTAAGATGTGACACGCTTCCTTTTTTTTTTTTTTGTATGCCTTTGTATCATTTACTGAGACGGAAAAAAAAAAGAACCCATATCCCGGTGTGTAACTAAAAACCTCCTGGTGGGATTTGTTTAGTGTGAGAGAGTGATTAGTAATTTTTAGTGATTAGTAATTTTCTCCCTCAGGTGGTTTTTCTGCATTCCTGTAGAGATCGTGTACACAACAGGGCTGCCAAGTAAGAAGAAAAGGCTCAGGCAGAAAATATCACGCTTTAGAAAACAGTATGTGTGCGAGTGTGCGTGCGCATGTGTGTGTTTTAAACAACTATTTTAGTTACTCTAACAATTAAAGTGCTCTGATTTGTAATCACTTCTTTTATGCCCTATAAAATCTCTGGTGTTGCAGAAAGTCTCATTGTACAAGAATTTTATACAAGGGACTTGTGCCGTATTGGTTTCATCCACCTACAACCCACTCTCTCACTCCCTTTATATTCTTCCATTGGTTTTGGAAAGCAAGCCAGTTCTAAAAAATCTTAGCTTAAGTAGGCCTTAGGACTTTATTTACAGGTTTTAATTAAAAAAAAAAATTAGGGACTACTGTGGCAATAAGGACAGAAACAGGCAAGTATAGTCTTTTCAATTAATGGGAAAACAAACGGTGAAGGTCTACCACGTGAGTTCTATAGAGGAAAACTGTTTTTTGGAATCTCAGACTTTCACATAAATTAATAATCCAGATCGTTGGGTCGCTAGTAGGGATGTTGTTGTTGTTATGTGCCGTGGAGTGGGTTCTGACTCACAGAGTCCCTGTACAGGGTTTCTGAGGCTGTAAATCTTTACAGAACGCCTCATCTTTCTTCCGCGGAATAGCTGGTAGTTTCGAACTGCTGACCCTGAGGCTCGCAGCCCGATTCGTAACCACTACACTACCAGAGCTCCTTGCTAGTAGGGATAGAGAGCTGTTTTTTTGTTCTTCTTGGCACTCCCTGAGGATTGCAGCTGTTTAGCAGAGAGATTTAGCAATCCTCATGGCTTCAGGAGTCTCTCATTTGAAACTCATTATTTTATGGTTGTGCTATCTGTGGACACATAAACTGGACTCAGTGACTTCATTAGTAACCATTAACTCCTCAGAATGTTGCTCGTACTTTGAACAGTTACTGAAATAAGCCACGTTTCGGAGTTCATATCCTCACCTTGACAATATGGAATAGTTTACTAACCAACGTTATCTAGTTAGAGTTTAGCCATGTTCTCGACAACTATCATCATCATCATAGTAAGCAACACTTTCTCAGAGCTTGTCTTGCTTGGTTATTGTGGCATTCCTGTGAGGTGGAGGCAGGGTGTGGAGCGAGTGCCTCACCATTTTAGATATGAAGATGCTAAGTCTCTAATGGCACACGTCTAGCATCAGAGTGAAGAAGAGAATCTAGACCTGTGCATTCTGAACTCCATACACTTTCAGAAGAACTCCAGAGAGGACTCTGTGAAAGGTGCAACAAGTACTGTAACTCTCAGCTGAGATCCTGGCCTGCCTTGAACTTGAGCATAGAGGGAGATCACTTTCACAAGACAAGAGGTAGTTTTGAACATATGGTTTAGTTATTCTCCAAACTCAATGAAATAATCTAAGAAAATATGACATCCACTCCCTCTTTAGTAAATTAGCCTTGTGATGGTGAAGAGAAATATTCTGTGTTCTTGACAGGTTTGAGCTGTCACCTGTGTGGTCCTCCACAGAGACCTTAGGTTACCTTTACTCCATAGGTGAAACCCCACTCCTGGCTGCAGAGCCGTCTCCATTGATACAGATCTAGAACTCACTCTTTTCAGTTATTCTAACCTGAGTGCAAATGGTTATCCCAAATTAGCTAGTTTCATCTCCTTTAGAGCTGTAACAAGCATTAAAATATTCCCCATGTTAAATGAACTAAAAATACAGGTGAGACTGACTCATGGCTGGGGAAGAGATAAAGGTGGATGCCTTCTTAATGCCTTCACTTGAGAGCTTGTTGTTGTTGTTAAGTGCTGTCGAGTTGGTTCCGACCCATATCGACCCTGTACAGGGTTTCCAAGGCTGTAAATCTTTATGGGAGCAGAAAGCCTCATCTTTCTCCCGCAGAACAGCGGGTAGTCTCGAACTGCTGACCATGAGATTCACAGCCCGAATCGTAACCACTACGCTACCACAGCTCTATTTAGCTTGGATGGGCTAAAATGTGTTTTGTGTTTTACCACACTTTCCCAACTATCCTGGGTATGCCTCCTGATTCCATGCTATACCAGGTCTATAGGCTGTTGTACAGTGTAGAGAGAAAACAGGAAGCTGGGGTTAGGTTAGAAGCTCAGAACAAAAATACCAGGGAGTATTTGCTGCTGTTAGCTGTTCTTGAGTTGGCCCCCATCTCAAGGTGACCCCAGGCACAATGGCATCTGCTGTTGTGGTCCATAGGGTTTTCACTGTCTTATTTTCAGAAATAGATCATCAGGCTACTCTTCCCAGTCTTTTTAAGCCTGGAAGTTCCAGTATAACTTCCAAACTGAAAAACATCAGCAACATGCAAGCCTCCACTGACAGACAAATGGTAGATGTGTATAAGGTGGGTTGACCAGGGCCGAACGTGTCTGCCCGGTAGAAGATAGGAATTCTACCAGTGAATCATAACTGCTCTAGGGAAGCATTTAGAATTTCCATAGAAAGAGGCAGAAAATTAAGCATTTCTCATTAAATTGTGAGCATCTCTAAGGTTGTTGTTGTTGTTGTTATGTGCCGTGGAGTCGCTTCTGACTCAGTGACCCTGCACAGGGTTTCTGAGGCTGTAAATCTTTACAGGAGCAGAAAACCTCATCTTTCTCTTGCAGAACAGCTGGTAGTTTTGAACTGCTGACCCTGAGGTTCGCAGCCCGATGTGTAACCACTATGCTACCAGAGTTCCTTAACTCTAAGATAGGAATCACATTTAAAAAAATTTTTATGTTCCTCAAGCCTAGTCATGGTGTGGTGCTGTAGGATAAGCGCTGGACTGCTAACCATAAGGTCGGCAGTCCAAACCCACTAACCACTCCTTGGAAACCCTATACAGGGTCGCTATGAGTTGGAATTAACTCGACAGCACTAAACAATAACAACAAGCCTCGTGCAGTGCCTGACACGTGGTGGTGGTAATAGTGGTGGTGGTTGTGGCCCTCAACTTGGTTCTGACTCGTAGTGAATCTGTATAGGGTTTCTGAGGCTGTAAATGTGTATGAGAGCAGAAGACCTCATCTTTCTCTTGCAGTGACTGGTAGATTTAAACTGTTGATCTTCCAGTTAGTAGCCCAGCTCATAACCCACTATGCTCCCAGGGCCCCTACTGTTGATGGAGTGATAATCAACTAGTGTGGGCTTTTCCTAACTTCACTTGCATTTCCTCTGTGGTTCAGGCTCCCAGTTTCAACTGCTGGCCCTGCCTGAAGGCCGGCACTAACTAGAATTGCCCTTTCTGATCTTGCTCCCACTTTGAGTGTACGGAGGCTTTGTCTGACTTTGGGAGCCTGATGGGGCCCCCAGCCCTGGTCTTCTCTTTCTGCTGCCTGAGCTCAGGTTCTGATGGAATCGTGTCAGGCAGCCTGTTTGAAGATGTGTAAACTTTCTATTTAGTTGAATAAATCCTCCAATTGTTCTAGAAAATATAGAGGCCATTTTAGAAAACAGTTCATGAGATAAGTGATTTTTGTAACCACATGGGATTCAATATGCAATGATCCCAACTAAAGAAGTAAAAGGTTAAGATTTTTTTGGTGGCAACTTGGCAGTACGTATAGATAAAGTATAGATATAAACTTGGCAGTATATATAGTAAAGTACACTTTGACCACTAATTTCAATTCTAAAAATCTATATAACAGAAATATACAAATATAAAAGGGTATGAGTACAAAGTTGTTTAATATCGTATTACTACTTGTGATGGTTAGAAAATAGAATCATAGTAAATCCATTAACAGGGAAATATGTTACTAAATTAATGATGTATCCATATAATAGAATTTTATTAATCAAGTAAAAAGGATCAGGGAAGTCCAGGATATAGTTTTATATTTAGTATGCATGAGACTGAATAATTTGCATAGCATAATCATGTTGTTTAAAAACTACCAGCTGTTCCATGGGAGACAGATGAGGCTTTCTGCTCCCATAAACATTTACAGCCTTGGAAACCCTGTACAGGGTCGCTATGAGTTGGAACCAACTCCACGGCACATAACAACGACAACATGATATGTATCAGAGTCCTGGTGTGTCCCTGTAGGATAAGCGTAGGACCAAAAAGTCAGTGTAAACCAGAAGGTCAGTGGTTCAAACTCACCAGCCACTCCTCAGAAACTCTAGCCCGGGTTGCTCTGGGCCAGAACTGACTCGACAGCACTTAACAACAACAACAATAACATGATATGTATGTGAGCATGATGCCTCCATAGGATAAGCACTGAACTGTGCAGTTCAAGCCCACCAGCTGCTCCACCAGAGAAAGATGAGGTTTTCTGCTCCTCCCAAAGATTTAAAGCCTTGGAAATCCTATACAGCAGGGGTGGGGAACATCTGGCCCTGCCTAGGTAACAGCACTTCTAGCCATTATGTTGTTGTTGTTATTGTTAAGTGCTGTTCAGTCATTTCCAACTCATTGTGTCCCTGTATAGGATTTCCAAGGAGATTAGGATTGAGTTAATTAAATGTTTGACCAAATCCAGCAAGCTAGTTTGTTTTTTTCCCCCAAAGTTTTAATTGTGAATTGAGTGATGGTTTACATGGGATAACACTGGTTTTACAACTCATTATTTCATTGCAATGATTGCAATCCCCTCCTGCATCATCATTCAGCAGTATTTGATTCTAATCCCTCTTGGGTTTTTTTGGGGGTGGGGGGTGGTGGGGTGGCTGGGGGAAGAGGAGGGCAGGAAGGATGTACACAAAAACGCTCAGGAATATATAATCATTTAAACAATCAAAGGGCATATTCTGCAAGCCTGCCTCCTGGCCACTAAGACACAAGCAGGCTAATTTTTAAGTTGATAATTTTGTATGGCCCATGAATGGTGTTATGCATTTTGGCAGAAAAAAGGTTTCCCAACCCTTGTATTCTGGGTTGCTATGAGTGGAAACTGACACCATGACACTTACCATGGTCAGTATATGTTTCTGTACATAGAGAAAGGTTTGTAAGGATATACACCAAATCTTACAGCTATTTATACATTTTATTGTCTTTGCTCATGCTGTTTTGTCAACTTTCAGAACTGGTTTTCTTCATTCTTTGCTATGCAAAGTCCTTTTTTCCTCAAGCTCAAGTCCAATGGCTCTTACTTCTTAAAGTTGTAAGAATTAAATGTGATAAGGGCATATATGCATAAAACAGTGCTTCACAAATAACAAACACACTGTGGAGATTAACTATGAGCATTTGAAGCAGATTTTAACTTGGAGAGGGTAAGAACCATGTTTATATTACTTAATTCTCTACTCTAAGTGCTCAGCATAAGATAGAGTACTTAGTGATCAGTACATCACTATTGAATAAAAGGCAGGATGAATGGGCCAAATGGCCAACTAATAGATGAGAACAGACAGTAAATTTGTGGTGCTATGGGTTAATGTGCTGGACAGTAAAGTCAGTGTGAACCACAAGGTCAGCAGTTCAAGCTCACCAGCTGTTCCTTGGAAACCCTGTACAGGGTCACTATGAGTCAGAACCGACTTGACAGCACTTAACAACAAACCTTCAGGTTGTAGTCCTGGTATGGTGCTGTGGGCTAATGCTCTGGACTGCCAAGCTGATTTGAACCACAAGGTTGGTAGTTCAAGGTCACCAACTGCTCCTTGGAAACCCTGTGCAGGATCGCTATGGGTCAGAACTGACTCGATGGCACTTGACAACAACAAAACTTCAGGTTATGACAATAACCAGGATGTAGTTGGTTTATCCATCTTAATACAAAATTAATATAAAAAACAAGCTCCAGGAGTTTAGATTCCTAGATATGACCTAAAGATGTTTAGAGATTCGCTAATAATTTTCATATATGCCTAGATGCTACAAAAACACAAACAGCATGTAGACTTCTTTGATTAGTCAAAGATTCTGCTTTGAATGTGGGACATGTTAGTGAGAACAATCAAATGAGACATCAGGTTTAGTCTGGCCTGGATCAACAAGACCTTATAAAGAGTTAATTGCAGAAATACTGCTTCCTTCTATTTTCCTACCCTAGGCACCAACGACTGTTAATAGTGACTATAGTTTATTTGGTTTTTGCATTCCTTTATTTATTTTGAAATCCTTTTGTAGAAGTTAAAAATGGTCAGCTGAGTATTAGAAAGGTCTTTTTGAAATTTGAAATAATTTTAGCTTGATGAAAAGTCCATGTAAAATGTAAGAGTTAATATTGCTTTGGCAGTATATTCAGTCTTGCATGTAAAATGTCAAAACTTGTAGGGCAGTATTGCCCAGTGTGTAGTACTTTGGGATGAAGTTCCCTGTCACTTTCAGGTACACATTTGTCTTCTCTTTTTGTTCTTCCTCCCTCTATATTCTGTTTTTGTTTTCTATCCCCCCTTCTTTCAAATGACAGATAGCCTTAAAACACCAAATTGCAAAAAAAGGCACATTAAAAATTAAATTTGAAATGACCCAGTCCTTCTTAGCCCACTGCTGTGGGGTCCATTCTGACTCACAGTAACTCTATTTAACTGTGAGTAGAACTGCCCCATACGGTTGCAAAGCTTTACGGAATCTTTCTTCTGTGGAATTGCTGACCATTTGGTCCTTCTTAATTTAGCTTTAATTTCTAAAAAAAAAAAAAAGCTTGAATTTAAGATAATCACCACAATCAGCACATCAAACAGAAATTAACAGCAAATCAGAAGCAAACCTAAATCCTCTGAGAGCAAATAGTAGTGTCTCCCTGAGTTGACCTTCTGTATAGACCACCTGGAGCTATGAATGATTTCATCAAATGTGATGACAAACCAGTAGAAGAAGCAGGTGAGCCCAACGTTCCTTCCTGCACTAGGGATGATGGGGGCTAATGTGACTCAGATCTGGAAGAGGTTTGGACATGACTCTGGAAATCTCAAGTTGTTCCTGTTGTACAGATCATAGATAAGTCAGCTTGGGCACAGAGATGACTCCTTTTCTTAAGGTTGAAGTCTATTCCTGTCTACACTGCTCCAAAAAACCCCTCTGGATTTTTGACAGCAGTGTAGACAGAGACCCTACTCTTGATTTTTCGGTCCAGTCTAGCATACATTTCCTATAGTATGTGGTTGGTGGTTATGTGCTGTGGAGTTGGTTCCAACTCACAGTGACCCTGTATAAGGTTTCTGAGGCTGCAAATCTTTACAGGAGCAGAAAGCCTCATCTTTCTCCTGTGGAACAGCTGGTAGTTTTGAATTGCTGACCTTGAGGTTAACAGCTCGACTCATAACCACTGCGTTACCAGAGCTCCTACAATATAGCTGCCTCTTATTTTGAGTCACCATTACTAATCATTCACACTTCCTCAGAACTATTACTAACCAACCACTGTCTCTCATGACCAGTAAAGGAATCTTAACAACATGGTGTGTTGTTGTTATGTGCTGTTGAGTTGGTTCTGAATTATAGTGATCTTTTATAGGGTTTCTGAGGAATAGCAGGTAAGTTTGAACTGCTGAATTTGTGGTTTGCAGTCCAGTGTTAATCCTACAGTACTATATCAAGACTCCAACAAAATGATGTAGGTTCCAGCTTATCTTTCTGGCTATGGTTTGCCTTAGGAACACTGTGGTTGTGTCCTATTAGCCTTTGAGAAAATAAGGTGACATATTAACAACTCACATTTCAGTGATCATTTTTTCCCAGCATTATACAAGTGTTCAGGTCTTATGTTCAAAGTGACTCTCAGTTACTTCTAGCATTATTGGTGTTGGCTTCCAAGAGCTAGTGACCACTTGTGCACAGTTCTTCTGCTGTAAACCCTATTTTCACCACTTGTATATCAGTTTGTAGTACTGTGGTGGCATGTGTACGGTTGTGATGCTGGAAGCTATGCTACCTATATTTCAGATACAAGCAGGGTCACCTATTGTGGACAGATTTCAGTGGATTTTCCAGACCAAGACAGATTAGGAAGAAGGACTGGGCAATGTACTTTTGAACAAAGTTCCAATGTAAACATTATGAATAGCAGTGCAAGATTGCCTGATACATGAGGAGGTTTCAAAAGTTCATACAAAAATTCTGTTATCGTTTTCTTCTATTTTTCCATGAATGTTTAAAAGCCCCCTTGTAATGCCAGAAGATGAATCCATCAGTTGAAATGCACTCAAAATATGAATAGGGAATTGCTGCCTCCTTAAAATAGTAGTAGTTGTTGTTGATGATGTTTTTAGGTGCAGTTGAGTTGGTTCCTACTCAAGCAACCATATGTGCAAAGGAACGAAACACTGCCCTGTCCTGAGCCATCCCCACAATTGCAGCTACATTTGAGCCCATTGTTGCTGTCACTATCTCAGTACATCTCATTGGGGGGGTCTTCTTCTTTTTCACTGACCCTCCACTTTATCAAGCATGGTGTCTTTCTCCAGGGACTAGTCCTTTCTGATAGTGTGAGAGATGAAGTCTGACCACCCTGGCTTCTAAGGAGCATTCTGTCAGTATTTCTTTTAACATAGATTTGTTTGTTCATCTGTCAGTCCATGGTTTTGTTTTTTTTTTTCTTTAAAGAATGTACATTTATTTTTTCACAGTTCTGGAAGTGTAAAGTCCAAATCAGGGCCTCTGCTTTGTTGATCCTTCTGTGGGTCTGTCTCCTGATTTCTGGTGTCTATGACAATTTCTGGCCCTCCTTTGCTTTTAGAAGGGTGCTCACATGGTATCTTTCTTTCTCTTCTGTGTGTCTCTTCTGCTCTTTTCATATGACACCACTCAGAAGTGATTAGCTTCTGTCATACCTTCATTACTATAACCAAAGAAAATCCCTATTTCCAAACAAGGTTCTAGTTTATGTTCAGGGGTTATTACTTCTACATTTCTTTTTTGTCCATGGTACTTTTAATATTCTTCTACAACACCATAATTCAAATGCATCAAGTCTTCTATTGCCTTCCTTTTTCACTGTCCAACTTCCACATGCATATGTTGTTGTTATTGTGATGTGCCGGTGAGTGTCGAGTAGGTTCTGACCCATAGCGACCCTGTATAGGGTTTTCTGAGGAGCAGCATATGAGGCGATTGAAAATACCATGGCTTGAGTTAGGTGCACGCTAGTCCTCAAACTGATATCTATGCTCTTTAACACTTTAGAGAGGTCTTGTGCAGCAAATTTACTTAATGCAGTCCATCATTTGATTTTTTTTGACTATTGCTTCCATGAATATTGATTGCAGATCTGAGCAAAACGAAGTCTTTGACAACTTAATCTTTTCTCCATTTATCATGATGTTATTTATTTGTCCAGTTATGAGAATTTTAGTTTTCTTTACATTGTGGTACAATCTATACTGAAGACTATAGTGTTTGGTTTTCTTCAGTAACTATTTTAAATCTTCTTCACTTTTAGCAAACAAGGTTGTATCATCTATATATTATGAGTTATTATGAGCAGGTTATTAATGAGTCTTCCTCCAATTCTGATGCCACATTCTTCATATAATCCAACTTCTTAGATTATTTACTCAACATACAAATTGTATAAGTATGGTGAAAAGATACAACCCTGGCACACCACTTTCCTGATTTTGATCCACTCAATATTTCCTTATTCTGTTCAAACAACTGCCTCTTTGTCTATATACAGGTTCTTCATGAGCACAACTAAGTGTCTGGACTACTCATTCTTCACAATGTTGTCCATAGCTTGTCATGATCCACACAGTCAAAAGCCTTTGCATAGTCAATAAAACACAAGGAAACATCTTTCTGGTATTCTCTGCTTTCAGTCAAGATGCATCTGATGTCAGCAATGGTATGTCTTGTTTCATGTCCTCTTCTGAATCTGGCTTGAATTTCTAGCAGTTCTGTGAATGTACCATTGCAACCATTTCTAAATTATTTTCAGCAAACTTTTACTTGTCTGTGATATTAATGATATTGTTCGAGGATTTCTGCATTCTGATGCAGCACTGGAGTTGCTTGCTTGTCTATGCGAGAAATTTCAAAACCAGCGACCTGACCAATTGAATGAAAGAAATCCATATCTGTGTCATCCCCTCAAAAGGTTATCCAACAGAATGCATAAATTATTGAACAGTATCATGAATTTCACATGCAAGTAAAATATTGTTGAAGGTAATTAAAAACAATTACAGCCATAGTTTAACAGAAACCTGCCAGAAATTCAAGTCAGATTCAGAAGAGGATGTGGAATACGGATATTACTGCTGATGTCAGATGGATCTTGGCTGAAGGTAGAGAATACCAGAAAGATGATTACCTGTGTTTTATTGACTCTGTAAAAGCATTTAACAGCATGGATCTCAGAAAACTTTGGATAACATTGTGAAGAATGGGAATCAATCAGCTAGGCAATGAGCTATGTGTTAGGTTGAATAAGACAGCCCCGGGCTCTACTCTCATGGGGTTTTTCCAAGGTGTGCTAGAGCCATCCTACTGGCTGGTTGAAAGCCCATTATTAAATTTCCAGGCACTTTGTGAACCTTACAATGGGCAATGGCTAGAGTGTTTATACACAGTTGGTAAGCACTATGTATCAGGACTTTTTGCTCCCTTTCTCCTCCACTGCTTCATTTATTTAAATGAGAGCTGGTTGCTAAACACTGATCAGTACAGCACTAGGTCTATGGTGATACTCCTGAAATAAGTCACCCACCCCTCCCCCCGGACTCCCTGCCCACATACAAAGTCTCTACAGCACCAACAAGCTTTGCTTTTCATCAGCAGTAACTTATTGAGATATCATGGATAAATTAAATTATTATAAGATATGAGATAATTTCAAAATTTGTGGAAAATGGAATTGAAAGAGAATGGAATTTTTCCGTGAACTTTTTTGAAGCCCCCTCATTTATAATTGACACATGTTATGGATCATTGGCCATCTGAAGAAACCCGAAGTGAAACTTTAAAAAGAAAATTGTAATCTAAAAAAATAACAACAACACAATATATTTGGCTTACATAAAATGAGAATGATAATAGTCCCTCTCTTACAGGGTTGTGAGGATTAAATGAGCTCCTATGTGTAAGGAGCTCTGGTAGTGTAGTGGTTATGAATCGGGCTGTGAACCTTAAGGTCAGCGGTTCAAAACTACCAGCTGCTCCGCGGGGGAAAGATGAGGCTTTCTACTCCTGTAAGGATTTACACCCTCGGAAACCCTGTACAGGGTCGCTATGGGTCGGACCTGACTCGATGAAACTTAACAACAACAACATGTGTAAGGCGTACAAAGGAAATGCCTACTACAGAGAAACACAGAGTAATTGTCAACATCCTAGCTGTTCTTATTACCAATCTATGCAGAGTTTATGCAGATGAATCTTCTTTATGGAGCTATCCTTACTGTGCAAGGTAAGTAAGAAATTTTAGCTGCATCTTTCAGCTCAATTCAATAAGCTCAGAGGATTTCTTTAATTAAAGAAGATGCTTGAAGAATTTTAGATCTGCAATCTTAACTGTTGGAAGAAAGGCAGAGAATGTCACATGCTTGGAATGGGCAGAGATGTGATATTTGTTGCCTCCACCCCTCCCCCACACTTTTATTTATCATCCTGACTGTATTGAGACTTTTTATGAGAAATCTTTTTCTCTTTATCCTTTCTAAGTGAGTTAGTGCACTCTGATTATGCCTCACCTTGGCTCCCTTATTCTAAAAGATGGCATATAGGTAGGAGAAATCAGACAGTCTGGTGGATTGCTAATTCTGAGATTTTGAAATCTGAAGACTCATCTCTGGAACAGTTCCTCATACTTTCCTGGTTCCAGTAGCCTACTTTTACATACTACAAGATATTTTTTTTCTTCCCATTGAAGGTAATTTTTCATATAGAGATACTATGCACTTTTTTGTTGGTTTGATACCTCAGTTGTTATTGTTGTTCTTTTTCTTTTGTATTATTGTACATGGTATGGGTTTAAAATGTCAAATTCTATTTATTGCTGGTATAGAGGAAAGCAACGGACTTTTGTATATTGACCTTGTATCCTGTGATCTTACAAAACTTGTTTATTAGACCCAGGAGATTTTCGTACATTCTTTGGAGTTTACCATATTGACAGTCATACTGTTGGGAATAAAAATAGTTTTATTTCTTCCTTCCTCAAAGAATGTTATTTAATTTTTCCTGTCTTATTGCACTAGCTTGGAATTCCAGTAGGATATTGATGAGGAATATCCCCAATAGGAATGGTGAGACTAGACATCTTTGCCTTGTTACTGATTTAAGGGAACTATGTCCAATCAAACCATTAATGTTAGTTGTAAGATTTTTGTATACACTCATTTTAGCCTAAGACAGTTCTTTCATATATCTAGTTTTTTGGAACTCAATGGATGAGATTTCCTCCGTAGGTGAAGGTGGTTGGAAGTGGAAGAGGAAAAGAAAGGACATTCCACTATGGTGACTAGTCCTTGAGTCAGCCTTCAGCCACATTTGGCCCAATCCTTTAACATAAAACTAGGAATTCCTATCAGCTGCATTTGGGAAAGAGGAAGCACGATGTGGATGCACTTGAGTTTAAATCTGAAGAGCTACCACTTTTCATCTGTGTGACAGATGAATTTCTAAATATAGGGCTGGCTGTGAAGACAGACTGAAATGATGTCAACTTTAAAGTGCTCATTGTTGTTGTTGTTGTTAAGTGTCGTTGAGTTGATACCGACCCATAGCTACCCTGTACAAGGTTTTCGAGGCTGTAAATCTTTACGGGCAGAAAGCCTCATCTTTCTCCCCCGGAACAGCTGGTAGTTTCGAACTGCTGACCTTAATTTTTGCAGCCCGATTCGTAACCACTACACTACCAGAGCGACTTAAGTTATTTTTTAGACTTCAAGTTTTTGGAGGGCAAGATTTGTGTCAATTTATTGTTGTATCCCCTAAATTGTCTGGTACACAGTACCGTTCAGTATGTCCCTAATTATAGTGTTATTACATATATTTGTTCCTCAAAGACCTCTCTTTGCCCTGGGTGTGTGTGGGTTTAGAGGACGTTACTGCCTTACTATTAATTAGAGTGAGGCTCTATGACCTTGGACAGATCACCAAAATTTCTCAATGAATGGAGTTGACAGAAATGATAACTACCTAACTGGAATGCTTGGAAGACTATGTGAGATGACCCAAGTAACAGACAAAACAAAACAAAACAGGAAAAACAACCAAACCTACTTCCATTGAGTTGATTGTGACTCACAGAGATCCCATTGTTGTTGCTAAGTGCTGTCAAGTCAAGTCAGTTCCGACCCTGCACAGGGTTTCTGAGCAACAGCTGGTGAATTTAAACTGTTGACCATGTGGTTCACAGTTCAGTTCTGACCCTACAGTGCCACACCAGGAATCTAGAGACCCCATTGTTGTTGTTGTTATGTGCCTTGGAGTCGGTTCTGACTCATAGTGACCCTACACAGGTTTTCTGAGGCTGTAAATCTTTATGGGAGCAGAAAGCCTCATCTTTCTCCTGCGGAACAGTTGGTAGTTTTGAACTGCTGATCTTGCAGTTTGCAGCCCGATTCGTAACCACAACACTACCAGAGCTCCTTAGAGACCCCCGTGTTGTTGTTGTTGTTGTTAAGTGCCGTCGAGTCGGTTTCGACCCATAGCGACCCTGAATAGGGTTTCTGAGGCTGTAAATCTTTACGGGACCACATCGCCTCATCTTTCTCCCACGGAGCAGCTGGTAGTTTCGAACTGCTGACCTTCCGGTTCGCAACCCGATTCGTAACCACTACGCTACATAGGACAGAGTATATTGCCTCATGGAGGATTTCTGAGGCTATAAATCTTTATGGGAGCAGAAAGCCTCATCTTTCTTCCACAGAGAGCAGCTAGTGGGTTTGAACTGCCAACCAACTTACACTTAACTGACTACACAACCAGGTCTCCTTGATTCAAGTAACTTGCCACTATTGAATTGATTTCAACTCATAGTGATCCCTATATATGGTTTCAGAAGCTACAAATCTTTATGGGAGCAGAAAGCCTTATCTTTCTCACATGGACCAATCAGTGGGTTTGAATTGCCAGCTTTGTGTTTAGCAGTCCAGTGCATATCCTACAATGACATCACTACTCCTTTGACCCAAGTAAAGCACTCTGCAAAACATTGACTCCTGGCAAATGTTCAGTGGCTGCCAGCTGTTAGCCAAATAAGAGCCTCACTGGAGCAGGGATGAGAGTGAAAGCTGTGGGGCTTTTGGTCTGTTTGTTTGTGGTTGGTTTTTGGTGTCTCCTTGATGGAACTTTCTTGTTTGTTCATAGTTGATAACAGAGGGTCAGAGTGAGGGGAATATGTGGCCTAAAGCTGACAGCTGGCTCAGTATTTCCATTTGTGTACTTTTACTAATTTTCTTATTTTTCTGTCCAGTAGGTGACACTGTTTACTCACCTATGTTACTCAATTTAGGGTTCCTCAAATCTTAATAAGTAGCATGTTTTATTTAGGGTGGTGGTAAGGGGCAAGTGTATTGGAAGAGAATAAAAATAAACAGACAGTGACCAACTTTTGAGGTACAATTAGGGACCAATTTTCACCAAGGTTATGTGACGTTATAGGCTAGCTTCAAATTATTTTCTAAACTGTTTTTAATAGCAACGTGCTGTTAAAGTGTTGTTTCCACTTTTGTTCCAAGAAACTGAAGAAAAACACAGAATACCCCCAAACTCTCACCAAACCAAAGGATAAAATAAAATGTGGCTTTGAATGTAGAATTGAGTGGATGCTTTGAAATGACTGTTTCCCCCTCACTCTTCAGTGATAGCTAATGAGGGCCCAGACCACTAATGAGCAGATACAGCAGCCTCTAGGTTGAGTTTAAGTTAGGCCTTATAATAAAAATTAGTCACTGCTGAGAAGAACCCATATGTGGTCTGTTCGGTCCGATGTGCAGATTGGAGAGGCCTTCCTTGGTTTCCAGGTCAGTTACGGGCCCATTTCTGTGTTGCTTTATTGTCACATCCTCACAGGAAACTGCCATGTATTTCGACAACACCCAGCTGAATCTTGTGATGCTTCTGAAACAGCAAAATGACTTTTGGAGAGGAAAAAAGCCACACACACACACACACACACACACACACAAACAACAGAAAAAGCAAATTTCATCTCCTGCTTTTCCAGGCTGAGCCAGGGGAAGTCTATGAGCCAGATCAAGCTGAAGAAACAAGAAATCAAAGATTGCCTTCATTTGTCTTGGAGAAAAGGGGTCTTCTCTTTTCTGTATACTATCCCCTCTTCATTGTTCATTATAACTTTGAAATAAACTTGCTTATGCTGCTCTTTTTATAGCTTAAATGATTTTGTCCTTAGAAGTAGCACAACTAAAATAGTTTAACAAATATTTCTCAGTTCAGAATTTTCCCTGAGCTTTCCTGGCCTCCCTTGCTAATGAGCTCCAATTTTCTTTGCTTTTATGCGTGTCTACCAGAAAGCACCACCTTGAGTTGGTGTGTAATAAACAGCTAAATATAGTCACAGCTTTGGCAGCTAACTTTTGGCAGACTGTCACAAGCCCCCTAAAACAGAAATTAAGCAGATTTAAAAGCAACAAGCAAAGTTTCTGCTCTTGGGAAGAGAGACCATTTTCATGCTGTGAGCAATGTCTTCTGCATATTTATGTCCCATTTTATTTCAGTACTGTCATAGTAATAACTTGAGTGATCATTAACAGAAGCACTGTAAAATACTCAGCACCATTCTCTGAAATGAGACCTCTTCCAGAAAATTCTTTATGTGTAAAGAACTGCATTCTCAACAGTTGTATGGAGCTGACCAGGTAACAGAAGTTTAAAAAGCATGTATTCGCTATGCTGTAAGAGACCGAAACAAGCATCGCATTTCTTCATTCGGTGCAGTGTAGTCATGACTTGTGTGATTTTCTTCCTTGCATTTCCAGCTTGGAAGAAATGACAGAGCAGAAAAAAGTGAGGGAAGAATGAGAGAAATGGAGAGAGAGAACAGAGAAATTCAGAACTGTTTTCACTATATTTTGGATCATTCTTCCAAGTAGTGTGGATACTAATTACACTGAGGATGTCAAATTGTGTAATGTTTTTATAAACTGAACCAATGCCCTCTAGTGATAGGCCAAGGCCACCAAATCCATTTCATGAATGATGTGACCTCAGTTTAAAGCTGGAGATGATATATAGGCTCCTGTGAGCTTTTAAAATTTGATGGCATGTGTCTCATTCCTTCAATACCACCTTGACATTAAGGCTGCAGGCTTTACTGTAACCATCTCATGTGAGTACTCAATATGGTCTCAGGGGTGAGTGTGGCATTTTCAGGGACTTTGAGGGTAAACAAATTGTTGTGAGGAGCATGAGTTGTATGGCTTTTAGGAAAGAAATTGAAAAACAGATTATGGTGCATATAGGGTGTTACTGCTGTCAAAACTGCCTACAAATTCTAACCATGAAGATGTGTACTTGTTGTTGTTGTTGTTAGGTGCCATCGAGTCGGTACTGACTCATAACAACCTTATGCACAGCAGAACGAAACACTGCCCGATCCTGGGCCAACCTCACTACTGTTGCCACGCTTGAGTCCATCGATGCTGCCACTTGGCCAATCCATTTCGTTGGGGATCTTCCTCTTTTTCTCTGACCCTCCACCTTACCAAACATGATATCCTTCTCCAGCGACTGTTCCCTCCTGACAATATGTCTGGAGTATGAGAAACAAAGTTTGGCCATGCTGGCCTCCAAGGAGCACTCTGGCTGCACTTCTTCCAACACAGATCTGTTGGTTCTTTTGGCAGCCCATGGCACTTTCAGTAGTCTCCTCCAACACCGTAACTCAAAAACCTTCAATTTTTCTAATTTTCATTTTTCAATTATTTCAAATATTTTCAATTTTTCAATTATTCACTGTCCAGCTTTCACATGCATATGATGCTATTGAAAATATCATGGCTTAGGTCAGGCGCACCTTAGTCCTCAAGCTGACATCTTGGCTCTTCAACACTTTAAAAAGGTCTTGTGCAGCAGATTTGCTTAATGCAAATGTGTACTGCACAACAGTGCTGCTTCATAGAGGAAGATTTGACATCGGATGTTACATTTGTACACTCAAGGTCCTCAATGAATGTCTGAAAATTTTTTTTTTAATTTGTTTTCTTTTTATTGCTAGATTGATTTTCCTAAGGTACCTCTGAGAGTGTGAGCTCTTCCCAAAACCTGTGGTTTGCCATTATTTGCTAAATAATGCCTAAATGTAGTCTGGAGGCACCTGGTGCCTTTCCTAGTCAGTGTTCTCAGCCATCCTTGGTGTCTCACACCCTGATGGGTTAGGGCTCAGCCATGGTTCCGGGACATGGGTTTTACTCTCCCCTACTGCTGAGGTCCTGGGAGGCCTCTGACTCTTCTCATCGGAATCCTGCTTACACTACAGGACCAGTTTAAATACCACCTTCTTCAAGGAGTTCTCCCTGATTTCCCTCCACTTCCAGCTAGAAGTCATTTTTCCGTTTTCTAAACGTTACATCATGTTTGTGACACTTGAATACTGCTTTAATTGATAAGTACTTGGGTATGTCATGTCTTTGCTATAAGACTCCAAGCTCCCAGGTGTTGGCAGTCTAATCATCTGCCTTGGTGATTTGTATAGCGTTGTGTACTATTACCGTATTTTTTGAATAAATGAAATGAATGGCATAAAGTACACAAACAAAAAATGGCATAAAGTATATAAAAATGGTGAAACTAATTTTACTAGTGGTGTCTCAGGACTGACAGTATAACAATACTGTAAAAGTAATTAGGAATGCATTTCTTTATGTAGGTTTTGCTTCAGTGATCTTTTTTTAAAAAATCCCGTTCTTTCAAATATGCCTGACACAGAGTGGGTGCTCGGTTGAAGCTGGTTGAAGGTATTTATCACAGTAAATGAAGTTCTACATTGAGGCAAGCAGAATTTTTCAATTATGCTTTTTTGAATGTATATACTGGAGCACTTTTTAGGGGTAGGTTTACACAGAAACTGGGAAGTATAAAAGGCAGAAACAGTCATTTTTGTTCTTAATGTACATGAATCTGTGTGCTGTTAACAGTAAAGGATCATAAACATGTCTAAATGTAATTTGAATGAACATTTATTGAGCAATTATTGTATACCGATACTTTGCTCAAAAGTTTACATATATGTCTTCATTTGGTATCCTAGTAATCATGATTTTATTATTTTCACTTATAGATTATTTAACAGAGTTAGTAAGTTATCTCAAAACATACAACTAGTAAGTGACAAATCAGGATATACACCCAATCTGGATAACTCTCACACATTTACCATTTTGCCTCTTTGTGCAAAGTTACATCCTTCTAGAGAGAATATAACATGATGTCCCTTGGGCAGAATTGGAAATAGAAGTTCTTATTCAACCAAAATCTTCTCTTTTTAGTCCCCCTGTTTTACAGATGAAAGAAATGAGGTCCAGAGGAGGTAAATGACTTCCCCAGAATCACAGAGCTAGTGAAATCTGGAATTAGCTCACAAGTCTCTGGACTTCTAGTCCAGACGGCTTCTGTTAGAAGAAAGTGTGTTATTATAGAGCGTAGGGTTTACATGAATAGAACTAGGTTCCCTTAAACATAAGCTGTATATACAGTGAATGCCAGAGACTGTCTGCTTTATAAAGGACTGTCACAGCATCTCTTCACTCATTGGTTAATCTAATAGTGATCATCTCACTCTGGCATTTAAATGACATATTTGCTTGCGTCTTCTGGCTCTCTGACTGTGGCAACCAAAGATGCTGAAGCTGGCTCTTCATGAGCTGGAGCCTGAACATTCCCTCTTCTGTAGCTGATTTCACCCTCTTATGCTACAACCAGCATGTGAAGAGCTGCCAGGGGTTTAGGTTGAGTGTGCCATTTGGAGGCAGTACCACTACTTGGGGAACACAGATACCCACAATGAAGGGCCCCTCAGCGTTAACGCCTTTTTTTAGCTGAGCATGCTGAAATTGTGGAAACAAAACAAAACAAACAGCAACAACCACAACAGAACAAAGCATTTGGAATCAGAGAGGTGGAGAAGTGGGCAGCAAAGGGTCAAGGCCACAGGTCAGTTACTCTTCCTTCTCAATTGAAGTTGAAGGATGATCTTGTCTGGGAACCTCCACAGGGAGATTATAAGCACTCATGTTTCTAGATGTTGAACTGGATTTGAAATCAGAAATAACTCTGCCTCTTAGTGTTGGGTGACAAAAGAAAAGGTATTTAGTCTGTTTGGTCCTCAGTTTCTTCATCTGTAAAAGGATACACATCTTAAGACTGCTGTGGTGATTAGGTTACATGAGACAGTATATCTGAACACTCTCAGTAAATACAGTACCCTACAACCACCTGCTCTTCATTAATGATCACTTGATGCTTTAGGAGGTCCAAATGAAAATGATAATAAATAATTCTAAAGACTAAACATTTTAAGTTATTTTTATATCTGCATTATGTTTTTTTGGGGGGGGAAGTCCTGGTATGATGCTATAGAATAAGCACTGGACTGATAACTGTAAGATTGGAAGTTCAAACCCACCAGCTGCTCCTCAGAAACCCTATACAGGGTCAATTTGAGTCAGAGCTGAGCTGATGGCACTTAACAACAGCAGCAACAATACCTTTTAAAAAAAGCTTTATGGTAAAACATAAAAAATTAGCCAACCAACCCCTCCAAATTCCACCCCCCCCCCCCCAAAAAAAAACCCCCCAGAAAACCCAAACTAGTTGCTGTTTAGTTGATCTTGACTCCTGATCACCCCATGTGTACAGGAATGTGCTCCATGGGTTATTTTTTAAAAAACATATTATTGTGATTTGAGTGATCAAATCAAGGTCATCAGCTTTACTTTCAACCAATCATATGTTTTGTTTCATCTAAATGATTATGACCCCCTCCCTGTAACTAGTTAGCCTGCTTCCTCCCTGTGGCTTCCCTTTCACATCTTATTTTTCACAACTCAACAAAGCAAAATATTTGATGTACACATATTCCCCCTCCCCCATCCCCTCCATTCATTTCAATGTCCAAAGGGCACATTTTGCAAGGCAGCCTCTTGCCTGTAGGCACACAGCCTTTCTCAGTCCATGGACCTAGAGCTCACAGCTGCTCTCTCTCTGCATGCCATCGCCTCTGCTACCATCTCTTTTGTCACTGCTTTTCTAGGTAGGATCTCATGCTCTTCCTTCTTGATGGTCTTGGGATTGTGTGTTCATGAAATGAAAGAGAAACTACTCCCCCGTTTTAGTTACACATCTTCTAGAGTTACAGTTGTGACAATCACAATTAATCCTGCTAACAATCACTCACAATTGAATCATAAAATCATATCAGCATCATCCCCCAACCCCTTTCACCAGATCCATCTGGAGAAGAGAATGACTATTCAGTAGGGATTCTACTTTATCCCCCTTGTCCTGAAACTAAGCACACTAATGAAAGCTTGTAAGCCAGCCACTTTGTACCTTTATAGTCCCCAATTTCTGATATCCAATTGTCTAAATTGCCTGTCTCTATCAACCCAGTGCACTGAGAAAACAAACTTGATCCTTGATATGAAGAATCCTTCCATTTCAGTTGGAATTTTAAGCAACTGTATCCATGAGCAAAGGCACAGTTCATCAAGTTATAGCAATTTACATTTGCTCATAGTATCAAGCATCTTTACCTTCATCTGGTAGAGTTTTAGCTAGCCATCTAAGCTAGGTCAAATGGGTACTAGCTGCAAGTTTGGGAGTTAGTTCATGCACACCTCCCCACACTTCAGAGCAGTTGGCCGCTTCGCTCTCAGCTCTAACCTCTAGTGGCTAGATCAGTGTCCATGGGCTCAGGAGTCCACACATCTCCCTGTCCTTCAGACAAGTTGGCCCTTCCTCTTCTCTCTCTCATCTCAAAAAAACCCCATAAAACCTGTTGCTGTCAAGTTGATTCCACGTATTTCAGAATAGAACTGTTCCATAGGGTTTTCTTGACAAATCTTCACAGAAGCAGATTG
>NW_006408653.1:6442363-6460167 GCF_000296735.1 Chrysochloris asiatica
TTGTGGTTCACAGTTCAGTGCTGATCCACAGTGCCACACCAGGACATAGGTATGGGCATTTCTTTGGTTAGAATTCATGGGAGGCAAGAGAAGAATGAAGAGTCAGGATCCAGAGTATCCTCTATTAGAGGGCCTGAAGAGGCAATCATTGTGAAGGCCATGGTTTGGGTGTGGAGGTGAAGAGTGAGGAGGGGTCATTGAGGGCAAACATTTCTCATGATCTGTTTGGTCCAGGGCTGTGCTCTTGTAGGGGTGTGAGTTACTTCAGATGGTCCTTCTCAGTCAATGACTCTCAAGCTGTTGATAACACAATTACTGTGGCAACCCAGCAACTTGACAGACAGAAGACCTTCAGGGGCTTGGAGAGGGAGGGGAACGGTGTCAAAACAATCAAAATGACTTTAGTGAACCTTTTGACCTTCCAGTTGTGTTTCATAAGCACACAACTCCTGTTTGGTTATGTTGTACATTTTCAATTTCAGAGACGTAATCTTGAATTATTTGGGTATTGTTTTATTTTCTTTTTATTTTTTTACATGTAGATGAAAAACATCAGGTAATAGTAATTGTGATAACTACTCTGGCAGCCCCTTTGGTTCTGTACCCCAACCATTTCAATATTTTGCTAGTTTCTGCAATTTAGTTCTTAGTAAAAGAAGACTCTCTTATTCACACTTTCTTTACTGGTGATGCTTTTTGTTATATTCATCTTTGCAATTCTATTACTTAACATTATCCTTGAAACAAGGCAAATACTCAATATATAAGGAGCTGTGGTAACGTAGTGGTTACGAATCGAGCTGTGAACCTCTAGGTCAGCAGTTTGAAACTACCAGCTGTTCTGCAGGAGAAAGATGAAGCTTTCTGCTCCCGTAAAGATTTACAGCCTTGGGAACCCTGTACATGGTTGATATGAGTCGGAACAACAAAACAAAAACTCAATATATGTTTGGTGAATGAATGAAAAAGTACACGCTGGAATGAGTTATTATTGCTTTTAATTTATACCATTGGAATGTATTCTTTTTAGTCAGAATAATCTTAGTTTTTAATGTTTCATGAGGAATATACCTTCTTTTTGAACACCTAAATACAATGTACTGATAAAGCAAATCTGATGCACAAGACTTCTTTACAGTGTTTAAGTTCAAGAGCAAAGATGTCAGTTTGAGGACTAAGTTGAGCCTAACACAAGCCATGGTATTTTCAGTAACCTCATATGCATGGGGAAGTTGGACAGTTAATAAGGAAGACCATAGAATAATTGATGAATTTGAGTTATGGTGTTAGAGGAGAATATTAAAAGTACCATGGACTGCCAAAAGAACAAGCCAATCTGTGTTGGAAGAAGTACAGCCATGGTCCTTCTTAGAAGCCATATTGGCCAAACTTCTCTCTTATACTTTAGACATATTATCAGGAGGGACCTGTCCCTGGAGAAGGATATATGTTTGATAAAATGGAGGATCGGAGAAAAAGAGGAAGACTCACAACAAGATGGATTGGCCAAGTGGTGGTGGTGATGGGCTCAGGTGTAGCAATGATTGTGAGGTTGGCCCAGGACCAGGCAGTGTTTCATTCTGTTGCACATAGGGTCACTATGAGTCAGTACTGACTTGATGGCACCTAACATCAACAACAACAACAGCAGATATTTTTGGTTGGCTCTTTACTCAATCTTCTCTAAGTTTTTTACATTAGTCTTTGATTTGAAGTTCAGAATGAAAGATAAGTGAAATCTATCAGATAGAAATACTAAAACTCTTCTTTACTTATGCTATTGTGAGCCATCTAGTAGGATTCCATTCATAGTGGCCCTGTGTAGGGTCTCCGAGACTATAAGTCTTTACTGGAGTAGGAAGCTTCATCTTTCTCTGTGAAGCAGCTGGTGGATTTGAACTGCTGACCTTGCAGTTAGTAGTCCAACTCATAACTCACTACACTACCAAGGCTCTTTTTATGACAGAGTAGAGCTATCCTATAGGTTGTATAGCTCCTGCAGAGCTATGTGGGTGGGTTCGAACCATCATGAACACTTATTAATTGCACTTAACGGGGTTCCTTTTCTCATTTGTAGACTTCAGTAAGACATGTCAGTTTTTAGGAGTGGCTCTAACTGACTCAGGTCTAACTTGCTGAAAGCTTCGAGCCTTGAGATGTTAGAGGTGAAAGGGATTGAAAGAATTATTATTAAGTGGTTTTGTTCTTTTGTTTTTGGTTTTGTTTTGTGACAATGGTACTGTAATTAAGGAAAAAAGTTTTGATCTGTTTTAGAAATACTCAACTACTTAAGATGAAATGCTGTGATGTCTAGACTTTGATTAGAAGACAAAACAAAACAAAAACAACCACCATTTGGAGAAAAGAGTAGGGGAAAACTAGAGGGATATAGATGAAACAAGATATATTGATAATATATTGAAGTAGGGCTAATTATGCTTTGTATTTTTGCAAATGGTTGAATTTTTTATACTGCTAAGTGAAAAAAATCACCAAAAAACATATTTAGAGCAACCCAGGTCAGAACCAACTCTATGGCACTCAACAACAACAGTGATTTTACATGGCAAAAACCCAGGTCCAGAGATAGTAGGAGGAATGCCTGACATCATAAATCTGTTAATGACAGAACCTGGACTAGAAGGCAAGTCTCTTACCTTCCATTCAAATGCTCCTTCCAATGCACCATGTATTAAAGCAATTTGTTCTCCACTCTCTCTCTCTGTAGTTTACCCAGATAACAAGCATCCTGCTAATGTTAACTTCAACCTGCAAAGGTCATTTATAATTCTAGCCTACCTCCAACCGAACTCAGTTTGCTGGCCCTTGTGATTTTAATAAGCACAAAAATTTTCCCTCTTCAGGTAACTATGAGCAGAGAAAACAATGTTGATGTAACCATTTGGTCTTTAGCATTCTTAGAGACTAAAATAAAGCATTTATAGAGAACAAAACAGACAAATATGCACAAAGTATTTCTATTGAGGAACAGTGACTATACATATCTAGACTTTAAAAAAGAAATTGCTCTCTGCAAAAGAATCTAAATAATGTCTTAGAAGTAATTACTAATTTAAGTGTGCAATAAAATGATAAAATGCTTCGATAGGGCTTTAGCCTGCTGGTTCTCTGTGATACACCCAGCAGTTTGGCAGTCATCCAAAGCCTAGAGGGGCTTCAAGTTTGGAACATCTATTTCACCAGGAACCAGGACCACCTCAGGAATTCACCTGTGCCCACAACATTCAGGATGTATGGTTTTATCCAGGTTCCTTTTGGAAAAGAAAGACCAACCATCTTATCTTATGGAGAAATGGAATAAATTAGTTAAAGGAGCAAAGGGATGGAGAATTGTCTATATGTGTTTGTAAGGGAACGGGAAGAAATAGTTGAGGAATTAACTCATTCAAGTACAGCAATAAGATAAGTGCAATGTAACAGCCATGGTCAGAGTGGTACAGCCTAGAATACAAATTTATTAGTGGAAATCCTAAGTCAGGTGACTTACATGAGGAGAGGTGTTTCAGAGTGGGCTTACGTGGAAGCTGTCTTGTTGTTCAAAGCCAAGAGAGTCTAGATTACCCCCAAGAAAGTTAGATGGATTTATAAACCAGTAAATGCCATAAGGTCTTGGAAGAACTTGGAGGAAATATATAATCTAATGTGGAATTCAAACAGCACTCACTTCCTTAAATAGGCTCAAAGTTATTTCTGGGTGGGGTTTAAGGTACTTCTTCTAAGTGACTTTATATTTCACAGGCAAGGCATATGCAGTGTGCCCATTTTTACCCAGTTAGAATTAATTCTTTTGTTGTTGTTAGGTGCTGTCAAGACATTTCTGAGCCATGGCGACCACATACAACAGAATGAAACTGCGCCTGTCCTGCACCAGCCTCACACTTGCTGCTGTCACTGTGCCAATCCATCTGGTTGGAGGGCTCCCTCTTTTCCACTGATCCTCCATGTTACCAAGCATGATGTTCTTCTCCAGGTACTGGTCTCTCATGATAATATGTCTAAAGTATGAGAGATAAAGTCTGGTTATCTTGGCTTTTAAGGAGCATTCTGGTTGTACTTCTCCTAACATCCATTTGTTTGTTTTTCTGACAGTCCATGGTAACTTTAAAATTCTTCTCCAACCCCATAACTCAAATGCATCAATTCTTCTGCAGTCTTCTATATCAATAGTATAACTATTTTTCTATGATTTTTAAAAAATGATTACACTTCTAAATTCCCAGGGTGATTTAAAACTTAAAAAAAGTCACTATTAACTCTGGAATTCAATTTTACACAAGTTTCTCAGTGAGAATTAGCAAGACATGAAAGCATACTTCCAAGTGCATTGTGTATTCATTTAAAGTTTAGGGGGAAAAATAAAAACAAACCTTGCTTCCCTCCCACCCAGCATGTGACTGCAGGTCACCACCCTTCGGAACATTGTGCTTTGGAGCCTTTGACTGGATTTGCTTCTAAGGTTAAGAGAAGTGTGCGGCAGATGTTGTGAGGCAGTTGGAGACGGGGGTGGATGAAGGAGCTGCCAGATGTTGAGCGGGAGGGTGGAGCATGAGGATAAAAGCCTGCCAGATGTCTGCAGTGCAGAATATTGGGGCACCTGCTTTCCATGATCCTCAGAAGATGATTTATATCACATTACTAGGATCTCAGAAACATTCCCATCACTTCCCAATAAATACTGAATCTTGACTCTCCTAGTGATTTTCTGCATGATTCCTTGCCTCGGATTATGTCTTCTTTAAAATTCAAGTTGAGAGCTACATAAATGAAAATACACAATCAGCCAATGTGTTCTTTTGTAAATAAAAGAGGATTGGGGAGCTTTACGTGTAAAGGTGTTGTTGTAAATGGCAAAGACAATCGATCACTTTTTATTTTCTATTTATTTTATCTATCTTATAAGGAATGATTTTCTCTCCTCTCTCTTTCTCAGTGATTTTTAATAGATTTATTCATCAAGTTTTCTAAATTTAGACACCAAACTGATGTTTTTCTCCCACTGCTTAATTTTATTCTTAGCAGCACTTACATAAAGCCAGGCAGTGAAAGATACGGCGAAATTCCGAACTTGCTGTGACCTGGAAAACACTGGTGGAATAAAATCACAATAATGAAGATTGATAGGCCCGAGAGACTCCTACCCGGTGCCCCTGATGGACTCTGCTTTATGCTTTCCCTTTTCTCCCCAGTGTGCTTTTGGCCCTGGTCCTGTGGCTTTTAGGAGTCTCACTTTTCCTTGTGATGCCAGTGGGTGAAGAAGCCGGGACAGGTCTCAATTCTTAGGCCACACAAAAGGAAATATATGGATCTTATCATTTCCTTGGATTTTAAAGAAACCTTTGTGTTTTCTAGGATTAGATTTGATTAAGACAGGTAAAATTCCTCTTACTCTCAGATCTTTTTTGTAATGATATTTGGGGACTTTGAGGGTGGACCAAGTGACTGAGAAGGTTGGAAGGGAAGTTCCTTTAGTCCCAGAAGTCTTACAATCATCAGAAACCAGAGGTTTGTCATTCATTCACTGATGGGTGCAGTCAGAAGTGTTGGTCATTGTGCCGCTATACTCCGCTGTCAATCATACATTTAGTAAGTCATTACTGAGCATCTGGTAGGTGCTACTCTACTAAATTCTGGGAATACAGTAGTAGGAAGTTTCCTACCTTCTTGGAACTCTAAGTGTATCAGGGAAGACAGACACCTAGCAAACCAAACACTTGTTTACAAGTGCTAAGTGCTACAAGGAGTCCCTAGGTGGTGCGAATGGTTTCCATGCTTGGTTGCTAACTGAGAGGTTGGTGATTTGAGTCCCCTAGAGGTGCCTTGGAAGAAAGACCTGGTGATCTATTTCTGAAAACTCAACCATTGATGAGCCTATGTAACACAGTTGTTCTCTGATGCATATGGGGTCACCATGAGTTGGAGCTGACTCATTAGCAACTGGTAACTAGCCAAGTGCTATAAGGAAAAGATTAACATATAGTATGAGAGAACTACATTTCAGAGACTTGAATAGATATTGTATGATGACCAGAGAATGAATTGCTTTATGATCGTGAATTGAATTACCAGATAGCTACTTTGTTGTGTTAGTCTGCTTTAAGTGTGATGATGGACAAACATTTTGGTAGGCTTCATTGTATGTACCACCATGAAAACAAGAAAACTCCTTTTAGCCTGCATTCGAGGCAATTCCAGGGCCAACACCAGAATTTGAACTGGTCTCCACATCCAATCCCTATTTTAAAAAACCACAAATTAAAAATTTTACAATAACATTAGACTTACATAAAAGTTGCAAACATAATACAGAAAATTCCCATATACCGTATACCTACTTTCCTATACACATATCTTATGTTGTAGTTGTTGTTGTTGTTAGGTGCCATCAAGTTGGTACCAACTCATAGTGACCCTGTGCACAACATAACAAAACACTGCCTGGTCCTGGGCCAACCTCACAGTTGTTGTCACGCTGGAGCCCATTGATGCTGCCACTTGGCCAATCCATCTCACTGGGGTTCTTCCTTTTTTTCTCTGACCCTCCACCTTACCAAACAAACATGATATCCTTCTTCAGTGATTGGTCCCTCCTGACAATATGCCTGAAGTATGACAGACAGAATTTGGTCATCCTGGCCTACAAGGAACACTCTGGCTACGCTTCTTCCAACACAGATCTGTTTGCTCTTTTGGCAGCCCATTACACTTTCAATATTCTCCTTCAACACCATAGCTCAACTGCGTCAATTCTTCTACAGTCTTCCTTAGTGTGGCACATTTTTCATAATGAACCAATGTTGTTGTTAAGTGCTGTCAAGTCAGTTCTTACTCATTGTTGTTGTTAAGTGCTGTTGAGTTGGTTCTGACTCATAGTGACCTTGTATAAAGTTTCTGAGGGGCAGCTGGTGGGTTTGAACTGCTGACCTCATTGTTTGATCCTTTTTTCTGTCAAGGGCCATTTGGATATTCATAACATCATTCACAGACCATGTAAAATTGTCAACTTAAAAATTAGCTTGCTATATTTGATCAAACATTTAACTAACTCACCCTTAGTGTGATGGGTAGAACTGCGGTTGCCTTGGCAGAGCCAGACCAAATGTTTTGACCTGTAACAGAGCTCTGGTCGTATAGTGGTTACAAGTCATGCTACTAACTTCAAAGTCAGCAGTTTGAAACCATCAGCCGTTCAGTAGGCGAAAGATAAAGCTTTCTGCTCCTGAAATGATTTACAGCCTCAGAAACCCTATGCAGATTGAGTCTGAACCTATTCCAAGGTACACCACCACCACCATGATATGGCCGGTTGGCTGTATATTCACCATTCCTGCTGGTGGGTTTGAGCTGCCTGGTATATTGTTATTCGCTAAAAGTCCATACTTTGTTTGTATTTCCTTAATTGCTATCCAATATCCTTTTCCTCTTCCAGGATCCTATCTAGGATAGGAGTACATTTACTTGTCATGTCTTCTAATTTCCTGTTGGCTGTGACAGTGTCTCAGAGTTTCCTTTGTTTTGATGACCTGACAGTTTTGAGAAGTGCTGGTTAGATATTTTGTAGTATACCTCACTGTAAGAATTTACTCTTTTCTCGTCATTAGATAAGATTATAGGTTTTTGGAATGAAGACCACAGAGACAAAGTGCCAGCCTCACCATATCATATCCAAGGTACATACTATTAACATGATGGAGTCCTGTTATGGCACTGTAGGATAAACACTGAATGGCTAACTAAAAAGTCTGCGGTTCAAACCTACCAGCTGCTCTTCAGAAACCCTACACATGGTGGCTATGAATCAGAACTGAGTCTATGGCACTTAACAACATCACTGTTGATAGTAACCTTGATCACCTGGTGGAGGTAGGGTCTGTTGAGTTTCTCAGCTATAAAGTTAATCCTTTTTACTTTCTTTTCATGTTGTTCTCTATAGAAGGAAGTCTTTATGTGCAGTCCACACATAAAGAGTGAGGAGTTACGTTCCTTTCTTTGAGGGTGAGGCATCCACATAAATTAATTGTAATTCTCTTCATGGAGACTTGTCAATTCTCCCCATTTGTTTACTGAATCATTTATCTATATTGCTATGGGCTCATGGACATTTATTTTATACTTTGGGTTATAATCTAATACTACTTCACTTTGTTGCTTAAATTGTTCCAGCTTTGGTCTTTGGGAACTCTTTCCATTGGTTCCTGTGCCTCTCTGACATATCCTCATCAATGCACTTAGTTACTTTCTGTCAGTACAATATGCTTTCAGGCTCATCCTATAATATGTTCTGTCCTGATCCTAGAATCAGTCATTTTCCAAGGAGCTCTGATTGCTTTTATTGGAAAATGATATTAGAAACCTAGATCTGGGCACCCCTGTTTGTTTTACACACTAAGATTACCTGAGAAAAGTGATGAAATAGCTATGTGGGGTGGAGAAATAAGCTGGGAATTCAGAGTCAGGCCTAATCTCTGTTCCCTATCTTTCACACTTATTAACTGTCTCGTTTATTTTCTTGTGAGCTGTTGAGTCGACTCTGACTGATAAGCACTCTGCATAGGGTTTCCGAGAGCAGCTGGTGGGTTTGAACTATCAACCTTGCAGATAGTAGTGCAGTGTTTATCCTAAAGTGCCATATCAGGGCTCTATATCCAAAGCAAGTAACTGCATGTTGTTGTTAAGTGCTGTGGAGTTGGTTCTTACTCACAGTGTCCCTGTATAGGGTTTCCAAGGCTTTACGTCTCTTCAGGAACAGAAAGCCTCATTTTTCTTTCATGGAGCAGCTGGCAGGCTGGAACTGCAGACCTTGTGGTTTGTAGTCCAGTGTTTATTGTATGGAGTCAACAATTAAGTCAGTCATGATTCACAGCAACCCTGTATAGAGTCTGAGGAGCAGCTGGTGGATTTGAACCTCCTACCTTGCAGTTCAAATAGACCTTGTAGTTCAGTGTTTATCCTCTAGTGTCACACCAGGACTCTAGACAAATTATTTAACCTTTTAGAGTATCAATTTTAAAAAAATCTATATAAAATTGGGCATAATATTATTTATCTTGCAGCGTTGTGAGAATCTGAAAAAAAGACCAAAAGTGTTTAGAATGACTGGCATATGGTTACAAAGTCATTTCTATGGAGCAGGGTAGGCCATATGGGTGTCACCACCCCTGAGTTGGCTAAACACCAAGGAAAATAAATGTTTAATTTTTAAATTGCATAAACAAAACCATATTATCCATGAAGGAAATGAGAAAAGAGGATGTGTTACTTATAATCCTACACCATAAAACATGTTTCTTCTCAGTTCCTGTCATTATTCACTTATTTAGAAAATATTTTCATCATGTTGAATACAATAAGAGAAATAAAATTTTATCAATGTGTCCCTAATAAAATAGCAGCATTTATTGAATGTGTATCTTGTACTAAGCTTTTTTTAACATGGGTTATTATTTTATATCTGAGGCAATTGAGGCACAGATGGATTAAGTGCCTGCCCAGAGAACACACAGTTGAGGAGAGGGGAAGACAGGATGAGCCGAGGTCTGTCTGGTGCTAGATACTGAGTCTTTCATCATTACACTGATACTATGTTTTCTCTTTTATGAAGTCACAACCATAAGTCACATCTACCCATATGTATATGTATTTATTTCTTTATGTAACATTTACCAAATGCCTACCACGTTAAAGGTTTTTGTTGCTGTTGTTAAGTGCTGTTGAGTCAATCCCGACCCATAGCTACCCTGAATAGGGTTTCCAAGGAGCAGCTGGTGAGCTTGAGCTATTGACCTTGCAGTTCAAACAACTTTGCAGTCTGACGCATTAGCCCACAGTGCCACACCAGCTATTTGGGTAACAAATTGGTAATAAAAAACATGCATTGTTCACAGTTCTTTTTTTTTTTTTTTTAAGGTGATCAGGATTTTATAGGAGATGGTGTGGCATTGTGGGCTAATGCGTCAGACTGTAAAGGCATTTGAACTGCAAGGTCGGTGGTTCAAGCTCACCAGCTGCTCCTTTGAAACCCTATACAGGGTTGCTATGGGTCGGAATCGACTCGATGGCACTTAACAACAACAACAACATCACATATATAAGTCTTGGTGGTGCTGTAGAATTAGCACTAGACTACTAATTGCAGATTGGCAATTCAAACCCACCAGCTTCTGAGACTTTCTGCTCTCATTAAGATTTACAGCCTTGGAAACTCCATACAGGGTTGCTATGAGTTGGAACCTACTGGGTGGAATTTAACAACAATAACATGTTATTTGATGAATATATAACTGATGATCTGCTTTGTAAACCTTCACTCAATTCACAATAAGAAGTTAAAAAAATTAGATGAATAATATCAAGGGACATGGACCCTTCCTCATAACAGCTTAATAGGGAAGATAGATAAATACTGGAAATATAAGGGAAATTGTTTTTTCTGTGTATTTTAATTGTAAATTCAGGGATGGTTTACAGACAAGATCATCAGTTTTACATTCACCAAATTACACTTTGTTTCATCTCAATGATTGCAATCCCCTCCAGGCAACAACGGTTATTCCGCTTCCTCCCTGTGTTCCCCATTTCCATTCCACACTCCTTCCCATCCCTTCTCAACCTTGTCTTTAGGTAAATGTTGTCCTTTTTATATTGAATGACTGACCATTCCATGGTGAGCTTACTTTACTAGTGTTGTTGTCCCTTCTATATATCTATTTACTGCTTGGCTGAAATTGGTCCATGAGGTTGAGTTCCTTTTCACATGTGAAGTGTGGTGGAGGGCTATAGTTTGGGGCTCCTCTGGTCTCTTTCTGACCAGTAAGCCTGGCATTTTAAAAAAATAAATAATTGTGAGTTTTGCTTCACATTTTCTCCCACTCTGTCCAGGACCCTTTGATGTGATATATTTTCAGAACAGTTGGTAGCAGTAGCTGGGCACCATCTAGTTTTTCTGGTCTCAGAGTTATGATGACTGATGTTCACCTGCCCCATTGGTCTACTGGGCTAGTTGATTCCAAGTAGCTTCAATTTTTATCCTTCTTCTTTCTTCTACACATGGAGAGACCAATAGTTGCTTATAGCAACCTTAGATGGTTGCTCATGAGCTTTTAAGATCCCAGTTGCTACTCACCAATGTAGGATATAGAACATTGTCTTTGTGGATTATGTTATGCCAGTTGACCATGGTGTTCCCTGAAACTATGATCCTAAGCCCCCAGGTCCAACAACTCATTACCTTTAGATGTTGTTTGATAATATTGAAGAAGTTTTCATCATCTTACCTGATATATGCTCCACTAAATTTATAGTTATGTTTGCAGCAAACGTAAACACCTATGTACAAATACCATCTTTCAAACTCTTATATATTTGTTAGTATACTCCAACTCTTCCTTGCATACTAAGGGTAGTTTTTATAAACAAGAAAGCGTCAGGATTTAAAGTAAAGAAGGAACCAGAATCTATGATGGTTTTGGGGGAAGGAGGAAATGATTCACGCACTAGAGGGTAGATACATCTTGACATGGGTGATGGGGCAGGCAGTATACAATTGGAGTGAGGTTGGCAGAGGAAAGATGAGGGTGGTGGGAGATAGAAGGAGGAATGCAGTGGCTAAAGTGAATAGAAGTAAATGCTGTTCACTGTTGGCTCATGGAGGGGATTGCAACCATGTAATGAAGCAAAGTATATGATTTGTTGAATGTAAAACTGATTATCTACTCTGTAAACCTTCACTCAATTCACAATAAAAAGTTTTTTTTGTTTTTTGTTTTTTTTAAAAAAGGAATCAAATATGTTTTTAGATTACTGACTTATAAGAGATAAGTTAGCACAAGTTAATCAGGGCAGGATGGTGGGTATGAATTCATAAGTTCCCTACTTGACACCAGGTAAGTATTAAGTGGCTCCTTTATTTTTTTTACTTCTCTACCTTCAGAGTCAAGCAACAGAGATACATACTCAGATTGCTGATGAGTCACCTAGTTGCTTAGCCTAAGGTAGAGTCCTGGTGGGAAGAAACACAGTTTTCAAGCAAAAAAGACATGAAGGAGAAGAGGATGAGTGGGTAGGTGGCTATGTAGGAAAGTTTTGGCATATAGGACTAAAACTTTATGCCAGGTGAAGGGCCCGGGTGTAGGAGCAGTAGAGTGGCCTTCCTTTAGTATCCATCTCTTATGGATTTGGTGGTGTAATGGTTTAACTATTGGGCTGAAAGTTTGTGGCTCAAAAGCACTAGCTGCTCTGTGGGAGAAAGAGAGGAAGGAGAACAGGCTGAGTGAGTAGGTGGCTTTGTAGGAAGGCTCTAGACTATTTGCTCCTGTAAAGATTTACCATCTTGGAAACCTTCAAGATTAGTTCTATTGTCTACGGAGTTACTATGAGTCAGAATTGACTTGATGGCAGTGAGTTTGGTTTGACTTTGACATTGTGTATTTAGGTTGGACGATGCTACTCCAACTTAACACTAAAAGAATGCACATCCTCCCAGTTTGGGATGTATGCTTTACTGTAAGACCTTTTAGTGATGGATCATGCCACCATTTGCATGTCACTTAGACATCATTATGCTAAAAGCATTTCAGTCTCTTCTTTACCTTTAGTACCATCCCCTTGTATTATATGTATCCTCTATGAGAAATACTTATACCATTAATTTTCAGGTAATGGAATCTTGACCAGGAAGTAAATTTATAACCATAGCTTACTTTTAACTAAAAGACGAGGTGAAGTTTATACTTAGGTGCATACTTCTGAGATGCTTCTAGTACTCCCTTATTCTTCAATGAATCAACTCATATTCTTTCCAGGGCGCACAGGAAGAAACAGCGTCCTTTAGCTGAGTTCTGATTGGGCGCTGTCCCCATCCCCACTGCTGGCATGACCACAGGAACTGTGACTGCAGCCATGAACCAGCTTTGGAGGAAGTCTTGCCACTTGAAGAACTACAAAACACATTTCACAAACATTTGTTGAACACTTGCTATTTGACAGGCACTGTGGTAGGCATAGTAAGAGACAGAAAAATGAATATGACATGGTCTTCCCTTTCACGGGGGTTTATAATCTAGAGGAGAGAATAGATAGGCACAGAAGCTACACAAGGATGTGGGAGGCGGAGTGGAAGGACACGTTTGAGCATGGGCCAAATACAGAACCACCCAGTCTCTAGGTTCCAAATTGGAACACAGCGTAATGGAAATCCTATCCTGGCCACATGGAAAGTCAGAAGCAGGCCCGATGGAGGTGTTGATTTAAAACATTATCCTAGCAGGGTGGTGAAAGCTGAGGCCCCTTTTCTGGTTTGGAGACAGAACAACAAACCCAACTGGATAAAAGGGCTTCTTTTTAAAGTTCCTCTTCAGCATCTTTTATTCCTAACTTCCTATTTTTGTTTCATCTCCCAGCAACATTGTCTAGGAGGTTTCTAGAACATTCTTTGGTTTTGAGATGAAGATGGTATGATTCTTGTGGGTCTCAGATCAAATCCAAGTAGTTGGTATTGTTAGAAGCAAAACTACTGCACTTGGCATGAGCTGGATTCTTTTTGGATTGCACAAAGGTAGTAGTTACACTTCTCTCAGCTTCAGTGGGCTCTCATGGAGATCTGGTAGCAAAATACCATTTGCTAATAGTTCATTCAGGTTTTTCTTAAGTGGAACAGTCTTGGAAGAAAGGCCTGGGAACAAAGCTTATAGGCTGGGAAAACAGACAGGGATCCAGGCAACAGCTGTTTTTAATGTGCTTGGAGACTACATATGTAATATGTAGAGAACACATTGCATTCAGTAAGATCATAAAATATGCATGTGAGTGTGGTAAGAACATGACAGCAAAAATGATGCTGCCAACACAATGGAAACGCGCTGGCTAAACCATGTGGCTTCATGTCTCAGGAAATGGAGCCAGGTCAGAGTCTCATATTTTTTAGAGTTGGGATTTCGATATGTTGTAATGCTATCATCTCTATTTTTCTACATGACTAATATACAACACTAGTAGAATTGTTAGTAGTATCTTCTAACTGCTAAGGAAAACTCAAAACTTCTCTCTAGAGCTATTGGAGAAATTAAGAACAAAATGGTGGTCTCAGTAACAGGCAATTAGGCTATGTTATTAAGGTGCAAGGGTTGCATTGGTGGGTCAGTGGTAGATCTGGGTCCAATTCCAGGCCACTGCTCTTCATACACAGTAATCATATGTATGTCAGTAGAGGTTTGTGTGCTGCTATGATGCTGAACACGTTTCAGTGTTCAGTGGAGCTTCCAGACTGACTAGTGATCTACTGAAGACAATCAGCCAATGAAACACCTATGGATCATAATGATCTGATCCATAACCAATCATGGGGATGGTGCAGGACTGAGAAAAAAAAATTCTCTTTATATAATTTTAAAAATTTGGATTAGTTTTTGAATTACAGAAAACTTGCAAAGATAATACAGAGTTCCTGCATACTCCTCAACCCATTTCGGTTTCCCCTAATGTTCTACTTTATCTGGTAAACCAAACTATGATAAACCAAAACCAAACCTAAGGTCACTGAGTCAATTCTGACTCATAGTGACCCATATAGGATTTCTGAGACTATAAATCAGATTACCTCATCTTTCTCCTATGAAGTGGCTAGTGAGTTTGAACTGTCAATCTGGTGGTTAGCAGACCAACCTCTAACCCACAGCACCACCAGAGTTTCCTAACAGGAACATGATGCATTTGTCAAAAGTAAGAGAACAATATTGGTGTTTTACAAAAACTTCATTTGGATATTACAAGTTTTTCTATTAATGTCCCTTCTCTGTTCTAGGACACAACCCTCATGTCCTATTGCATTTGTTTATCCTGTTTCCTTGGTCTCCTCTAGTCTGTGACAGTTTCTCAGTCTCTTCTTGCTTTTCCTGGCCTGGAGTTGAATGCATTTTGTAGAGTGTCAAAACAATTGCTGTCTTTTAAAGCAAGGTCTGATTATCCCTTGCTTGGGAAAGACTGGGTTCTATCATGGAAGACTAGAGAGGAATCAGTAGATTCTGGAGAGAGAATGCTAGAGACTCCTGTCATGCTGGTGTTCTGCTAAAGGGGAAAAGGAGGACCTAAAGATTATAGGTGATTGAGGAGAGTTGACGGCACCTCAGATAGTCAGTTGTCTAACCATGTTGCACAGTAGAACTGCTTGGGACAAGCTTTTAAAAAATTGATACCCAGAACTCACTCCACACCAATTAAATCAGAGTTACTGGGAATGTGGCCCAGACATGGGCACATTTCAATATCACACCAGGCTTGAGATTTAATTACTAATGTATTGCCAGGCTTGAGATTTAATTACTGTTATAGCTGCCACTGAGTCAGCTCTGACTCATTACGATCAGACTACATAATCTGTGAGGTTTTTATTGGCTGATTTTTTCTCTCCTGAAGATCACCAAGCCTTTCTTCCTAAACTTAGAAAAGAAGATCTGCTGAAATCTGTTTAGCATCACAGAAACACCGAAGCTTATATGGACAGAGAAGTGGTTGTTGTTGTTAGGTGCCATCGATTCAGAACTGTCTCATAGCGACCCTATGCACAACAGAACAAAACACTGCCCAGTCCTGGGCCAACCTCACAATTGTTGCCACGCTTGAGCCCATTGATGCTGCCACTTTGCCAATCCATCTTGTTGGGGGTCTTCCTTTTTTCCTCTGGCCCTCCACTTTACCAAACATGATAGCCTTCTCCAGTGACTGGTCCCTCCTGACAATATGTCCAAAGCAGGAGAGACGAAGTTTGGCCATCCTGGTCTCCAAGGAGTACTCTGCCTAAACTTCTTCCAATACAGATCTGTTTGTTCCTTTGGCAGCCCATGGCACTTCCAATATTCTCCTCCAACACCATAACTCAAATGCATCAATTCTTCTACAGTCTTTCTTATTCACTGCCCAATTTTTGCATGCATATGAGGTTATTGAAAATATGATGGTTTTGGTCAGGCATACCTTCGTCCTCAAGCTGACATCTTTGCTCTTCAGCACATTAAAATGTTCCTGTGTGGTAGATTTGCCTAATACAATATGTTGTTCAATTTCTTGACTGCTGCGTCCATGAATGTTGATGGTTGATCCAAGAATGAATTTCTTGACAACTTCAATCTTTTCTCCGTTGATAAGAATGTTGTTTATTGGTCCAGTGGTGAGGATTTTTGTTTTCTCTACATTGAGATGCAATCCGTACCAAAGGCTGTGCTCCTTGATTTTCATCAGTAAGTATTTTAAGTCCTCTTCACTTTCAGCAAGCAAGATTGTATCGCCTGCTTTTTGCAGGTTGTTCCTCCAACCCTGATACCATATAACCCAGTTTCTTGGATTATTTGCTAAGCATACAAGTTGAATAAATATGGAGAAAGAATACAACTTTGTTACACACCTTTCTTAATTTTAAACCATTCAGTGTTCCCATGCTTTGTTTGAACAACTGCCTCTTGGTCCATGTACAGATTCCTCATGAGCACAATTAAGTGTTCTGGAAAACTCATACTTCACAATGTTGTCCATAACGTGTTATGATCCACACAATCAAAAGCTTTTACGTAGTCAATAAAGCACAGGTAAACATCTTTCTGGTATTCTCTGCTTTCAGCCAAGATCCATCGGACATCAGCAATGATAGTCCTCATTCCATGTCCTCTTCTGAATCCGGCTTGAAACTCTGGAAATTCTCTGTCAATGTATGCTTGCAGCCGTTTCTGTATTACTTTTAGTAAAACTTTACTCGTATGGGATATCAAAGATATTATCTGATGATTTCCACATTCTGTTGGGTCACCTCTCTTTGGAATGGACACAAATACGGATCTTTTCCAATCAGTTGGCCAGATAGTCATCTTCAAAATTTCTTGGCAGGGATGAGTGAGTGCCTCCAGTGCCACTTCACTTTCTTGAAAGATTTCAATTTTCATTCCATCAATGCCTGGTGCGTTGTTCTTTGCCAATTCCTTCAAAGCACCTTGGATTTCTTCCTTCAGTATCACTGGATCTTGATCATTGCTACCTCTTGAAACTGTTGAACATTAACCATTTCCTTTTTGTACAGTTACTCTGTGTATTCCTTCCATCTTCTCTTGATGCTTTCTGCATCATTCAATAATTTGCCCAGTGAATTTTTCAATAATGAAAGTAGAGACTTGAATTTTTTCTTCAGTTCTTCTAGCTTGAAAAATGCTGAACATGTTCTTCCCTTTTGGTTTTCTGACTCCAGATTTTTGCATATTTCATTGTAATACTTGATTTTGTCTTCTTGAGCTGACCTTTGCAATTTTCTATCCAGCTCTTGTACCTCCTCATTTCTTCCATTTGCTTTAGCATCTCTACACCGGAGAGCAAGTTTGTGTCTGTTCTGACATTCATTTTGATCTTTTCCTTCTTTTTTATCTTCCTAATGACTTTTTTCTTTCCTTCTGTATGACGTTCCTGATGTCATCCCACAATTCTCCTAGTCTTCAGTCTTTAGTGTCTAATGTATCAAATTTGTACTTCAGATGATCTCTAAATTCAGGAGGAATATATTCAAGGTCATATTTTTGCTTTTGTGGACTTGTTTTCATTTTCTTCATCTTCCGTCTGAATATGCATATAAGCAATTGTTGGTCTGTTCCACAGTCTGCCCCTGGCCTTGTTTTGGCTAATAATATGGAGCTTCCCCACCATCTCTTTCCACAGATATTGTCAATTTGATTTCTATGTATTCCATCTAGTGAGGTCCATGTGTATAATCATCTCTTATGCTGTCTAAAGAAGGTATTTGAAATGAACAAATCATT
>NW_006408653.1:6460842-6484129 GCF_000296735.1 Chrysochloris asiatica
ATTTTGAGTGCCTTCCAACCTGAGGGGCTCATTTTCTGGCACTATATCTGACAGTGTTTCTCTGCTATTCATAAGGTTTTCATTGACTAAATATTCACTGAAAGTAGTTTGTCTCTCCTTCTTCCTAGTCTGTCTTCGTCTGGAAGCTCATGTGAAACCTGTCCACCGTAGCTTACCCTGCTGGTATTTAACATACCCGTGGCCTAGCTTCCAGAATCACAGCAACTCACAAGCCACCACAGTACGACAAACTGACTGACAAGTGTTGGCTATCCTGAAGAGCATTAGATTGATCTGGGTTAACGCGCCAGATTGCAAAGCCATTTGAACTGCGAAATCGGCAGTTCAAGCTCACCAGCTGCTCCTTGGAAACCCTATACAGGGTTACTGTGGGTCAGAACTGACTCGATGGCACTTAACAACAACAACTAGCTGATAATAAAGGTTATATTGGCCTAAGTGACCTAGATAAGGCCATTGATGGGGGAGTAGGAACCTGTTATGTAATTGATCATGGAGTTGAGATTTGTGATCCTGGAAATGTCTTTTTATTCTAGAGTCAATGAACAGTATTATTCTGTGTTTTACTTATCTAGTGTTGCTATGACAGAAATACCCCAAGTGGATGATTTCACAAACAGCTGCGTATTCTCTCACACTTCAGGAGGCTATGTGTCTGAATCCTCCAGAGTGCTGGCTCTCCAAGAAGGTTTCTCTCTCTACCAGGTCTGGATGAAGGTCCTTGTCTGCTTTGACCATCTGTGGGCCTAGTGTCACTTGGAGATCTACATGTGTCTTGGCATTTTTCATTTGCTGGTGACGCCAAGTCCAAAGAATGTGTTCATCTCCTGGCTTTTCTTTCTTGATAGAAGTTGGTCCCCTCCCTCTCTGCTCACGTTTCTTTTTACCTCTTGTAAGATAAATGGTGATGCAGGCCTGACCCCTTACAACTAATTGGCCAATCACATCAGATCACATCATGGGGGATGATCACGTCGTTACATAACTGCCAAATTACTGAGACTCACAGTCCACCCAAATTGGCACATGTTTTTGGAGGACACAGTTCTATGACATTCTGTTATGTTTCTCAATTAGCTTGAAAATGGAGCTCCAAATAGGAGATTTGGGGGCTAAAATGAGTGAGTTATAGAACCCTGTTTCTCACTGAATATTTGAATTTCTGTTGGCTAGTGACTAGGTTGACAATTTGAAGATATAATTTATTGCTTAGATACAAACATTGGAATGGAAAGTGGGAAACAGAGTTTCAGTCGTAGAAAGTCATTTGACAACAGGCTATGCTGCCTCAGTCAAGGCACTTAACTCCTCTGGAGCTCAGGGTCCTCACAAGAAAAATGAAAGGTTTGAATTAGGTTACCACTGAGATTTCACCTGGCTCTAGAATTCTATAACCTGTAAGATCATGAGAAGCAGGTGTGGTGTACTTGACTTAGAATGAGAAGACTGTCTTTTAAAATTCCATCTTATTAAGTGATTGACTTTGAGTGAACCACTTAATTTTGCCAAGCCTCATTTTCCCATCTGTTAAACAGGGACAGAGATATCTATACCTCAGGATTGTTACATAATCGGGACCATTCATTCTGAAGTGCTGTATAATTCCAACTGTAGTGTTTCCTGAAATGGTGGATGGCTCTTCTCTCTTGGTTAGGGATGGTCACATCACCAATGTATATCTTTCCTGTACCAGTTAAGTGCCTTGTACACAGTAACAAAAAACCGTTGCCATCAAGTGGATCCTTAGTCATGGTGACCCCACATGCTACATAGCAGAACTCTGCCATAGGGTTTTCTTGACTGCAAACTTTGTAGAAACAGAATGTAAAATCTTTCTTCTGCTGGTTGTTTGAACCACCAAACTTTAGGTTATTGTTGTGGTTAAGTGCCATGAAGTGGGTTCCAACTCATAGGGTTTCCGAAGAGCAGCTGGCGGGGTTTGAACTGCAGACCTTGTGGTTTGCTGTCCCCTGCTGACCACAGCACCACACCAGAAGTCCACAGTGCCACATTAGAAGTTATTAGTCTATTGCAAAACCCTGTTGTTGTTGTTGTTGTTAAGTGTTGTCGAGTTGGTTTTAACCCATGGAGATCCTGTATAGGGTTTTTGAGGAGCGGCTGGTGAGCTTAAACTGCTTACCTTGTGGTTCAAACCAACTTTGCAGTCCAGAGCATTAATCCATAGAGCCACACCAGGACATATTTGTAGGTTAAGTACAGAGGCAGATTACACAATAAGCAAGGTAAGTACGGTTTTATTTGTGCTTATTTATTTATCTACAGTGAACAATTTCACACAGGTTCCCACTACAGGTAAGCACAAGTAAGCCAGTGCTTACCTTATTAACTGAGTAATCTGATACTGGTTAATGGCACAAAGGGAAGATAAAATATTGGCTAGCATGGTAGCAGATGGCAACTGTAGCCTCCCATTAGACTCACTTGTGGAGATTTAAATACTGTGCTTCTCAGAATACAGGTGAGGAGGCCAATCAACATCAGAATCTCTGGGGATGGGATACAGATGTTAGTTTTTTACATTCTTTAGGCCAGGGCTCCACCACTTGTCTGTCAGTTTGTCATACCATGGTGGCTGGCATGTTGCTGTGATTCTGGAAGCTATACCACTGGTGTTTTAAATACCAGAAGGATTCCCTATAGTCGACAGGTTTCAGATGAGCTTCCAGACTAAGACAGACTAGGAAGAAGGAGAGACAGACTATTTCAAAATGTTTAGTCACTGAAAACTGAATAGCAGTGTCAGCATTAGAGTATTGAATATTGAAATATGATGAAGAACACCAGAAAATGAGCTCCTCAGGTTGGAAGGCACTCAAAATGTGACTGAGGAAGGGCTGTCTATTTAAAGGAGAGTTGACAGTGATGACATGAATGGAGTACAGCTTTCAGGACCTTCGTTTACTGATGAGGCACAACTCAGAGTGAGGAAAAACAACTGTAAACATCCATTAATAACTGGAGTATGGAATACATGAAGTACATCTTGGAAAATTGGAAGTTGCCAAGAATGAAATGGAATGCATAGACATCAATATACTAGATATTAGTGAACTGAAATGGACTGGTATTTGTCAGTTTGAATCTGACAACATGGTTTACTACTCCAGGAATGACAAATTGAAAAGGAATGGTGCCACATTCATCATCAAAAAGAACATTTCAAGATCTGTCTTGAAGCACACTGTTGTCTGTGATAGAATAATATCCATATGCCTACAAGGAAGATCAGTTAATACTACTATTATTCAAAATTCTGCACCAACCACTAAAACCAATGATGATAAAATTGAAGAATTTCCCCAGCTTCTTCAGTCTGAAATCTATGAAACATACAATCAAGATGTATTGATAATTACTGATGATTAGATTGAACTAATAGGGAAATGTGGCCTTGGTGATAGAAACAATGCTGAAAATTACATGATAGAAGTTTCCAAGACTTGTTCATTGCAAATATCTTTTTTAGACAACATAAACGACGACTATACACATTCACTTCATCAGATGGAACACACAGCAATCAAATTGACTACATCTGTATAAAGAGATGGGGGTAAAGCTCCACTTTTTCAATCAAAACAAGGTCGGGGCAGACTGTAGAACATCATTAATTGTTTATATGCAAGTTCAAGCTGAAACTGAAGAAAATTAAAGCAAGTCAACATGATCCAAAATATGACCTTGAACATATTCCACTTGAATTTCTCAAGAACAGATTTGCTGTATTAGACACTAATGACCAAAGACCAGAAGAGTTGTGGGATGACATCCGGAACATCATACAGAAAGAAAGGAAAGGTTATTAAGAAGACAAGAAGAAGAAAATGACCAAAATGGATGTCAAAAGAGACTCTGAATCTTGCTGTCCAGCATAGAGATGCTAAAACAAATGGAAGAAATGAGGAGGTAAAAGAGCTTAATAGAAAATTTCAAAGGGCAGCTCAAGATGACAAAGTCAAATATTATGATGAAATGTGCAAAGATCTGGAGTTAGAAAAACAAAAGGGAAGAACATGCTCAGCATTTTTAAAGCTGACGGAACTGAAGAAACAATTCAAGCCTTGATTTGCAATGTTGAAGGAATATATGGGAAAAAATATTGAAGGATGCAGAAAGCATTGAAGAAGATGGAAGGAATATACAGTCACTGTACCAAAAATAAATGGTCCTTGTTCAACCATTTCAAGAGGCAGCAAATGATCAAGAGTCCGTGAGACTGAAGGAAGAAGTCCAAAGTACACTGAAGGCATTGGCAAAGAACAAGGCTCCAGGATTTGATGGAATACAAGTTTAAATCTTTCAACAAACTGATGAAGCACTGGAGACACTAACTCATCTATGCCAAGAAATTTGGAAGACAACTACATGGTCATTGGGCAATGTCATTAATATCGCATGCAAGTAAATTTTTGATAAAGGTAACTCAAAAATGCCTGCCACAGCACGTTGAAAGGGAACTGCCACAGGTTCAAGCAAGATTCAGAGGAAACTGTAGAATGAGGAATGTCACTGTTGATGTCAGGTGGTTCTTGGCTGAAATCAGAGACTACTGGAAAGATCTTTACCTGTGCTTTATTGACTACACAAAGGCTTTCAGTTGTGTGGATCACAACAAACTGTGGACAATATTGTGAAGTATGAGTATTCCAGAACACTTAATTGTGTTCATGAGGAACCTGTACAAAGACGAAGAGGCAGTTGTTTGAACAAAATAAGGGAACACCGAATGATTTTAAATTAGGATAGTGTGTACCAGGGTTGTATTCTATCACAATACTTATTCAATATATATGCTGAACAAATAAATAAAAAAACTGGGTTTATATATATAAAAAAGCCATCAGGATTGGCTAAAGTTTTATTAACAACCTGCAATATGTAAACAATACAACCTTGCTTGCTGAAAGTGAAGAGGACTTAAAATACTTTTTTATGAAGATCAATTTGAAGAAAACAAAAATCCTCACAAATGGACCAATAAAGAACATCATGATAAATGGAGAAAAGATCGAATTTGTTAAAGACTTCATTTTGCTTGGATCAACAATCAACACTCATGGAAGCAGCAGTCAAGAAATCAAACAACATATTGCATTAGGCAAATCTGCTGCACAAGACCTATTTGAGTGTTCAAGAATAAAGATGTCAATTTAAGGACTAAGGTGCACCTGACCCAAGCCGTGTTATTTTCAATAACCTCATATGTATGTGACAGTTGTACAATGAATAAAGAAGATTGTAGGAAATATGTATTTGAGTTATGGTGTTGGAGGAGAATATGAAAAGTACCATAGACTTCCAAAAGAACAAACAAATTATACTTGGAAGAAGTATGGTGAGAATGCTGCTTAGAAACCAGGGTGACCAGACTTTATCTCTCATACTTGGGACATATTATCAGTCCCTGGAGGATACTATGCTTGGCAAAGTGGAGGGTCAGCAAAAAAGTGGAAGACCCCCAACGAGATGAGTGATTCAGTGGCAGCAGCAATGAGTTCAGTCTTAGCAAAGATTGTGAGCAGGAGCTGGCAGTATTTTGTTTTGTAGCTATGAGTTGGTGTTGACTCTATGGTATGTACCTACCATCAACAACAACTACAGGTCAGTAGTGGGGAATTGTTTTTCTACCAAAATTTATAACATAATTAGTGGACCATACAAAATCATCAACTTAAAAATTACCCTTCTATATTTGGTCAAACATTTAATGAACCCACCCCTAATGTGATTGCCTTGGCAGGGCCAGATGAAATTATTTCACAGGCTTTACATGGCCCTCTGGCCAGATGTTCCTCACCCCTGCTCTAGGTATTTCTAGCCAGGTTGGGAACCACTGCCTAAGAGGATTAGTTTTTCTTACTCAACTAGTTGAAGAAATAAAAGGTGGCCTAAAGTTTAATTGTAGAATAAACTCTGCACTATGCACCAGAACATCAGTGGTTTGAACCCATCAGCCGCTCTGAGGGAGAAAGATAAGAGTTTCTGCTTCAGCAAAGTTTTGCAAACTAAGAAACCCTATATAAGGTCCCTAGGAGTTGGAACCGACTCGATGGCAGTTAACAACAACAACAACAACGAATTCTTAAAGGCTGTCTTGAAGAATGTGAATTGTATCTTTATTTCTTTATCTACCACAACACTTAGCACTATTTAGGCAGATGGCAGGCAGGAGCTCAACATGTATTCCTTGAGTTGGATTGAATCTTTAAGGAAAAGTTGGTTACCATTTCCTCCCTTAGTGAGTTCGCTCATTATATGAAAATATGTGAAAAGCAGTTAGAATCAAGGGTTCAAACCCACATTTCCTCAGCAATCATAGTTTCATTACAACACAGGGCATATGTTTTAGGATGGTGCAAATGGTTAAGTGCTTAATTTCTACCCAAAAGGTTGGTGGCTCAAACTCACTCAGATGCTCTTGGAAGAAGGCATCCCTGGGGGAATTGCCCTATGGAGCAGTTCTACTCTGCAAACTTAGGGTCAGCACCAGTTGGAATTGGTGGACTTGACAACAACCTGTAATTTGGCACTGCCTCCTCTCTGCTGATTGTTCTCCCCAGCTCTACAGCTTATTGGAGCTGGGAGTGGAGACCAAGGCAGGGCTGGAGGGTGAGGCAGTGGCATTTTCAGTTACTGGAGTGACTGAGATGAGCCCAGGACATGCCACCAATACACAGTATTTCAGCCACTGACTGAAAGGCCCCAATCTGATCTTAGCTTTCTAGCGCTTATTTATCATCATACAAAAATATTAAAAAAAAAAACATTCGGAAATGCTTCTCTTATTATTAATACAGGTGCTTACTTCGTTCCAGATAAATACAGACCCCCCCCTTTTTTTTTTTGAATGTGTTGTAGCTTTATATGAAGCTAATGGAGCAAGGCAATGCTCAAACGTCAAATTAAACTGCACAGCTCTGTAATCACTCAGACTGACATGGCATAAAAGGATAATTAGTAGTTCATTACATGGAACATTGTTTGTTCAGCTAAATTGATTTCTCAGCTGCCCATGTTTTCTGTTTACTTAGTAAGCGCTCCATTGCACATTTTTATTTGAGAGCTAGAAAATCCCTTCCTCTGAACTTTTTTTTTTTTTTTATCAGTACAGTTTTAAAATATAATTTGCTTGAGCTGGGTGAACCTTCCAGTGACATACAGGTGTACGGTAACAGGCGGCGTGTAGATTGATGCACGGAATCTAACACCGGCTGTGGTTAGAAATCTGCAAGCCTCTACCAAAAGGCCGGAACATACCCAGTGGGTTTATACCTGGAAATGCTTTTGTGGCTGTTTGCTTTTCAACTTAAGAGTGAACTCCCTTCTTATAAATGGGGGGTGGAGAGAGTGAAATTGGAATAGACACTTAATCCCTTGCTGTTCAAGGTAAAAATTTTCCAACATATCCTCAAACCCTTCAAGTTGCCTGCTAATGCCAATATAAAGAAAATGGGCTGTTTTAGGATTCTCTGACACCCTCTCTACCATCAGCAGGATTTAGAGAAAAAAAACTGAATCTTGACTTCAAAACTTTCTAAACTTGCTACTTCATAAAGGTAATGTGAATTTTAAGCACAGTTGTCCTTACCATATCTGTTCTCCTATCTTCTGTGCTTTCTGCTCTTTGGGGAATGACACACCCCCATAGATTTTTCTGGTCAAATATAGAAATTCAGACATGTGGACTATGCTGCCAGCAGCATCTATCTTTTCCCAAATAGCTCACCTGGGCTTAGTCATTGGCTTGCTGGTCTCTGCTTTGCCAATTGTTAGCGCGTTGAACTAAGTAAATGACACCTGGGAACTTTCACAATCACAGAGAGGAGAGAAGCCAGTTCTACAGCAAGTTCAAACCTTGGGCACATGGTGAAATTTAAGCCTGGGCAGTATGTCAGACTGAGAGTTTGGTTATCAAAAAAAAAAATATATATATATATTTCCCTTATAGTGTTTCAACATTCATTAGGTTTTGCCTTGGAAAAATCTGGAAAAGTGCTGTCTATATGCAAAATTTCATGTTCTGTTTGTAAAGGAAGGATTTTAAATGAAAAAGGTGGATCAATGTGAAAAGAGAGAAGACCTTTTGAGATGGGGCTGAGAAAATCTTAGTGGATCACTCAGGTTCGATATATTTTTAAAATACATATGTGTAGGTGGGGTGCATGCTAGTGGACCTAAAGACTGTATTGAATTCCACCACAATCAAGTCTGACCTTTCTTTCCTTGGCCTATTAGAACATTAGAAGTCTCATATAACATACAAAAAACATGCTGAGTAATCATCTCTGTTATCAATATTAATAATGTAAGGATGGCAGAAATAATTGTAATAAATCATGTGTTTCTGTCTAGTTGTGGCATTCCATTGAGGAGAGGTTAAACTCTCAGTCTTTAACTTAAAAGGTTAATGCTTAATATTTAGCTTCTCGGTGAATTAAGCTATTGTGGATGATCAGTTTTCGAAGTGTTTCAGTGGAACCATTTCTAGGACGATTGGCATATCTGAAATAAAACTCAAAGGAAGATAACCTTGAGTTTTGAAGAGAACATAGACATATTATAGTTGTATGTATTCTCAACACACACACACAAAACTCAGAAAAAAAAAACTTGAACTTCTATTTCAAAGTTTTGTTTTGTTTTTTTTCCCTGTAAAGAAAGTAGTTTGGGTGTCAAAGTCCTGGGCCTATACTTTGAATGTGGCCATCAGTCTGAAATCTGTGATTACCCTGTATATAGGGAGGCCTCCATCTGGTTAAAATAATAATGATAATAGATACAATTTCCATGAACCGAAGCCCTACTGTGTGTTCCACATATGCCATTCTGGTGTCTTCCCTTCCAACTTAATTGCAGGCTTTCTTTTTCTTCTTGAATTAGTGCTAGAGCTTCCAGTTAAGGTAACACTATGGGATTACCAAGACCTGCTGTGTCTGTTCCTGAGTACAAACCTGACACCTGGAGGTTTGTCTGATGCTTGATCATCTGCTTCATTCCCTCGTTGTGGTTAGTGCCATAGAGATGGTCCTGACTCATAGCAATCCTGTATAGGGTTTCCAAAAGTGTGTGGTGGGTTTGAATCACTGACCTTGCTGTTAGCAATTGCATGCTTATCCTACAGTGCTACACCAGGACTCTCTTAATAGCCTGTAAGTTCCCTAGTTTCGTTTGGCCATGACTAGAGGCTTCTGATAAGCACTGAACTGCTAACTGGAAGGTTGGTGGTTCAAACCTACCAGCCACTACTTGGAAACGCTATACAGGGTTGCTATGGTCAGAAATGACTTGAGAGCACTTAATACCTTTGGAATGCTGACTGTCACTGCTGTACTCCCCTTTTAGCTTCCATGATGCCAAAATCTCACCGTTTTTTTTTTCTAGTCATTTCTCTTATTCCTCCTCTTAGTCCTTAAGGGTTAGAGAGCCCAGGCCTTAGTTCTATGCCAGGATTTTTTCTTTTCCTTTCTTAATTTCCTTCCTGTTTCCTTCTAGGAATTCTCTACAAATAATATCATTTGGCTGCATGGATTCAAACCCCATCTGCACACACTTATGTTTTCCAATGTATTATCTTCAGTGTTGACCTTTTCTCCTGAGCTCTATACTCATATAGACAAATACCGGGTCCACTCTCGAGGGTATAAATGTATCTTACACTTAATAGAATTAAAAGAATTCTGGTTTTCTTTCTTGAAACCTATTTTACTCTTGCTGTGAACCTTAAGGTCAGTGGTTTGAAACTACCAGCTGTTCCGCGGGAGAAAGATGAAGCTTTCTACTCCCGTAAAGATTTACACCCTCGGAAACCCTGTACAGGGTCGCTATGGGTTGGAACCGACTTGACGGCACTTAACAACAACAACAACAACATACATAAATAGCTGCCTCTGATTCCTGAGGCTTTAAACCTAGGTCTCATCCTTGATCCTCTTTCCCTTATCCCACAGCCAATCATCCATCAGTAAACCCTGAAGGTTCTAGCTTCAAAACAGAATTCAAATGTGTTAACTTTTCTCCAGCTATAGTAACAGCCTCCTCACTACACTCCAAGTCTGTTCTCCACAGAGCTTCCAGAATATTCATTTAAAAGCAAAATTCAGGATCATATCACTTCCCAGTCTTAAAGCCCTTTGTCTTTCTTCTGCACTTAGAATAATATCTAAATCCCTTCACATGGCCCAATTGGCCCTAGGTGATCTAACCCTTTCAGACTTTCTGTAGCATTTTATACTCTTTCCTTCTGTTCCCAGAACCTGCCAAGCCTTCTCCCACAGCAGAGTCATTGCCTTACTCATCCTTGTGTTCAGAATGCTCTCCTGAACATCTTTGCATGACAGACTCTGTTGTATCCTTTAGGTTATAGCAAATATTACTTTCTTAGAAGAGTCATTTTTGAACTCTATCCAAAGGTGTTCTCAGTCAAATTTATCCTCTCCAGCATGAATCACTACTTGAGTTATTTTTCATGTTTATAAAAAGTTTGGGATTATTTACTTCTTTATTATGTACTTGTTTTTATTAAGAAAGTAAGTTCCATAAGGACAGAGGTTTTATTTTGTTCACAGCTAGACAAGGGGGCTTCAAAAAGTTCATGGGAAAATTCCATTCTCTTTTAATTCTATTTTTCCATGAACTTTTTGAAGGCTGTTTGTATCTTTTGGACCTGGAACAGTGACTGGCACATGAAAGATACTCAATAAAAAATTAGTTGAAAGAATAAATCCCAGCATCCTTGTCTAAACTAGAGAAGGATCCCATGTCGCTGGTATTAACACATTTCTCTACCTTTGCCATAAGGCTGAGGTTCGGCCTTGTACAGTAGGAAGTCCACCCTTACCTCCAGCCTGGAAACCACCTAGTCATCTACTATTAGCTTTGTAGTTGGTTTCTTCAGGTACAGTTCACTCTATCTTGTCTTGCTCTGTGCTGCTGAGGGACCTGTGAGGTCTGACTCCTGCATTTACAAAGCTGAGATGCAACAACATGGCCCCCCTTTGTTGTCTTTCATCTGTGCCCTAAACTTCTGAGGATGTGAAGACTAGCTTCAATCACTGATTCTCACATATGACTTCAGTTTGATTTGCTAACTTCTAGCTCTGCTCCTGATGCTGGTCTAAACCACTAGGTCTTGCTTGATGCTCTGCCTGGTGAACTGTGCCCCACATTCAGAAGAAAAAATGGCATCAAGAGAAAACATTATGAACCGAAATTCCAAAGAGCCTCAAAAAGGCAGGGTGATTTTCCATCTAAAGTGAAGTTTCCATGGCAATTGCACTTCATGTATGTTCACCACCACTTCTTCAAGGGTCTAGTGCACCAGTGAATGTATTATTTCTTGTTCCTTCTTGATGAAAAGCAATCATATATCTGGCTAGATTAAGATCAATTAAACTGAAAATTTTGTTTGTGATGCAAACCAAGGAAAACAAAATTCATATATTGCCAGAAACAGTGTAGAAAAACTGGTAAGGCAAAAGAAATATAATAGAAGTCTCATAATTAAAAAAGAAATTCCATTCTTATGTCCTAGTCATTGTTTGTTTTTTTTTGGTAGTAAGTGTGATTATAGGAGTGTAAATAATTTGCATATATCTATACTGAAATTATAGGTTTATAGATAATGTATGTAAAAATAGGTGATATTTATATTTTACTTTAATGAGAAGTTATAAAATAAATAATATTTATTCAAGATCCTGGAATAACTCTTTTGGATTTACTTGACTATGCCAGAAGAACATTAAAAAAGTAGCTTGTAGATAGATATCACAATGCCTTTCTGAAAGAACAAAGTGCTGATTCTGAAGCATTTCAGTCTGTCAAACAAATATATATGTATATGTTTTTCTTTTGAAAGGCATATTATTATGTACCAAATAAATAAAAATGAGCAATTCAGAATGACTTAAATCTGTCAAATAAATAAAATTCAATCACACACACACACACACACACATATATATGTATATGTATATGGAGGGCACTGTAGAATCAGCACTGGACTATGAACCACAAGGTTGGCCGTTCAAACCCACCCACCAACTGCTCCTCAGAAACCCTATACAGGGTCGCTATGAGTCAGAATTGACTTGATAGCACTTAACAATAACAACAACAACAACAAAAACATACACACATCTATATGTCACTTGTTAAATAAATCAAATTTAGGGACAAAAATAACTCAGTTATGCAATATCTGTCGAAACAACAACAAAAATTAAAATAGTTATTTACATGGTAAAATAAAACAAAACTTGTCTGAAAAAAGAATTGAATTATATAACAGAAATAATAACTTACTTAGTTATTTTGATATTGACGGACCTTTAAGATTTGTCTATTCTACTGTTGTAAACAATGGTATATTTGTATCTATGTGGATGTATTTCTATATTCTTCAATTTTTAAAGTGAAATGAATACAGGAATTGTATGTTTTAATTGTCGATGTACTGATGTAGACATTTCTATATTAAAAAAAACCTATTCTTTAAATGTTCTTCTGGCCTAATCAAGTAAATTAAATTCGAGCATCTGGTAGTATCTGGAAAAGGAAAGGGAATGAAATCGCTGGAAGTGGCTCTGCTAAGGAATGTCGCTGTGCCTATTCCTTGATTTTATTTCAGTAAGATCCATTTCAGACTTTCTAACCTACAGAGATACATTAAAAAATAAATGTGTTTTGTCTAAGATATTAAGTGTATAGTAAAGCATTATGGTCATGGTGGCTATGTTCCACAGAGTCAGTTCTGACTCATAGTGACCCGGTATAGAGTTTCTAAGGTTGTAAATCTTTGCAGGATGAGAAAGTCTCATCTTCTTTTGTGAAACACCTGGTAGGTTCGAACTGCTGACCTTATGGAGCCCTGCTTTAATCTACTACACTACAAGGGCTCCTAATAAAGTGTTATAGCAGCACTATAAAATGACACAATATTGGCTTTCTCATTTTACTTTCTGATTAAAATTAGATTAATTTTGGGGGTGGAGCAAGATGGCCAAGGGAGTGGAGGCTCCCAATTACTTCTCCATTGACCAGTCCTCAGAACAATGGATAAAAGCAAGCACAGACTCCAATACCACATCGCAGAACTCCAGATGTGGTATTGGAGAGTCAGAATGAGTCCAGAAGCAGGAGAAAGAAGTGTGGGAAAGATGAAGATGATTGGAGAACCTACCTGTTAACATTGGGAGTGCTTGCTTATTGCAGCCATTTTGGGATGGGGCTGGGTAACACCCCAAACAAGAAATACAGAAAAAGAGTTAATCTGAGGAAGATGTGGCCCACTTTTTCTATAGTGATGCAAAGTGGGCCATGCAAATGAGAAGGAATGGAGGGAGACTATAGCACTGTGAGAGAATGCTATTGAATTTTGGAGGCCAAGACAGATGGCTTTGAGGACTGGGAGGAACAATAAGGGCAGCAGGGAGAGGGGAATACTTTAGACTGATGGGGTGTCACAGAGGGAATAAGGTCAACAGTGGGATACTATAGGTGAGTCTGAGCAAGGCCATACTTGAAGGAAGGTCAAGCCTCTCAGCTTATATCAGCATCTGCTAATAGCTAAACACTTCCTCCCATGCATACATATTGATCAAGTAATCAGAACTCCCGAATCAACTCTAAAAGACCCCTAAAAATGAGAGTGTCTTCTACTGATTCTCAGGAGAAGATTCCAGGCCTGCTGCTGCTGGTTTGAGTCTAAGTCATAACAACCCTTTGAAGCTAAGTGGAGATGCTCCATGGAGTTCTCAGGGCTGTGAGTCTTTGGAGAGGTAGATTCCTGCATCTCTGTCTCATAAAGCAGCTGCTGGGTGTGGACCCTAGTCTTTTTTTTTTTAGCAGTTGGACTCTTATCACGGTGCTGCTAAGCTGTCCAATCAGAAAAAATTCCATACAAAAAAAAAAGAAGATTTAACGTAAAAACGCTGCAAAGATAACAAGATGGTCTAAGCTCAACAAAAAGCAATAAAACACACAAAATCATATAAAAAGAAGGACCAGCAAAAACCCCACAAAAAACAAACAAACAAACAAACATGAAAAAGAGGACATTTTGACTTTGGAAGCCAAAATAATGCAAAGAATTGATAATTTTCAGACTATGGTGCTACATGTGGTTAAAGAAAGCAAAAGCGCACAGAAAGCAGACTTGTAGAAATAAGAAAACTAATAGACGAACAAAATGAGAGGCTATGTGACAATTGAAAACATACTAAACAAAGAAAAAGCACAATGAGAACTACTGGAATTGAAGAGTAAAACAACTGAAACAAACAAGCAAACAAACAAACAAGAGAAATATTCAACAACAGAATTGAACAGACAAGATGGAATTAATGAACTAGAAGACAAAACTACTGAGTTTATACTCAAGAGAAACAAGGGAAAAGAACATAGAAAAGAAAACAATACAATAGAAATAAGAGATTCAACTAGGAAATATAACATTAGAATTGTTGGAATCCCAGGCCATTATACCAAGAAATTTGGAAGACAGCTACCTTACCAGCTGATTGGAAGAGACTCATATATGTGCCCATCCCAAATAGAGGTGACTCATGGAATGCGGAAATCATTTGACAAGATCACTAATATCACATGCAAGTAAAAGTTTGTTAAAGATAACTAAAAAATGGCTGCAACTATGTACATTGACAGGGAACTGAGGCTCAAGCTGGATACAGAAGAGGACATGGAACAATCCTTTCGATCATTGCTGACATCAGATGGATCTTGACTGAAAGCAGAGAATACCTGAAAGCAGAGAATACCTGTGCCTTATTGACTATGCAAAGGCTTTCAACTATGTGGATCATGACAAGCTATGGACAACATTGCAGAGGAAGAATATTCAGGAACACTTAGTTGTGCTCAAGAGGACATAGACGAAGAGGCAGTTGTTCAGACAGAACTAGGGAACATGGAATGGTTTAAAATTAGGAAAGGTATATGCCAGGGTTACATTCTTTCACCATACTTATTCAGTCTGTACACAAGCAAATAATATAAGAACCTGAATTAGGTGAAGAAGAATCTGCAATATATCATACCTGCAATATGCAGATGATACAACCTTGCTTGCTGAAAGTCAAGAGGACTTTAAATAGTTACTGATGAAGATATAGGTTGCACCTCAATATAAAGAAAACAGAAATCCTCACCACTGAGCCAATAAATAACATTATGATAAATGGAGAAAAGATTGAAGTTCTCAAAGACTTAATTTTGGTTAGATCCACTACCAACACTCATGGAAACAGCAGTCAAGAAATAAAATGACGTATTGCACTAGATAAATCTGCTACACAAGATCTCTTTAAAGTTTTCCAAAGCAAAGAGGTCAGTTTGAAGACTAAGGTGTGCTTGATCCAAGCCATGGTTTTTTTCAATAGCTTCATATGTACGTGAAAATTGGAGCGTGAATAAGAAGTACCTTAGAAGCATTAATGCATTTGAGTCAGCATTGGAAGAATTATCGCCAAAATGCTCCTTAGAAGTCAGGATGGTGAGATTTTGTCTCTCAGACTTTGGACATATTATCAGGAGGGATAAGTCACTGGAGAAGGACATCAAGCCTAGCAAAGATGAGGACAAGCAAAAAAGAGGAAGACTCCCAACAAGATGAAGTAGAACAGTGGTAGCAGCAATTAGCTCAAGTTTAATGATTGTAAGGATGGCACAGGACCAGGTAGTGCTTGGTTTTGTTGTGCATATGGTCAATATGAGTCAGAACCAATTCGATGGCACCTAAAAACAGCAACAACAGAAAATACTATGACAACATTGTTGTTGTTGTTGGGTGCCATCGGTACCGACTCATGCACAGCAGAACGAAACACTGCACGATCCTGGGCCAACCTCACTACTGTTGCCACACTTGAGCCCATTGATGCTGCCACTTGGCCAATCCATCTCATTGGGGTCTTCCTCTTTTTCTTTGACCCTCCACCTTACCAAACATGATATCCTTCTCCAGTGACTGGTCCCTCCTGCCAAATATGTCTGAAGTATGAGAGATGAAGTTTTGCCATCTTGGCCTCCAAGGAGCACTCTGGCTGCACGTCTTCCAAAATGGATTTATTGGTTCTTTTGGCAGCCCACAGCACTTTCAATGTTCTCCTCCAACACCATAACTCAAAAGCATAAATTCTTCTATGGTCTTCTTTATTCACTGTTCTGCTTTCACATGCATATGAAGTTATTGAAAATACCATGGCTTGGGTAAGGCACACCTTATTCTTCAAGCTGACATCTTTGCTCTTCAACACTTTAAAAAGGTCTTGTGCACCAGATTTGCCTAATTCAATACGTCCTTTGATTTCTTGACTATAACAAACTGCTTCCGTGAGTGTTGATAGTTGATCCAAGAAGAATGAAGTCCTTGACAACTTCAGTCTTTTCTCCGTTGATAAGAATGTTGTTTATTTGTCCAGTGCTGAGGACTTTTGTTTTCTTGACATTGAGATGTAATCCATACCAAAGGCTGTGCTCTTTGATCTTCATCAGTAAATGTTTTAAGTTCTCTTTACTTTCAGCAAGCAAGGTTGTATTATCTGCATATTGCAGGTTGTTAATGAGTCTTCCTCCAATTCTGATGCCACATTTTTCTTCATATAACCCAGCTTCTCAGATTAACATTAAAGGCATAGAAATACTTTTCTAAGGGGTAATCAGAGCTAATTTCCCAGATCTGAACAGAAAATGGACTCAGCAAATGCATGAATGTACATGAACTGCAATTAAATGAGACACAAAAAAAGATCAACTCTGCATCATATCCTAATAAAATTTCTGAAAACCACAGACAAGGAGAAAATTCTGAAAGCTATAAGAGAAAAGTGCCATACAACATATCAAGAGGCTTTCATAAGAATCATTTTGGATTTCTACCCAGAAACTCTAAAGGCCAGAAGACAGTAAGCAACATATATAAAATACTGAAAGAAAAAGATTGCCAAATCAAGACTTCTTTATTTCCAAAGTTGTCATTCAAATATCAGAGGGAAATCAAGACATTTTCAAACAAACAAAAGCTCTCTGAACTTGCCACTACGAGGCCAACTCTGTAAGAATTACTCAAGATAATATGCCAAATGTAAAGGTAAGAGCACTAAACAAATTCTTGTTTCTGTACACACTGGAAAAAGTAAGAGAGATAGAGATCTCAAAAAATACAACACCAACCAAGTATGTTTTTTTCAGGGAATAAACTCAATAGTTAAATCCCACAGCAATACAAAATCAAGTTGCAAGTTATAAGAACAAAGTAAACTTATTGGATATAGGTTGTATAAAGAGTCTGGTGTCACTGTACGACAAGCATGGTAGGACAAATGAAAATGAAAACACAACATATCAAAACTTTTGGAACACATCACAAGTAGTATACAAAGGGAAATTTATAGCAATAAATGTCTACATTAAAACAAAGATCCAAAATCATTTACTTAAGTGGACAGCTGGTCTGAAGTGCAGGGAGTTGTGCATAGACTCCCAAATTTGCACCTAGTACCTGTCTAACCTAGCTTGGATGGCTAGCTGATCAGAACTTGACCAGAAGAAGATAAAGATTCTTGACATTGTGAGCAAGTGTTATTGTTGTTGTTGTTATGTGCTGTAGAGTCAGTTCTGACTCATAGCGACCCTGTACAGGGTTTCTGAGGCTGTAAATCTTTATGGGAGCAGAAAGCCTCATCTGTCTCCCACGGAACAGCTGGTAGTTTCAAACTGCTGACCTTGAAGTTCACAGCCTGATTCGTAATGACTATGCTATCAGAGCTCTTTGTGAGCAAGTGTAGTTTGCTATAATTTGATGATCTGGACCTTTGCTGATGGATGCAGTTGCTCAAAATTCCAACTGAATGGAAGGATTCTTCATATCAAGGAACAAGTTTGTTTTCTCAGTGCACTGGGTTGATTGTTGTTGTTAGGTGCCATCAAGTTGATACCGACTCATAGTGACCCTATGCACAACAGAACTAAACACTGCCCAATTCTGGGCCAACCTGAGTGATGTTGTTGTTGTTGTTGTTATGTGCCGTGGAGTCAGTACCGACTCATAGCGACCCTGAACAGGGTTTCTGAGGCTGTTAATCTTTACGGGAGCAGAACGCTTCATCTTTCTCCCACGGGGACCTGGGTGATACGGATGGGTAATTTAGACACTGACTACCAAAAATGCAGGCTATAAAGGCATGGAGTAGCTGGCTTATAGGCTTTCATGAGTGTGCTTAGTTTCAGAAAGAGGTGAGTAAGGTAGAATCTCCACTGAATAGTTTTCCTCTTTTCCAGATGCATCTGGTGAAAGGAGGTTGGATGATTTTGATAGGATTTTATGATTCAGTTGTAATTGTTAGCAGGATTGATTGTGATTGTCACAATTGTAATTGTAGAAGATGTGTAACTAAAAGGGGGGAATAGGTAATCTTTCATTTCAGGAACACATGATTCTAAGGCCATCAAGAAAGAGCAGCATGAATGGAACATGAGATCCTACTTAGAGAAGTGGTGACGGCAGAGACGGTGGCAGAGACAGTGGCATGGAGAGATAGAGGAACTGCAGACTCTGGGCCCATGGACTGTGTAATGCTCTGTGCCTGCTGGCAGGAAGTTGACTTGCAGAATATGCCCTTTGGACACTTAAAAGAATATTTATTTTTTGTTTTGTATGTGTACATCCAATATTTTTGCTTGGTTCATTTGTGAAATATAAGATGAAAAAGGAAAACACAGGGAGGAAGTAGAATAACAGTTGTTGCAGGAAGGGGACTGTAATAATTGAGATGAAACAATGTGTATAATTTGTTGAACATAAAGTTGATAATCTTGTCTGTTAACCTTAACTTAAATTCACAGTAAAAACAAAACCCAAAAAACTCCACCAAAAATCATTCAGTTAAAACAACTTGAACAAATACAAAAGAAAGAGAAAATGAAGTAAAAAGCTACCAGAAAAGGAAATAATAAAGATTATAGCAGGAAAAAAGAAAAAGAAAAAGAAAATACAGAAATAATGGAAAATATAAAAGTACAAATACAAAATACAAAAATAATGGAAAGAATCCACAAAAAATCGTTCTTTGAAAGGATCAATAAAATAACTGATTAGAAAGATAAAACAAGCAAAATACAGAAGTAAATAACCACACTAAAAAATGAAATTGGTGACCTTACAATTGATCCAAGAGAAATAAAGATCATAACCAACTACTATGACATTTTATACTCCAACAAACATGAGAACCTCCATGAAAATAGACAAATTCTTAAAAGCATACTATCTACCTAATCTAACACAAATAGAGGTAAAAAATTTAAACAATCCATTACAAAAGAAGAGATTGAAGTTATTGTCAAGAAACTGGCAACAACAAAAGAGTCCAGGAACAGAGCCTACACTGAAGAATTCTACCAAACATTCAGAAAAGAGTTGACACCAATCATACTTATACTTGTAGAAGGAGAAGGAATACTATCAAACTTTTTCTATGAAGTAAGCATAACCTTTATACCAGTCAAACCAAAACCAAAAAATCCCATTGTCTTCAAGTGGGTCTGACTCATAGTGACCCTATATGTTTCTGAGGCTATAAATCTTGACAGGAGCAGAAAGTCTCATCTTTTTCTTGCGGAGCAGTTGGAAGACTTGAACTGCAGACCTTGCAGTTTGCAGTCCAGTGTTTATCTTACAATACCACCAGGGCTGTAAAACCTGGCAAAGGCATCACACAAAAATAGAAAATTATAAGCCAATATCCCTTTTGAGGAGTCCTAGTGTGGCACTGTAAAATAAACTTTGGACTGCTAACCACAAAGGCGGCCATTTAAACCCACCAGTAGCTCCTTGGAAACCCTATTCAGGGTCGCTATGGTCAGACCCAACTTGATTGCACTTAACAACAACAACAAATCACTTTTGAACATAGATGCAATAATTTGATGAAAATTCTAGCCAACAGATATCAGCAACATACAAATTAAAACAAAAAACAAACTATACATGATAATCAAATGGGTTTCATAAAAAATTACAAGGGTGATTCAGCATTCAAAAACCAACCAACATAACCCACCACATAAAGATCATATCAATCGATACAGAAAAAAGTTTGATAAAATTCAACACCTTTTCCTGACAAAAACTCTCAGCAAAATAGGAACAATGTTAGATGTTGTCATGTTGGTTCTTACTCATAGTGACTCAGTGCATAACAGGACAGAACAATGTCTGGTCCTGTGCTATACTCACAAGTGTTATGTTTGGAAAAATTGTTGCTGCTGCTGTGTCAATCCATTTTATTGAAAACCTTCTTATTTTTCATCGATCCTCTACTTTTCCAAGCATGATCTCCTCCATGGACTGGCCCCTCCTGATGACATGTCCAAAGTACAAGAGACAAGGTCTGCCATTTTCACTTCCAAGAAGAATTCTGGCTGTGCTTCTTTCAAGACACATTTGTTTGTGCTTCTGGAAGTCCATGGTACTTTCAGTGTTCTGTGTCAGCACCATAATTCGACTACATTGATTATTCTACAGTCTTTCGTATTCATTGTCAAACTTTCAGTTATAGGAAGTGATTGAAAATACCATGATTTTGGTAAGGTACACCTTAGTCCTCAAAGTGACATCTTTGCTCTTGAATAGAGGTCTTACACAGCAGATTTTCCTAATGCAATGCATTATTTGATTTTTTGACTGTTGCACCTATGAACATTGAATGTGAATCTATGCAAAATGAAGTCTTTGATAACTTCAATCTTTTCTCCATTTATCATGATGTTATTTATTAGTCCATTGTGAGGATTTTTATTTTCTTCACATTGAGGTACAACCCATAATGAAGGCTAAAGTCTTTGATTGTCATCAACAAGTACTTCAAGTCCTCTTTGCTTTCTGAAATCAAGGTAGTAGCATCTGCATGTCTCAGGTTGTTAATGATTCTTCTTCCAGTCTTGATGCCACCTTCTTCTTCATATAACCTAGTTTATTGGATTATTTTCTCACTTTACAGATTGAATGAATATAGTTGAAAGATACAACCCTGACATACACTTTTCCTGATTTTAAGCCATTATGTATCCCTTTGCTTTGTTCAGTCAACTGCTTCTTGGTCTATGTACAGGTTCCTCATGAGCACAATTAAGTATTCTGGAGTTCCTGTTCTTTGTAAAGGTATCCATAGTTTGTTATGATCCACACAGCCAAATGCCTTTCTACAGTCAACAAAGCACAAGTAAACTTCTTTCTGGTATTCTCTGTTCTTAGCCAAGATCTATCTTATATCAGCAATGATATCCCTTGTTGCAAATCCTCTTCTGAATATTGCTTAAATATCTGGCAGCTCCATACTGATATGCTGCTACAACCATTTTTGAATAGTCTTTAGCAAAATTTTATTCACATTTGATATTAATGATGATTCCCAAATTTCATTGGGTTGTCTATCTATGGAATAGGCACAAATATGGATCTCTTTCAATTGGTTAGTTGCCAGGTAACTGCCTTGCAAATTTCTTGGCATAAATGACTGAGCATCTACAGAGTTGCAACAATTTACTAATACATTTTAAACATGTATTCTGTCAATTCCCAAAGCCTTGTTTTGCCAATGTCTTCAGTTCAGCTTGGACTTCTTTTCCAATGCCATAGGTTCTTGATCATATGCTACATCTTGAAATGGTTGTTTTGGTACAATGACTCTATGTACTCCTTCTGTCTTCTTTTGATGCTTCCTGCATCATTCAATATTTTGCCCATGCTATTGGTGTTGTTAGGTGTGGTTGAGTCAATTCTAACTCATAGAAACCCCATGCACAACAGAAGGAAATGCTGCTTGGTTCTGTGCCATCCTCACCATTGTCAATTTTGAGCTAATTATTACTGCCAATGTGGCAGTCCATCTCATTGGGGATCTTTCTATATTTTGCTGATCCTCCAGTTTACCAAGTATGATGTCCTTCTCCAACAAATGGTTCCACCTGGCCCCATGTCTGAAGTATAAGAAATGAAATCTTGCCATCCTGGCTTATAAGGAACACTCTGACTATTTTTATTCCAAGACAGTTTTGTTTGATAAATATCTAAAGTATCTATTTGGATGTAAATACAAATGTGAATGTATACACATATATCCATTGAAGACACAAATACAGATAGTCTTCAGATAAAACCAAATATCTCCCATTGCTGGGTTTCTGGGTTTGAAGACTTAGCACTGTAGTCTCATGGATGACATCAGTCAACTGGCATAAGATTATGATCTGCATCCTAATGAAATGAATAAAAACTTGTGAGCGACGATCTAAGTTACAACTATGGGTCTCTACTTGCCATTAGCAAAACAGTAAAAAGGCAAACAAAAGTGCAGAGAAAAAACAAGTTTACAGCAGCCACTGACTTATCTACCCTGAGACCACAAGAGATAGTTGGTACCTGACTACCACCACAGACCATTCTGACCAATGGCACAATCGTTGTCCAGGATACAATGGGAGAAAAATATGAAGCAGAATTCAAATTCATCATCTTCTTCTTTTTTTTTAAAAAAGACATATGCATACAAATGCTGAATGATAAATAAGGGAGACCTTAGAAAAATTGATGTATTTGAATTATGGCATTGGTGAAAATATTGAATATATCATGCAATGGAAAGAAGAATAAACAAATCTTTCTTGGGAGAAAAGACAGAATGCTTCTTAGAAGTAAGGACGGGAAGACTTAGACTCACATACTTTGGATGTAATATCAGGAGGGCCCAGTCCCATTGGAAGGACAACATGCTTAGTAAAGTAGAGGGTCAGCGAAAATGAGCAGGACCTTCAATGAGATGGATTGACACAGTGACTTCAATAGAGTGGGATCAGAGATAGCAATGATTGTGAGGATACACAGGACTGGGTAGTGTTTTGTTCTATTGCACATAGGGTCACTATGAGTTGGAAGCAACTCAATGGTACCTAAAAACAAACAGCAATATACTAATGCAGTAACATCAGCTGTCTTTTGATTGGTATCAAAATGATATATCACTTTTCATTGTTTTATGTATTTCTATTTGAAGGCAGTTTACTGTGGGTAGTACATGTGAGCTACTTTTTCTTTGCCTATTTGGATGACTTTAATTTCCCTATTTTGTCTTATAGCTCTGGATAAGACTTCCAACAGTATTGAATAGGAGTGGTGATAAAGGGCATCTTTGTCTGGTTCCTGTTCACAAAGGGAAAGTGTTCAGTTTCT
>NW_006408653.1:6484344-6496215 GCF_000296735.1 Chrysochloris asiatica
TTGAACCATCCTTGCATCCCTGATATGAATCCTACTTGGTCATAATGTATTATTTTTTTTGATGTGTTGTTAAATTCTGTTGGCTAGGATTTTGTTGATAATTTTTGCATCTATGTTCATAAGGGATATTGGTCTATACTTTTATTTCTTAGTAATGTCCTTCCCTGGTTTTAGTATGAGGGTTGTGCTTGCTTCATAGAATGTATTAGGAAGTTTTCCATCCTTTTCTATAATCTGGAATAATTTGAGTAGAATCAGTGACAGCTCTTAGTAAAAGAGTGAAGCCATCTGGACCTGGACTTTTTTTGGTTGGGACTTCTTTAATGATCTGATCAATTTCTTATTTTTTATAGGTCTGTTCAAGTTTTCTACTTCACTCTGTGTAAGTTTAGGCAGGTCATGTTTTTCTAAAAATGTATCCATCTCCTCTAGATTTTCAAATTTGTTGGAGTACAACTTTTCATAGCATTTTATTATTCTTTTTTTTTTTTGCTTCTGTTGTGACATCACTCATGTGGTTTCTTGTGTGTGTTATTTGTGTCTTCTCTATCTTTTCTTTTGTTAGGTTTGCCAATGGTTTGTCAATTTATTAATCCTTAGAAGAACCAGCTTCTTGTACTGTTGATTCTTTCTATAATTTTTCTGTTTTCTATTTCTTTTATTTCTGCTCTAATCTTTATTATTTCTTTTCTTCTGGTGACTGTAAATTTAGTTTGCCGGTCTGTTTCTGATTGTTGGAGATGTGTTAATGTGTTGATTTTGGTTCTTTCTTCTTTTTTGGATATGTTCATTTTTTGAAATAAATTGTCCTCTCAGCACTGCTTTTGCCATGTCCCAAAGATTTTGGTATGTGTGTTTTCATTCTCATTTGTTTCTAGGAATTTTGTAAATTCACCATTTATTTTTTTTCTACTACCCAGTAGCTTTTCAGCAGGGTATTATTCAGTTTCCATGTGTTTAACTTTATTTCCTTCATCTTCCTATTGTTGAGTTCTAATTTTATAGTGTTGTGATCTGAGAAGATGTTTTGTAGTATTTTGATGTTTATAAATTTATGGAGGCTTGTTTTGTGGTCTAACACATGAACCTATTCTGGAGAATATTCCATGTGCACTGGAAAAGAATGTGTATTGTGCTGATGTTGGGTTGAATGCTCTGTACACATTTATGAGGTCAAGTTGGTTGATAGCATTGTTTTGTTACTCTGTGTTTTTGTTGCGTTTCTTTCTGGTTGTTGTATCCTCTTTTGAAAGTCATGTAGATTTGTCTATTTCTTTCTCTAATTCTATTAGGGTTTGCTATATATGTTTTAGGACTGTTTCATTGGGAGTGTAGATATTTATTGTAATTATGTAATCTTGTTCAATTAGCCCTTTAATCATGAAATAATGTCCTTCTTTATCTTTTATGCTGGTTTTTGAAAGTTTATTTTATCAGAGATTAGTATTGCCTTTCTTCTCGTTTTTTATTGCAACTAGCTTGGTCTATGTTTTTCCCATTCTTTAACTTCTAATCTGTTTTTGTCTTTGTGTGTAAGGTGTGTCTATTACAGACATTATATTGAAATTCTCACAAATGGAACCAATAAGAATAATCATGGTGAACAGAGAAAAGGCTAAAGTTGTCAAAATTTCATTTTTCTTGAGTCCACAATTGATGTTTATGGAAGCAGTAGTAAAGATATCAAATGATTTATTGCATTGGGCATATCTACTGCACAAGACCTATTTAAAATATTAAATAGCAAAAGATGCCATTTTTAAGACTAAGATGCTTCTGACTCAAGCCATGGGATTTTCAATCACCTCATACACATGTGAAAATTGGATAATGAAAAAAGAAGATTAGAGAAGAATTGATGCATTTTAATTGTGATGTTGATGAAGAATATTGAAAGTACCATGGTCGACTGCTAGAAGATCAAACCAAAGTGTCTTGGAAGAAGTATAATCAGAATGTTTTGTAGAATCAAGGATAACAAGACTTCTTCTCAAGTACTTTGGACATGCATGTGTTATTAGGAGGGATCAATCCCTGGAGAAGGATGTCATGCTTGGTAAAGAAGAGGGTCATCAAAAAAGAGGAAGACCCTCAAGGAGACGGATTTATACACTGACTGTAACAATGGGTTTAAGCACAATGATTGTGCGGATGGCGTGGGTCTAGGTAGTGTTTTGTTCTGTTGTGCACAGGGTCCCTATGAGTTGGAATAGACTGGGTGTCACCTAACAACAACAACAATATGGCAACAACTAACTTCCACACCTCAGTGTTGCCCAATGGTGGTTTTGTGCTAATGCCATATGCCCATTCTCTTTACTCAGGGGACCAGCCTAACAGACTATCTTTTCTACCTGGAACACTGTTGGTCATTGTGGCAGACGCAGGCACTGGCTGTTACACTTCTGCCTGAAAGTGACATACACACTTTTCACAGACTTCAGTGATTTAATCATCCAAAGCAGGTCACATGAGCATCCTGAGTTCAATAGGCTAAGTAAGCATAGTTATCCCACAGGGAGAGGCAATGACTAGTGATTAACAGCAGTAGGGGTTTTGGTGTGGCACTGTAGGATATGCACTAGAGTGCTAATCACAAGGTTGGCAGTTCAAACTCACCAGCTGCTCCTTGGAAACTATACAGGATAGCTATGTTTCAGAACTGACTAGATGGAACTTGATAGCAACAAAGCAACAGAGTCTACAACACCACTCTTCTGCAGTCCCCACTCAACTGCAGTCCCCATCAACTGCAGTCCCCACTCAACTGCAGTCCCCACTCAACTGCACTCCCCACTCAACTGCGAGACCCCATGTCTTAGAGGATAAAATGGGGACATAAAGATGTTTCTTGAGACCAAAAAATAGAGCAGAGGGACAGAGGGTATTCTGAGAAAAGCTGAGACAGTGGGAGTAAGTTTGAGCAAAGGAAAATTCTGGATAAATGTAAGAGAGGATTTATATCTAACCACATACTCACTGGACTCAGTGGTAGAAATAGTTGTGAAATCATTGAATTTTGTTTTTCTATCTAGATGATATTATCATATGCTTGTCACGACTAGGTTATTACCATGAATTTTGTAAAAGAAGAAAAATGAAAAGATTTTGATCTTATGTCATCTTTATTTCAGAAAAAAAGATAAGAACACTAATTGTTAAAACTGACAAAGAATTAATTTATAGTTGCATTGAGAGGAAAAAATTAACAGACTAACAAAATTATAACCTTAACATGATTGAACTCATTACTCTTGATTTGTGGAGCAGATACATTGTGTTGGTTTTTTAAGTTTGTTTATAGCACTGGAAATGACTTTAGCATGCTATTTCATTAAATTAAAATTAATATCATTATGTTTTGAGAAAAATTTAAATGCAATGTAAATGCCATTATATATATTAGAACAGACACTCCATTTTTTATAAAACAATTCATACTTATTATAAAAAATTCAAGCAGTACAAAAAGTATGAAGAAAGAAAATAATTAGCCAGAAATAACCTCATATAATATTTGGTGAAAATATATTTGTTAGACTTACGTATATAGAAATGGTGCTATAAGAATAGGATTATATTATAGCAGCTATTAAAAATGTATTTAATTTTATTCTCATTTGTTAGATTTCAAAATGCAGGATTTAAAAAATTTTAGGAGATATTGCTTCCTTAAAATTACTGAACTTAAAGATTTTGAAAACCATTGAGATAGTAGTGGCATTGCTGTATAATACTGATATATTTACATTTATGGCAGTGTTAACTAACTTCCTGCTATGAAAGGTGAAGACTTAAATATTTGTATTTCTTTCCTTCACCTCCCTTTTTTATACTTTATTTAATTTTAATGTAAATTCAAACATACACCAAAGTTTTAAAAAATAGTACAAGACATTCCCATATACCCTTTATTGTTATTCATTGTTCTTTTACACTTTGACTAATTTTTAAATTTTTTCTCCTAAAAAAATGGCACTGTAGGATCAGCACTGAATTGTGAACCTCAAGGTTGGCAGTTCAGATCCACCAGCTGCTCCTTAGGAACCCTACCGAGGGTCTCTATGAGTCAGAACAGACTCATGGCAATTAACAGCAGCAACAACGTATGGTGGTGGTGGTTGTTTGCTGGGAAGCTGGTTCCAACTCTTAGTGAACCTGTATAGAATTTCCGAGGCAATAAATCTTCATGGGAGAGAAAGCCTCATCTTTCTCCCATGGAATGGCTGTGTAGTTTCAAACTGCTAACCTTGAGGTTAATAGCCTGACTCATAACCACCATGCTAGCAGAGCTCCTTAGCAACAACATATATTTTATATAAATGTATATTATTTTTTTTTCTGGATGGTACTTAGTACATACATAAAAGGACATTCACCTTAGTAATTGCAGTTCAAGTTCAAAAGCAGAAAATTCAACACTGATAACAATACTATTATCAAATCTGCAGTTCATACTTAGATTTTATCAGATATCCCAATAATGCTGTTATACACATTTTTTTCTTAGTATAGGATATTATCCAGGGGATAGCATTGCTTTGTTATCATGTCTTTTTGTTGTTGTTTGTTAAGAGCGGTTGAGTCGATTCTGACCCATAGCGACTCTGTATAAGGTTTCCGAAGGGTGGCTAGTGAACTCGAACCACAGACCTTTTGGTTCACACTGACTTTGCAGTCCAGCGCATTCATCCTCAGCACCACACACACCAGGACTCGTGTCCTTTTAGTCTCCTCTAATCAGAAGCAATTCCTCAGCCTTTTGTTTTTCTTGATGTTGACATTTTCTGAAGAGTAAAGACCAGTTATTTTGTAGGCATGCTCTCAATTTGGATTTGTGTGGTGCTGTGGAATAATGTACTGGACCACAAGGTCAGTTTGAACCTCAAGGTTGGTGGTTCAAATTCACCAGCTTTCTCATGATTAGATCCATTTGGGGCAAGAATACTAATGAGACAATGTTGTGTATTTCTCTGTACATCATATTAGGAGGCACATGGTGTTTGTTTCAATATTGATAATGTAAACATTGATCACTTACTTAAGGTGGTGCTCACCAGACTTGTCTTCTATAAAGGCAATTTTTTCCTCTTTATAATTAAGATGTATATTGATTAGAGATAGTCAGAGAGTTTTTAATATCCTTCTCCTCCTTGAAATTTTGCCAACTAGTTTTTAACATCTACTAATGGAGTCCTGGTGTAGCGCTGTGGGTCAAAGTCATTTGAACCACAAGGTCAGTGGTTCAAGCTCACCAGCCACTCTTTGGAAACCCTATGTAGGATCACTATGGGTCAGAACCTACTCGATGGCACTTAACAACAACAATGATTTTTTGATTTTAATAATTCCTTCTATAGTTATTAGTTGTTTGTCTACTACAAAGAAGAAGTTTATCTTATCCCTCATTTATTTTTTCCCCCACGATGTATCTTCTAACCAAGAGGCAGTTGTATGAACAGAACAGGGGAACACCGAATAGTTTAAAATTAAGAAAGTTGTGTGCCATGGTTGTATTCTTTCATCATATTTATTCAATCTGTATGCTGAAAAATAATTTGAGAAACTGGATTATTTGAAGAACAACATGCTATCAGCATTGGAAAAAGATTCATTAACAACCTGCGATATGCAGATGATACAATTTTGCTTGCTCAAAATGAAGAAGATTTAAAATATTTATTGATGAAGATCAAAGACCTTAGGTATGGATTGCACCTCAAATGTAAAGCAAACAAAAATCCTCACCACTGTACCTATAAATAACATCATGATACATGGAGAAAAACCTGAAGTTGTCACAGACTTCATTTTGCTCAGATCAACCATCAGCACTCATGTTAGCAGCAGTCAAGACATCAAATGACGTATTGCATTGGGCAAATCTGCTGCACAAGATCTCTTGAAAGTGTTGAAGAGCAAAGATGTCAGTTTGAGGACTGTGGTGGGCTTGACCCAAGCCATGGTATTTTCAATAACCTGATATACATGTGAAAGTTGGACAGTGATTAAGCAAGACCATAGAAGAATTGATGTCTTTGAGTTATGGTGCTGGAGGAGAATATTGAAAATACCAGGGACTGCCAAAAGAACAAACCAATTTGTGCTAGGAGAAGTATAGCCAGAGTGATCCTTAGAAGCCAGGATGGCCAGACTTCATCTCTCATATTTCACACATATTTATCAGGAGGGACCAGTCCCTGGAGAAAGATATCATGTTTGATAAAGTGGAGGATCAGGGAAAAAGAAGAAGGCCCTGAGTGAAATGTATTTGCATAGTAACAACAACACTTGTCTTAGGTGTAGCAACGATTGTTAAGGTTGGCCCTGGCCCAGGCAGTGTTTCATTCTATTGTGCATTGGTTTGCTATGAGTCGATGGCATGTAACAACAACAACAACATCTTTATGTAAGGATCACAGTGGCTTCATATGATAAGCACTGGACTGGGAACCACAAGGTTTGCGGTTCAAGGCTGCCATCTACTCTATGGGAGAAAGATGAAGCTTTTTGCTCCCACAAAGATTTAAATCTTTGGGAACACTATCAAGGGTCATCTGAGTTGAACCAACTCTATGGCATGGAACAATAATGATATCTTTATGTAGATTATTTTGGTCAGTTTCTTATAATATGTGATATACTTTTTTAATCTTCAAATTTTATTCTTCCTTAATAAGATTGTTGTTGTTGTTGTTGTTGTTGTTGTTGTTGTTAGGGGCCGTTGAGTCAGTACCGACTCATAGCGACCCTGTAGTTAAGGATTTATTTGTCAACTTAACTGGGCCAGGATTTTCAGTGGTTTACGAGTTAAGACACAGTAATCCCCCATGATGAGATTTAATCTAATATAGTCAATTCCATGATGGACTCTGCTGTGAGCAATCAATCAACTGAAAGGAATTTTCCTTGGGGATGTTTCATGTTTGCAGTATATTGGACACTTGGGAAAAAGTTAAAAAAAAAAAAATTGGTTAGCTTTTTGCTGGATTTTGGTCCTGCATCTGGCTTGTAATCTGACCTCTGGCTATTTGGACTTGAGGCAGTGACCTGCTGATCCTGAAAGTCATCCATAGCCTGCCATCTTACCTGCCATCTTTGGAACATTTGCTTCTGCAGTCAGAGCATGTATATTGATGTACTGATCTTGGGTTCATCAGCTCCTCCAGCTATGTGAGTCAGGAGAAGCCTTCAGGCTGACATCTGACCATGGACTTGGAGCTTGCCTGCCTATACAACTGTGTGAGACATTTCCTTAATATAAACCTCTCTTATAGGCACTTGACCTTAAGGTCGGTTTAAACCACAAGATTGGTGGTTTAAACTCACTAGCCTCTACTTGGAAACCCTGTACAGTGCCACTATGAGTTAGAACCAAGTTGATGGCATTTAACAAAAACAACAACAATGTCTTTAGGAAGCATAGCCTATGACGCTTCATTTCATGTTAGTGTTTTTGAGGTATAGCTCTGATTGTGTGTGGTTTGGTTCCTCTTTTATGTTCTATTTGTTGTGTTCTCTAATACAAGGCCACTATCTGTGAGTTTGTTGTACTGTGGTGGCTTGTGTGTTGCTGTGATGCTGGCAGCTATGCCATTGGTATTTTAAATAGCAGCAGGGTCACCCATAGTGAATAGGTTTCAGTGGAGCCTCTGGACTAAAACAGACTAGGAAGAAGGAGTAGCAAACCACTTCCAAATGGTTAGCCACTGAAACTTTTATGAATAGCAATGCAACATTGTCTAATGTAGTGTCAGAAGATGAGTCTCTCAGGTTGTAAGGCTTCAAATTAGTTGGAGAAGAGCTGCCTCTTCAATGTTGAGTTAATCTTAATGGTGTGAATGGAGCAAAGCTTTGGGGAATTTCATTTGCTGATGGGGCACAACACAAAATGTGAAGAAATAGCTGCAAGTATTCATTAATAATCGAAACATGGAGTGTACACAGTATGAATCTAGAAAAATTATAAAATTATAAAAAATGAAATGGAAAGCATCAAGATTAACAACCTAGGTATCGGTGTCTTGAGATGGGCTGGTATTGGCCAATTGAGTAAACAATTTTACTATGCCTAGAATGACAATCTGAAGAGGAATGGTGTCACATTCATTTTCAAAAGAAGCACTTAAAAAAATGATACACACAAAATTAAGTACAGTGCTTTCTATGATAGGATAATATTTATATACCTACAAAGAAGCAGTGGATACCACTATTACTAAATGTATGTACCAACCACTAAAACCAATGATGAAATTGAAGAATTCTACAAAAGTCTTCAGTAGGAAATTGGTTAAACATATAATCAAGATGCAACGATAATTATTGGTAATTGAAATGCAAAAGTTGGAAACAAAGAGTAAATATCAGTAATTGGGAAACATGACCTTGGTGATAGAAATGATACTGGAGATCATATGATAGAATTTTATAAGACCAATGACTTATTCATTGCAAATACCTTTTTTCAACAACATAAATCACAATACATGTGAAACTTACCAGATGGAGTCAAATTACTACATCTGTAGGAAGAGATGATAGGGAAGTTCAATATCATCAGCTAAAAGAAGACCAGAAGCTGACTGGAACAGACCATTAATTACTTGTATGCAAGTTCAGGCTGAAGAAAAGTAAAGTAGAGCAAGTCCACAAGAGCCAAAATATTACCATGAACATATGCCATCTGAATTAGAGACCATCTCAAGAACAGGTTTGATACATTAAGCACTAATGACTGAAGACCAGAAGACTATTGGGATGACATCAAGAACATCATAAATGAAGAAAACAAATGGATTTAACGAGACAGGAAAGAAAGAAAAGACTAAAGTGGGTGTTAAAAGAGACTCTCAAACTTCTCTTGAATATAGAGCTAAGTGATGAAGTAAAAGAGCTGTACCAAAAAATCTCAAAGGACAGTTTTGGAAGACAAAAGGAAGTATTACAATGAAATTAGCAAAGTCAGAAAACCAAAAGGGAAGATTTGGAACACAGCTACCAGGCCAACCAATTGAAACAGATCCGTAATTGTGCCCATTCCTAAGAAAGATGATCTAATGAAATGTGGAAAGCATCGAATAATATCATTAATATCACATGCAAGTAAATTTTGTTTAACATAATTGAAAAAAAAAAAAGAAAAGGCTACAGCAGTACATACAGGGAGCTTCCAGAAATTCAAGATATATTGTGAAAAATGGGTGTTCCAAAACACTTAGTTGTGCTCTTGAGAAACCAGTACGTAGACCAAGAGACAGTTGTTAAAACCGAACAAGAGGATACTGAATGGTTTAAAATCAGGAAAGGTGTATGTTAGGGTTGTATCTTTTCATCATACTTATTCAATCTGTATGCTGAGCAATTACTCCAATTAGATGGATTACATGAAGCAGAATGTGGAATCAGGTTTAAAGGAAGACTCATTAACAACCTGTGATATGCAGATGACACCACCTTGCTTGTTGGAAGCTAAGAAGACTTGGAATACTTACTGATGAAGATCAAAGACTATATAGCCTTCAGTATGGAGTGCACCTCATGTAAAGAAAACAAAAATTATCAAAACTTGACCAATAAATAACATCATGTTAAATGGAGAAAGGATTGAAGTTAGCAAAGCTTCATTTTGTTTGGGTTCACAATCAATGCTCATGGAAACAGCAGTCAAGAAACCAAACAACATATTGCATTAGGCAAATATGCTGCACAAGACTTCTTTAAAATATTAAAGAACAAAGATGTCATTTTGAGAACTAAGATGCTCCTTCCTGAATAAGTATGGTGAAAGAATATAACTCTGGCACATACCTTTCCTGATTTTAAACCATTCAGCATCCCCTTGTTTTGTTTGAACGATTGCCTCTCGATCTATGTACTTATATGTATCTTATAAGCATAATTAAGTGTTCCAGAATACTCATTCTCTGCAACGTTGTCCATAGTCTGTCATGATCCACACATTCGAAAGCTTTTGCATAGTCAATATTCTTTCTGCTATTCTCTGCTTTTAGCCAAGATCCACTGGGACATCAGCAATGATATCCCTTGTGCCACATCCTCATCTGAATCTGGCTTGAATCTCTGGCAGTTCCTTGTTAATGTACGGTTGTAGCCATTTTGAATGATCTTGAGCAGAATTTAATTTGCATGTGATATTAATGCTGTTGTCCAATGATGTATGCATTCTGTTAGGTCATCTCTTTTTGGAATGGGCACAAATGTGGATCTCTTCCAATCAGTTGGCCATATAGCTGTCTTCCAAATTTCATGGCATAGTTGAGTGAGTGCCTCCAGTGCTGCCTCATATCTTCAGCAGCCTTGTATACATGTGACGTTTGGACAATGAAGTACAGCCTGATATTCCTTAAAAGCCGGGATGGCGAGACTTCATCTCTCATACTTCAGACATATAGTCAGGAGGGACCAGCCCCTGAAGAAGGACTTCATACTAGGTAAAATGGAGGAACAGTGAAAAACAGGAAGACCTCCAGTAAGATAGACTGGCACAGTGGCAGCAGCAATGGTGTCAAGTTTAACAAGGATTGTGAGGATGATGCAGGACCAGGCAGTGTTTCATTCAGTTGTGCATATGGTCACTATGAGTTGGAGTGGACTCGATGGCCCCTAACAACAACAAGTTGCTCCCGACCCAAGTTATGGTATTTTAAATCACCTCACATGCAAGTGAAAGTTGTACAATGAATAAGGAAGAATCAATATTCTTTTGTTGAAGAATACCGAAAGCGCTATCTATTTCCAGAAGAACAAATAAATCTGTCTTGGAAGAAGCGCAACCAGAATGCTCCTTCGAAGTGAAGGTGGTGAGATTTGGCTCTCATTCTTTTGACATATTATCAGGAGGGACAAGTCCCTAGACAAAGACATCATACTTGGTAAAGTGGAGGGTCAGCAAAAAAGAGGAAGATGTCCACCAAGATGGATCGACAATGTCCACCAAGTGGTAGCAACAATGGAGTAAAACAGAACTGGAATTTGTGAGGACGCCAAAGGACTGGGCAGTGTTTTGTTCTGTTATGCACAGGGTCGTTATTAGTTGGAACCAATTTGAAAGCACCTAACTGCTACAATCACAACTGATACAAGGACATGGATTATCCTTATATTGTTGTTGTGTAGTGCCCTCGAGTCGGTTCCTTATATAGTTAAGCTTTTATCTTTCATGTTCATTTTACTGTTTCTTCCTAATTGCTTGAATAGTTTGTGTTTTTCCTTTTTATTTATTTAAACAGTATATATAATATGTTGTTGTTAAGTGCCGTTGAGTCAGTTCTGACTCACAGCAACCCTGTAAAGGGTTCCCAAGGATCTACTGGTGGGTTTGAACCACCGATCTTGTGATTAGCAGTCTAGTGCTTATCCTGCATTGCTCCACCAGAACTCCATATATAATATATACATGCATATGTATTTTACATGCATTTTGTTTATATGAAATAATCTCAAACCTTTGATTTTTGTTGTTATTATTTGTATGGTTTTTCTAAATTATTTATCAAACTTACAATATGGTTTTGGTTCTCAATTTGTTGATATCTCCTATCCTCTTTGTATTTAGTTATATGTTCTTTTACCAAGCCACCTTTGAATATGTATTATTTTAAACCCTTTTATAGATAAAATGGGATCCTGGTGTGGTGCTGTAGGATAAGTGCTGGACCAGTAACCTCAAGGTTGGCAGTTCAAATCCACCAGCCTTTCCTCAGAAACCCTATACAGCAGAGGCCGGGAACCTTTTTCCTGCCAAAATTTATAACATTATCCATCAGCCATACAAAATTATCAATTTAAAAAGTAATCTGTTATATTTGGTCAACATTTAATTAGTTCACCCCTAATGTGATGGCCATG
>NW_006408653.1:6496855-6505920 GCF_000296735.1 Chrysochloris asiatica
CTCGACGGCACTTAACAAAAACAACATAGGGCCGTTTCCTATTCCCTACCCCTGCTATAGAGTGTCGCTATGAATTTGAACTTACTCAACAGCACTTCACAACAGCACAGATAAAATGCCTTTGGATTCTGATGTCTTCTTTGGAGAATATTCCTTGAGTTCTTCATTATAGTCTTACCTCCTAGGATATTTGATAGAGTGCATTTTCCCTTTCCTCCCCTCCTGCCCCTATCTCCACAGTTGGATTACATAGTTGTCACACAATATCTTGTCAACATACTCTGACTTAATGTGAGAAGCTCAGTCCAGATCTTATGTTTACTCTGAACTTTCCTTGACATAATTCCCTTCATTTTTGGGGGCTATTTTTTGTGCCAGATGTCACTTTCTGTGTGCTTTCTTGGAGCCTGAGAGGGTGTGGGTGGAGAACTGTGAGCCTCTTTGGTGCCCAGAATGCCACTCCTTTGAAAGCCCTGGGCTATACTCTCTCTTCTGCTGGATATTCTGTACCAGGATTTATTCCATTTTGCCAAGGATTGTATCCTAATCCAAAGAGCCTCAGCTTGTTCCCCCATCAGTATAGAATTCTGGGGCATGGCAAGCTTGAGCTATTCCTGGTGATTATGAGAAACCCTGAGCTTGTATAAAAAGGTTTAAGAAAACTCTTAGGAGTTCTTTCTTGGAATTTTCTACATCTGTCTGCTTAGCACAGTGTCCTTTGCTTCAAGAGTACTGTGGAACATTTAAAAGATTTCATTGACACACTGTTTCCTCAGTTCTGCTTTTAAAAGGTGAGCTCTAGGTTTGAAGTTGAGGTGTGCTAAACCAGAGTCTTCTATTGTTTCTCTGGCCACAGATGTTCTAAGTTTAGTTCATAGGATGAAACTCTTTGTCTGTTTGATAGTGGTTGATGTTTCTTTGTTTTTTGTCCTTTTTCTACTTTTAATATATTTTTGTTCAAGCTACTAGGTATTGGAGGAGGGAAATTTTGTGATTTTGATTCAACTGGCCGTATCTCCACAGATGTCTCCAATAAGTTTTTTTGTTTTTGACATTCATTCTTCTTTTTTTTTCCCCAATAAGTTTTATAAAGGCTTTTGTTCGTGTCAACACCTATAAAATTGAACTTAAATCCTAATTAGAACAGTATGAAAATCAGTGAAGACAGTTCTCACCACCACTGTCAGCATCATGGTATCTTAAAAGATCTCAAATTCCCTAGCTGTATTTCTTAAAGTTTGAGTTTAATCAAATTGATTATTTTGTCTCAATAGATTTAACAGTTAGGATTAAGATCAAGACATGTTTCAACAGATTTTCTTGATATTAGTGTTGTTGTTAAGTACTGTGGAGTCGGTTTTGACTCATAGTGACCCTGCACAGGGTTTCCGAGGCTGCAAATCTTTACGGGAGCAGAAAGCCTCATTTTTTCTCCTGTGGAACAGCTGGTAGTTTCGAACTGCTGACCTTGAGGGTAGCAGCCCAATTTGCAACCACTACGCTACCAGAACTCCTTTGATATTAGTGTAGCAGAATGAAATTCTAGGAAGGCAGAGGTCATGTCGTATTAGTTGAGAGAGTGTTGTGTGATATAAGTAAGTCCCTGGCTTTGGAGTCAAATTCACCATTTCAAACATTCACAGAAATACCATTCAGGAACTGTGTGATTAATAGCTACTTTTTTCACTTTTAAAGATTGGATAAACATTACCGCCTTGCTTACTGAATAAAGAGAACCTTACAAAGTTCACCTCTTTCTGACTTCTCTACACTTAATGTGCAAGAGAAGAGAGAATCTTTGATCAAAAAGAGATCCTATGCTTCTAGGAAAGACACAGAGCATGAGATAGTAGAGAATGAGTTAATTTTTTTTTTCTGGCAACATTAGGGCTCCTCAGAAAATTAGGGTTTTCTTGGTGTGGATAGGGGACAAAAATAATTCTGGCAACCAACAAGGATGTACAGACTAGAGATAGACCTGCTGCCTCAGACTGCCCTAGAGTGATGACCATTGGGCTCCCTTTGTATAGAGGACAGCAGTTGTACTGATGCATACTGAATGTGGCTGGGTACTCAGGGAATGGATTGATCAAGCACTTAAAAACAATCAAACAAACACACATTAAAAGTCATTCACACCCTTATATTTTAGATAAAAACATGCCTGAATTTCAACTTCTGTGTCATATTCACATTAGTTATCAGTCAACTTTATATTGAATGCTTACAATTTTCAACTAATCTTAGGAACAGTTTGGTGACCCAAGTACAAGTCTTATTGTGAAATGACATTCTTTATTTTGGTGAACCCAGGCCATAGAGGTTATTATTTCAGAGACACTATTCAATACAGTTGTATACAGTAGTACTAAATACGTTGAACACATCCACTGAATACAGATGATGATTGGCTCATACTTGTGAGTGAAGGTCTGCACAAAGGGCCACACTGATGATGTTTTTAAGGATTCAATTTAATGTTCCTGGAAGAGGATGGGATTTTTAGTCAGTCATATTGGAGTTTAAATCTCTGTGAGCTGAAAGACGACATATTGTAAAATTCTATTTATGTGAACTGTCCAGGACAGTAAATATATGTTGTTGTTGGTAGGTGCTCTTGAGTCGGTTTTGACCCATAGTGACTCTACATACAACAGAAGGAACATCGCCCAGTCTCGCGTCATCCTCACAATTGCTACTATGCTTGTGCCCATTGCTGCTACCACCATGTCAATACATCTCATTGGGGGCCTCCCATTCATCCTATTTTTTTCATTTATCTATTTATAGGGAAGTAGTCCTGGTATGGCACTGTAAGATAAGCACTGGATCACAAAGTTGGCAATTCAAATTTACTAGTCACTCCTTGGAAACCCTATATGGGTGTTGCTATGAGTCACATCGACTTGACTCAATGGCACTTAACCACAGCAACAACATTTATAGAGATGGAAAATAGATTAGGATTTGCCAGGGACTGGGAGGATTGGGTGGCAAACAGAGAGTGACTATTAAAAGATTCAGCATTTCTTTTTGGAATGACAAAAAATGTTCTAACATTGATAGCAATGATGGTCCCAACTCCGTAAATACGTGAAAACCACTTTAAATGGGTGAATTGTATCATTAGTGAATTATATATTAATAAAGCAGATAGAAAATGACATTTAAAATAATTCCTGTGAAAATAGGACATAATAATAGCACTTAACTTCCAAGACTGTTTTGTGAGAATTATATGAGTAAATACACATAAAATGTCTATGAAAATCTGGAACATAGTAGGTGCTCAATAAGTTGTAACTGCTATTAAAATGAGTGGTATTCCCATGCAGGTTTATCATTAAGTTGAAATCAACTTGGTATCAACTGGTTTTATTCTGATATAAATTGTGAAGTTCCACAGAAATATATTGCATATATTGATTGACTCAAATGCAGAGAAGTTGGCTTCCAGGGGGACAAGAACTTACAATTTCTGCCTGGTTTGACAAAGTTCAAAGTATATGGGCTGCTATTCCAACCAACAATATAAGCAGAGAGAAGTTTGCTACTATGTGGTGATGGAAAACATTTTTACACTCTATTTTATTTAATTCATTTTCAAAGTGCTAAAGGACTTGTATTCTTTAGTGGTAAGCTCTGAGATTGAATAGTATACATGTAAAAAGCCAAATAAAGAAATCAACTATAGCTAGTGGTAGTCCACTAACCTCCAACAGTTACTATAATCTGGAAAATTCTGGGATGAAATGTGCTTTTTGTATTCTACATAAAGAAAAATTTCATCAAGTAGATGAAGGTTAGCTGATAAAACAACCAATGGATGAAACTAAGCTATTTTAGAAGCATTTGGTTCCTGTAAATAATAAAGATATAAATAAAAGTTATCTTTTATGAAAATATTAATTAATATATTATCTGTTTTAATGTGAAGATGAAAGAAACTGCAGTTTCTCTTCTTGAGGGTTTCACAGAATAGGATTATCAGACTCACCTCCTAAATGAGGCACACATAAAGTATTCTGAGAGTTCAGAAAAGCTCAATGTTAGTTTTTTTGGAAGCTAATCATAATAGTGATTCTAGAAGGTCGACTTCCAAAGCCTCTGGGAACTTGGATGGAGTTTATCCAACCAGCAGCCAAGCATTAAGATTCAGCTCTCAGTTCAATGAAGAATTCTCCTCAATATTTATTGAAATATGATAGAAAGAATAAAGAACAGCTTAGACTACATGAACTCCACATCTTTGATATGTTGTCTCAAAGTATTAATGTGGAAACACACTTTTCTTAGAAATGAATAGGAATGAACTTTGTAAGAAATGTGACAATAATGTTGGTTAGAGACTCTTGAAACTGTAGGTATGTGAGGGATTTGTCAGTGAGAATTTAGTAGCAACAATTGAGTACTGGTTTCCTGCTTTGGGTTCCAAGAGAAATTATAATCATTCAGGAACTGCAGAGAATGAAAGAAGCTATAGAACAGGGACATATGACTTAGAAACGAACTGGTAACCCAGCATGTTGTTGTTGTTGTTAAGTGCCGTTGAGTCGTTTTTGACCCATAGCGACCCTGTACAGGGTTTCTGAGGCTGTAAATCTTTACGGGAGCAGAACGCCTCATCTTTCTCCCGCAGAGCGCCTGGTAGTTTCGAACTGCTGGCCTTAAGGTTCGCAGTCCGATTCGTAACCACTACGCTACCAGAGCTCCTTGGTAACCCAGCATATTAAAGTATTATTTGTAAACACATACAAAAGAAAACAATGGCTTCACCAAGCCCTGCCATATGATATGCTTAGTAGCTTGTATTCAACAATTGTATTAAACAATAACAATATCCACATTTCAGGATTGCATTTTGCTGCCTCTTTTGAACCTTTAAAAAAAAAAAATGGAGAAAGGAAAATAGAATGACAGTATTAGGAAATATATACATAACTGGTAGAAGAACTAATTACACCCCAAAGAGGATTCATTAATGGAACATTGATAACCGTTATATGGAGCTCCAGAGTCAAAACACACAGGCACTATGCTCTTGTCCTGATCCACCTTATTGTCTAAATGTACCAGATACTGAGCTGAGTGCCAGAATAACATCTGGGTTTATACCTGCCAGACACTATATGAAGAACTTTACATATACAATATTATTTAATTCTCACACTATCCTTATCAGATAGGCATCCGCATTTCCATTTACTATGTGAAGAAACAGAATGCCAGAGAATGTAATTAGCTGAATAAGGTTGTTGTTGTTGTTAAGTGCTGTCAAGTCAGTTCTGACCCATAGCAACCCTGTATAGGGTTTCCATGGAGTGGAGAGTGGATTTGAACCGCTGACCTTGTGATTCAAACTGACCTTGCAGTCCAGCACATTATCCTGCACACCAGGTTACACAGTTACTAAGTGGCAGTGCACAGTTACAAATGTTTGTCTGTTGACTCCTCTGCCTATTGTTTTATTAATGAGTAGAATGAAAAAGGATCAATATGTATAGAAAATGAATGTGGAATTACTCATGACAATGGGAACATGCTTAATGACAGAATTAGTATCCAAGAGAATTTTAATCAGCAGGAGCAAATTTAACTTGAGAACATTTAACAGGGATACATGTGAGATCCTGAACTTGGTTCCAAATATTCAGCTGCATAAGACAATGTGGCTTAGCAGCTGCATACACTCAGTGTGATTCAATGGTGTGGCACAGCTGCCCGAGGAGTAAATGAAAATGGATGCCACATTTGGAGAAATCGAGTATTACAAACCTCTGCCACTTTGTCTTACTGTGGTAGCTTGTATGTTGCTGTGATTCTGGAAGCTATGACACAGGAATTTTAAATACTAGCAAGGTAAGTCACAGTGGACAGGTTTCAGCTGAGCTTCCATACAAAGACAGACTAAGAATAAGGAGAGATGGAATACTTCTGGGTATTTAGTCATTGAAAGCCTTATGAATAGCAGTGGAACACTGTCAGCACCAGATTATTGAATATTGAAACATGCTGAGCGCTGGAATATTTTCAGATATTCTGCTGGAAGATAAGTCCCACAGGTTGGAAGTCACTAAAAATGTGACTGGGGAAAAGCTGTCTCTCAAAGTAGAGTTGACTGTGATGATGCAAATGGAGTAAAGCCCTCGGGACCTTCATTTGCTGATGGGACACAACTCAAGATGAAGTGAAACAGCTGTAAACATCCGTTAATAAATGGAACATGAAACTATGAAATATTAATCTAGGAAAACTGGAAATCATAAAAAATGAAATAGAATGCATAAACATTGATATCCTAGGCATTAGTGAGCTGAAATGGACTGGTACTGGTCATTTTGAAACTGACAATCACATGTTTTTTTGTCAGAAATCATAAATTGAAGAGGAATGGAATCATATTCATCATCAAAATGAACATTTTAAGATTTACCTTGAAGTATAATGCTGTCTGTGATAGGATACTCCATACTCCTATAAGGAAGACCAGTTAATACAAGTATTATTCAAATTTACACACCAAACACTAAAGCCAGTGATGATGAACCTGAAGAATTCTACCAACCTCTTCAGTCTGAAATTGATCAAACATGCATTCAAGATATATTGATAACTACTTTCAAGTGACATACAAAGGCTGGAAAAAAAGGGAAAGGATTCATGGTTGGAAAATAAGGCCTTGGTGATAGAAATGTTGCTAGATATCTGACGATAGAATTTTGCAAGATTAATGACTTCTTCATTGCAAATACCTTTTTTAGACAACATAAAAGTGACTATACATGTGAACCTCACCAGATGGAATGAAAATAAATCAAATTGATTACATCTGTGGAAAAAGATGGTGGAAAACTCCATATCATCAACCAAAACAAGGCCAGGGGCAGACTGGGACAGACCATCAATTACTCATAGGCAAATTCAGGCTGAAGTGGAAGAAAATTAAAAGAAGTCCATGACAGTCAAAATATTACTTAGAATATATCGCACCTAAATTTAGAGATCATCTCAAGAACAGATTTTATGCATTAGACACTAAAGACTGAAGAAAGGAAGACTTGTGGGATGACATCAAGAACATCATAAAGGAAGAAAGCCAAGGGTCATTAAGAAGACAAGAAAAAAGGAAAAGACCAAATTGTCAGAAGAGACTCTGAAACTTGCTCTCTAGCATGGAGATACTAAAGCAAATGGGAGAAATGAGGCGGTACAAGGGTTGAACAGAAAATTTCAAAGGTGAGCTGGAGAAGAAAAAGTCAAATATTATAATGAAATGAGCAAAGACCTGGAGTTAGACAACCAAAAGTGAAGAACATACTCAGCATTTCTCAAGCTGAGGGAACTGAAGAAAAAAATTAAAACCTCAACTTGTGATACTACAAGATTCTATGGGCAAATTATTGAATGATGCAGAAAACATCAAAAGAAGATGGAAGGAATACGCAGAGTGTACCAAAAAGAAATAGCTGGTGTTCAACCATTTCAAGAGGTAGCATATGATCAAGAGCCAGTGATCCTGAAGGAAGAAGTCCAAGGTGCATTGAAGTCATTGACAAAGAACAAGGATCCAGGAATTGATGGAATAAAAATTGAAAATTTTCAACAAAGTGATGTGCACTGGAGGCACTCACTCATCTATGCCAAGAAATTTGGAAGACAACTACCTGGCAAACTGACTGGAAGAGATCCATATTTGTGCCCATTCTAAAGAAAGATGACCCAAAGTAATGCAGAAATCATTGGACAATATCACTGATACCCTATGTGAGTAAAGTTTTACTACAGGTAATACAGAAACGGCTGCAAGCACACATTGACAGAGAACTTCCAGAGGTTCCAGCTGGTTTCAGAAGAGGATGTGGAATGAGGGATATTATTGCTGATGTCCGATGGATCTTGGCTGAAAGCAGAGAATATCAGAATGATGTTTGCCTGTGCTTTATTGACTAGGCCAAGGCTTTCTGTTGTGTGAATCATGACAAGCTATGGACAACATTGCAAAGCATGACTACTCCGGAACACTTACTTGTGCTTATGAGGAATCTGTACACAAAGCAAGAGGCAGTTGTTCAAATAGAACAAGGGAACATCGAATGGTTTCAAATTAGGGAAGGTGTGAGTCAGGGTTGTATTCTTTCACCGTAGTTATTAAATCTGTATGGTGAGCAAATAATCAGATAAGCTGGACTGTATGAAGAAAAATGAGGCATCAGGATTGGAAGAAGGCTCATTAAAAACTTGTGATATGCAGATGATACAACCTTGCTTTCTGAAACTGAAGAGGATTTAAAATACTTACGGATGAAGATCAAGACCACAACTTTTAGTATGGATCACACTTCAATGTAAAGAAAACAAAAATCTTCACAACTGGACCAATAAACAACATCCATATAAATCAAGAAAAGATTGAAGTTGTCAAAGACTTCATTTTGCTCAGATCAACCATCAACACTTATGGAAGCAGCAGTCAAGAAATCAAACGACATAGTATATCAGGCAAATCTGCTGCACAAGACCTCTTTAAAGTGTTCAAGAGCAAAGATGTCAATTTGAGGACTAAGGTGTGCCTGACACAAGCCATGGTATTTTCAATAACTTCATATGCATGCAAAATTTGGACAGTGAATAAGGAAGACCATAGGAGAATGATGCATTTGAATTATGGTGTTAGAGGAGAATATTGAAAGTACCATGGACTGCCAAAAGAACCAACAGATTTGTGTTGGAAGAAGTGCAGCCAGAGTGCTCCTTGGAGGCCAGGATGGCCCGATTTCTTTTCTCACACTTCGAACATCATGTCAGGAGGAACCAGTCACTGGAGAAGGATATCATGTTTGTTAAAGTGGACTGTCAGAAGAAAAGAGCAAGACCCCCATTGAGATGGATTGGTATAGGGGTGGAAGCAATGGGCTCAAGCATAGCAACAGTTGTGAGTTTGGCCCAGGACCAGGCACTGTTTGTTCTGTTGTACATAGGGTTGCTATGAGTTGATACCAAGTCGATGGTATCTAATAATAACCACTAAGGAGCTCTGGTAGCGTAGTGGTTACGAATCGGGCTGC
>NW_006408653.1:6507826-6519804 GCF_000296735.1 Chrysochloris asiatica
AAATAAAAAATGGGGTGGGGGTGATGCTAGATGAACTGTTCAGGGAAGAGACATTTGTGAAGAGCTTTCATTTGATCAGGAACATGAAATAAATAGAGAGGACATCATGCAGACAAAAAGAAAAAGGATATTTCATGCAGAAGCGAGAAAGAGTGCAAGACTTTGAGGTAGGTGGGAGTTCACTTCATATTCCGATACTCAGGGCAACCCATTTGCAAACAATGAGGTGTGAGGAAGAGTGGGACTCAGGGTTGTCCCAGAGATCAAGGAAATAAACTATTTGAGAAGGACAGAGTGACCAGCATGAGCAAGATGAATAAGATGAGAACAGAGAACTTATCACAGAATTTGGAAATGTGGAGATAACTCTTGACTTTGTTGGTGTGGCACTGTGGGTTAATGTGCTGGACTGCAAAGTCAGTTCAGTGCATTCAAGCTCACCAGCCGCTCCTTGGAAACCCTACACAGGGTCACTATGGGTCAGAACCAACTCAACGGCACTTAACAACAGCAATAATTCCTTGTTAGAATTAATGAAAAGTGTCCGAAGGTTTTGTTAGGACTGTGTTTCCCAATGTGTGATTGTGAACCACCTAAAGTCCTCCTGAAATCAAATCTCTAGGGATATAAAGCCCTGGAATCTGCATTTTTAGCAGGAGGCACTTTTCATTCACCCTAAAGTTTGGAAACTACACATTTGGAGATTGCTAGCTGGCTTGAAATATTTACCAAGCTGTTCTTCATCTCCACTCAGAGACTGATGAGCAAGAGGATAAAAGTAGGCCAATTTCAGCTACAGACAAGACGGATCACATGATTGCACAACATGATTAATGTAATTGATGTCACTAAATTATACATGTGAAAAATGTTAAATTGGCAAATGTGTTACATGTTTTAAAAAAAGGAAAAGAGAAAAAGATTGAGCACTTAAACACCGGCCTCTTGAAAGTGGAGTGAGTTGTTTCTTGACAGAAATGATTTCTCTTCCATTGAAGCAGAGACTGGAAAACTGCTTTCTAGAGGAATGACTAGCAAGACATGTAAACATCAGATGGGATGAGAGGAATGTTGTAGTAGGTAATCTTCTAATCCTGAGTTTCCATTATTCTGAAATTCAAAGCTGTGAACACTCACCCCGTTTCCATATAGCCAAAGGAATGCTAGCCCCAACTTTTCTCTTTCTGATTTGACTTGGAAAATGTAGAAAAAAAGGCATTTCTGTTTGGCTGACTTCTGGAGTTATGATTATCAAGTGACTGAAAAGCAAATTACGTTGAAGGGAAAGGGAAAGAAAATGAATTGATTGCAGGAAAAGGAGCAAATTAAAAACTTTTTAAAAATCATGACAAAAAAATTTAATAATCGAAGAAGTATATTAATGTTGTATGTTTTCATTACACCATACCAAGTGTCTATTCCTGAGTGTCTATTCCCTTGCTGTTACTGGATTTATTATAATAATTATTATTTAAAAATTAGGGCAAAAACACAAAGTTCGAAGAGATTATCTAGGATGTGTTAGCAAATGAGATGTTCCAAGTTTTTGTGTCATGCAATTAGCATGGTGGGTTTCTTTTCACTGGCCCATCACATTTCCTGCATGTAACAGGGAACCAGGTTGCGGCCCTCCTCATTTGCTGAAGCATATGCAGTATTGTTGAGCTCACCACACAGCTGTGGGGGGAAAGCGTCGTTCACCCTAAGGTTATAACCCCCCTTCTCTAAATTACTGTTTACTGATGTGGGAGAAAAGGACTCCTGGCATAGCCCAATAATTACTCTTGGCACAGCTCAATAATTAATGAAGTGTTAAAAAAGACTCTGCTAAAGTTTGCGCATCTGCTGTGGAGGGTGTGAAAGTACAAGAAACTGCCTGCAAAGCCAAGTCAAAAACACACATGGCCTTCCTGAAGCTCCAGGAGAGAAACCAGTGGGGAGTGAGCAGGGGTGAATGAGTTAGTGAATGAGAGAAAGGGGACTGTTACTACCAACTGCTTCCAGTTGCGTTCTGAGACTAGAGAAGCCTAACCAAGGTGATAGAGGTGTCATTTTGAAAAATTTGTCTCCCCTAGTGATTTATAGGGAGGTCCTTTAATTTGTAAAAACAAGAAATTTGTATACAGAAACAACTGCATCTCTCTTTCTGTTGGTTATAACATATTACTTGTTAAATCAGCAGTTTCAAATAATCTGATGATTCTAATGCAACAAGGAGGAATCATAACTGCCACTAGTGTGGTGTTTAGCTCCTGAAGTTTTATGGAGGTTGCAGGCTGACATCTTGCCTAGTGGAATAAGATATCAAGAGTGTGCTTTTTTAGCTGCAATATTAACAAAGGCAGAATAAATATTATTTTTCCCCTCAAAGGACTCAGTTTGGAAAAAGCCCAAGGATTAACTCTTTGTGCCTCAGCCTGATTTCACAGTGTGTCACCTCTCACATTTGTCCTCATCAATCACTGGCATAGGACCAGGCCTCAGACAGGCCTCTGGGCTTTCCCAGGAATCCCTGCTGCTTGGCTAGAAAGTCGGGTCCAGGCCAAGGGTTTTTGAAACATAGCTCAGGTACAAGCTGACTCTAACTTCAGGCCAATTTCTTAAGGAAAGGGTCTTTGCTAATGTGTGGAACAGAAAAGAACGTTGGGGAAGAGTCAGTGTTACCCTATTCATTCCTTTCCTTTGCCTTCTTCTTGATAAGTTTTTTTTTTATATATAAATTCCCTTCTACTTTAGTTGGTGATAAATGGAATTTCTTCTTCTTTTTTTTCTTTTCTCCCCTGTGTTGTATATATAAATTTCTTAGTGGTTACAATTTTCATATTTGGCAGCTAAGGGGGAGTATAGGGCAAGGAGTAAGCCTTGAGGAAGAAAGGTACAAGTTACCCTATATCCCCCCTCCTCTTTAATCTAAAACTGGTTACAGGAACATTTTTTTTTTTTTTTTTTTTAAACCTCTCAGCAGGAATTGCAAAGTTTTCCTGGCCATCACCTAGCAACAAAACCAAGCAAAACATTCGCAAAGCAGTTTTTGCAATGCAGCCATCACTGACAGGCAGAACTTACTTGTGGAAGACAGCATTTGCTATAGAGAGGAATTGAATGCTTTCTTCTTTATTCAAGTAGAATGCTGAGATGTGCAGTCCGGATCCTACTTGAACCAAATTAATGTACATTAAAGAATAAACCATAATGTTCATTGTGAATAGGTGGTTAGAAGGAATTCAACAGAATTTGATGATGGGCCAGTTCTTATTGAAATTATTTAAATTGAACTTTTAAAGTAGTTGTTTCAAATAAAGCTATCTGAGACTGATATAACTATCCCTTTATCTGCCCACAGTAGATAAAGTATTCTTAGGACCTTTGGCTGGTATAACAAACCCTAAGTCTACTGGATAATAAGTTCAGAATTCATCTGAAGATTGCTTAGTTTCTTCCTTGAAAATAATATTGATAAAAATCCTCTTTTATAAGGAGAGGGAATCTGCTTTGTCTGGCTTTGATTTGTACTTAGAGCTACCAGCTAGGCATAATAGTGATTACCATTAAGAGAATATGTTCCTCTGGAACTTGGTTATAATATCCACCTGAAGATCCTTTCTCTAAGTGGTGTACGAATGTTACAATGAGATTGATCCTTTTGCTCTCTCATGCACTTTAGAACAAAAAAGTAGGATTCAAGCACCTTATTTCAATTTTATTTGGGGTGTGTAATAAACAGCAATGTGTGGATGCTTGAGTATATATCATTCCAGGGAATAGAATCTTGATTTTTATACTTAAGGCCTGCCAAATTCATGCACCTATATTAACAATGAAGAAGTTTCTGTAATTTAGTACTTCATGATGACAGCAAAGGATTTGTTGAGTGTGACTGACTAATGCTCTGTAATAAAAGTCCTGGTGTGGCACTGTGGGTTAATGTGCTGGACTGCAAAGTCAGTTTGAACCGCAAGGTAGGTAGTTCAAACTCACCACACGCTCCTCGGAAATCTTATAGGGTCGCTATAGGTTGGAACTGACTCCATGGCACTTAACAACAACAACAACAACAAATAATAATAATTCTATAGAGCTGGCTATCGATATGCCCAGTATGTACATGAAGGATATAGAATGTGCCCTCCTATTGGGCTTCATCTTGTTCACTGAAGAGCTAGTGAGATTCAAAAATTGTGCTGGGGAAAATTGTTGCGTTCCAGTTTAGATTCTCTTCCATGTATTGTATATATTTGATACTGGCTGAGATTCCCAGTTTGTGTTTCACATCCTATATTACTAAAGATGGAATTGTTCTCTATATTTGCTCATGTGCTTGCTCAAAGGGTAGCATTTTAGTACTGAGACCTTCTCAATTGATTTCCATGAAAGGTTTCATTATGCCCTGTGAAATTTATTAATGAAAGTGGCTGTGTGGTGCTGCCTTCTTCCAGCTCTAGCTAGGCTGAACTCTCTCTGACAAACAACTTTTGGCCATGATTGCATCTTTTGTACTTGTGGGAGCAGTGTTCTAGATTCTGACTACTCATTGACTTCAAGAGGAGCTTGTTATAAATATAGAATCTCAGACTCATCCCTAGAACTATTGAATAGAGTCTGCATTTTAACAAGTTCCCCACATGATTTGAATGCACAATGAAGTTTGAGGAGCACTGTAAATCTTTTTGGTTCAATTATTCACTTCCTATTGGGGATGCTAGCTGAAAATAGATCTCTCTATCGATACTTCCTAAGGAGTTTTGGTGGCATAGTGGTTTTGAATCAAGCTGTTAACCTCAAAATCAGCAGTTCAAAAATATTAGTCGTTCTGTGGGAGAAAGATGAGACTTTCTGCTCACATAAAGATTTACAGCCTCAAAAACTGCACAGGGTCACTATGAGCCGGAACCAACTCCATGTCACACTACGACCACTACCACCACCGTTGACACTTCCTATGTATCATCATTAAACAATATCCAATTCTCAACATTGTTGCTGTTATTAGGTGCCATTGAGTAGGTATGGACTCATAGAGACTCTATGCAAAATAGAACAAAACACTGCCCAGTCCTGGGCCAACCTCACAATTGTTGCCACATTTGAGCCCATTGACACTGCCACTTTGCCAATCCATTTCGTTGAGGGTCTTCCTCTTTTTCTCTGACCTTCCACCTTACCAAACATGATATACTTCTCCAGTGACTGGTCCCTCCTGACAATATGAGAGAAGTATGAGAGACAAATTTTGGCCATCCTAGCCTTCAAGGAGCACTCTGGCTGCACTTCTTCCAACACAGATCTGTTTGCTCTTTTGGTAACCCATGGCAATTTCAATATTCTGCTCCAACACCATAACTCAAATGCATCAATTCTTCTATGGTCTTCCTTATTCACTGTCCAGCTTTTGCATGCATGTGAGGTTATTAAAAATACCATGGCTTGGGTCAGGCACACCTTTGTCCTCAAGCTGACATCTTTGCTCTTCAACATTTTAAAAAGGTCTTGTGTAGAAGATTAGCCTAATACATTATGTTGTTTGATTTCTTGGCTGCTGCTTCCATGAGTGTTGATGGTTAATCCAAGAAGAATTAAGTCCTTGATATCTTCAAACTTTTATCTCTATTGATAAGAATGTTGTTTATTGATCCAGTGATGAGGATTTTTATATTCTTTATATTGAGATGCAGTCTATACCAAAGGCTGTGGTCTTTGATCTTCATCAGTAAGTATTTTAAGTCCTCTTCACTTTCATCAAGCAAGGTTGTATCATCTGCATATCACAGGTTGTTAATGAGTCTTCCTCCAATCTTGATGCAATGTTTTTCTTCATATAACCCAGCTTCTTGGATTATTTGCTCAGCATACAGGTTGAATAAGATGAAACCGAATAATATGTATTGTGAAAGAATACAACCCTGTCACACACCTTTCTTAATTTTAAACCACTCAGTGTTCCCATATTCTGTTTGAACAACTGCCTCTTGGTCCATGTACAGATTCCTCATGAGCACAGTTAAGTGTTCAGGAGTACTCATACTTCACAATGTTGTCCATAGCTTGTCATGATCCACACAATCAAAAGCCTTTGTGTAGTCAATAAAGCACAGATAAATGAGGGATATCATTGCTGATGTCCGATGGATCTTGACTGAAAGTAGAGAATACAAGAAAGATGTTTACCTGTGCTTTTATTGACTCTCAACATTACTGAGGTGAAATTAGAAGCTGAGTCATGGGAACAATTTGAGTAAAATGGTAGAGACTGTCTCAACATTTACTGGTATTCACCAGCAGAATATCCCAACAGAACATCCCAGGGGTACCACACGTCCCAGTAGACTATCAGATGATTTTATTCAGTCTATATCTGCTGTGATGCTGCAGGTTAATGCACTAGACTGCAAGGTCTGTTTGAACCAAAAGTCCTACAGTTCAAACTCACCAGCCATTAGTTGGAACTCCTATAGAAGGTCCTATGAATTGGAACTGACTTGACGGTACTTAACAACAATAACATGTCTGTTGTTATGGAGCCCTGGTAGTATAGTGGGTTACACATTGGATTGCTAACTTCAAGGTAGGCAGTTTGAATCTACTAGCTCTCTGCTCCTGTTAAGATTTATAGCCTTGGAAACCCATACTGGGGTGCTATGAATTGGAGCTGATGCCTTAATATGCCACAGCAGTATATCTGCTGTTATACATCTTAGGGAAAATTCTACATTTCTAAAATATATTGTAATTATATTTATATATGACAACTCCCTGTTAGATGAAAAATGTACTTTTTGTTTTAACTTTTTTTGGGGAATAGGGTGGATTTCTACAAAGCAGCAGATCAGTTATCCATTCATACATATTTTGCTTCATGTCATTGATTGTAATCCCTCCATTTTCCTCCTGTGTTTTCTGTATCTGTTCCTCCTTCTTTGCTAAGCTTCCTGAACTATTTCCTTGAGAAAATGCTGCCCTGTTGAGCTCAAGTGACTATTTCAAGCAGTGTGTGTCTCCCTAGGGTTATTGTTTCTCTTATTTGTTGTTGTTGTTGTTGTTTGTTGTCAGGTGCCATCGAGTCGGAACTGACTCATAGCGACCCCATGCACAGCAGGATGAAACAATGTCCGATCCTGGGCCAACCTCACTACTGCTGCCACACTTGACGCCAACAATGATGCCACCTGGCCAATCCATCTCATTGGGGGTCTTCCTCTTTTTCTCTGACCCTCCATCTTACCCAGCATGACATCCTTCTCCAGTGACTGTTCCCTCCTGACAATATGTTCAAAGTATGAGAGATGAAGCTTAGTCATCCTGGCCTCCAAGGAGCACTCTGGCTGCACTTCTGCCAAAACAGATCTATTGGCTCTTTTGGCAACCCATAGCAATTTCAATATTCTCCTCCAACACCACAACTCAAAGACATCAATTCTTCTATGATCTTCCTTATTCACTGTCCAGCTTTCACATCCATATGAGGTTATTAAAAATACCATGGCTTGGGTCAGGCACACCTTAGTCCTCAAGCTGACATCTCTGCTCTTCAACACTTTAAAAAGGTCCTGTGCAGAAGATTAGCCTAATACATTATGTTGTTTGATTTCTTGGCTGCTGCTTCCATGAGTGTTGATGGTTAATCCAAGAAGAATTAAGTCCTTGATATCTTCAAACTTTTATCTATTGATAAGAATGTTGTTTATTGGTCCAGTGATGAGGATTTTTACATTCTTTACATTGAGATGCAGTCTATACCAAAGGCTGTGGTCTTTGATCTTCATCAGTAAATGTCAAGTCCTCTTCACTTTCAGCAAGCAAGGTTGTTTCATCTGCATATCACAGGTTGTTAATGAGTCTTCCTCCAATCCTGACGCCACGTCTTTCTTCATAGAACCCAGCTTCTTGTAGTATTTGCTCAGCATACAGGTTGAATAAGTATGGTGAAAGAACACAACCTTGTCACATACCTTTTCCAATTTTAAAACATTCAGTGTTCCCATGCTCTGTTCGAACAATTGCTTCTTGGTCCATGTACAGATTCCTCAGAAGTACAATTATGTGTTCTGGAATACTCATACTTCTCAATGTTGTCCATAGCTTGTCATGATCCACACAATCGAAAGCCTTTGTGTAGTCAATAAAGGATAGGTAAACATCTTTCTGATATTCTTTGCTTTCAGCCAAGATCCATTGGACATCAGCAATGATATCTCTCGTTTCACGGTCTCTTCTGAATCCAGCTTGAACCTCTGGAATTTCCTCTTATAGACCTATCTATTGTTAACTGAAAATTGAACAACTGGGCTGAGTCTAGTTACAGACCAGAAGGGTGGCTTAGGGTCAGAATCTCAAGGGGTCACCAGTCTCTATCCAAACAGTAAGCCTTGTCTTTCTTATGATTCTAAGTTTTGTTCCTCCTACTCTATCCAGAACCTTCTAATGTGATCCCTTTTAGAGTAGTTAGTAGTGGAAGCAGACAATATCTAGTTCTTCTGTTCTCAAGGTGATGGAGACTGATGTTTGTATGGTCACTTAGTTCACTGGATGAATTGTTTCCACGCATCTTTCATTTTCATTACTTTTTGTTCCAGATGGGGAGAGATAGTAGTTGTACCTTAGATGACAGATCATGAGGTTTTATGATGCCAGTCCTTATTCATCAAAGTAAAATGTGAAACATTGTGTTTGTGGATGTTATGTTAATTGACCTTGAGACAATTATCCTGAGTCCCCAAGTCCAGTGACTTATTCCCTCAAGGGATTTGGTTATGTCTAAGAGTTTTCATAAATTTCCCCACTGTATGCTCTACCACAGTCATGGACATATTTTCAGCAAAGATAAATACCTATGTTCAAATATTCTCTGTCAACTCTTTGTATATATATATATTCAAACTGCCTTCCTTGCAGTTAGCAATCATATATATATATATGTATATATATATTTATTCATGGGCATACTCCTACTCTCCTTCCTACACCCATTCAGCTTGTGTGAATATCCATGCATCTACTTGTAGTTCATTGTTATTGCAGGATTGTGAATATAACAGTATTTACCTCTATTGCCAAGGAGCTCTGATAGCATAGTAATTATGAATAGGGCTGCTAATCTCACGGTCAGCAGTTTGAAACTACCAACTGTTCCCTGGGAACAGCTCCCGTAAAGATTTGCAGCCTCAGAAACCCTGTACAGAGTCACTACAAGTTGGAACTGACTCCATGACACATAACAACAGCAACAACACCCTCTGTTGCCTGTAACTCTTGCACTCCTGTCTTACCTCCATCATTTTTTGCCAACTTCTCTCTTATTGTATATTGCCTTCCCATACATCCAAGTTGGAATCCTGATGCGGCACTGTAGGATAAGCATTGGATTGCCAATTGCAATGTCTATAGTTTAAAGTCACCAGACAGTTCTTGGAAACCCTATATAAGGTCGCTATGAGTTGGAACTGAGTGAATGGCACTTAACAACAACAACAAAACACACAAGTTAGCATGTGTCAACCCTCTTAATAATTTATTCTCCCTTTCCCTCCCATTTTTTTTATTGACCATCAAAAAATCTTTCTTTGAGTGTGAAACCTTTTAAAACTTTCAAATAATAGTGGCTCATACAATATTTGCCCTTTTGTGACTGACTAATTTCACTTAGCATAATGCCTTCCAGCATCATCCAAGCTGAGGTGTTTCTGAAAATTCATTGCTATTCTTTAATATTGCATAGTACTCCATTGTATGCATGCACTATAGAGTGATTATCCATTCTTCCACTGATGGAAATTTCAATTGCTTGTATTTTTGCTATTGTGAATAGTGCTGCAGTGAACACAGTATGCATACTTCCATTTGTGTGAATGCTCTTGTTTATCTAGGATGTATATTAAGTCGAGGGTTTGCTGGGTCACATGGTATTTCTATTTCCAACTTTTTAAGGAAGTATCACACCATCTTATAAAGTGTTTCTAGTAATTAACATCAACAGTGTAGGAGAGTTTTAGTGTCTTCACACCCTTGTTGTTTTCTTTTCTTTTTTTAAATTTTGCTATAATGTTGGTGTGAGATGATATCTAATTGTTGCTTTTATTTGCATCTCTGTAATGGCTGATGGTTGCGAGCATTTCTTCTTATTTTTGTTGGTCACCTGAGTGTCCTCTTTGGTGAAGTGTTTGTTCATGTCCTCTGCCTATTTTTGTTCATGTCTTCTGCAATGATCCTATAGGATCATTTGTCTTTTTATTGTTGAGGTGTTGAAGTTTTCTATAAATTTTAGAGATCAGTCCCTTGTCTGATATATTATTGCCCAAATTTTGGGGTGTTTGTGGTTGTTCTGTCTTTTTCTATTTTGGTGAAATCTTTCGGTACACATAAATGTCTAATTTATAGGAGTTTCCAGTCATTTAGTTTGTCTTCTTCTGTTTGTAAATGTATTAAGTCCCCTAAGTTTGTCCCTTGAATATATCCCACTTGAATTTGAGAGCATATCAAGAACAGATTTGATCCATTAGACACTAATGACCAAAAACCAAGAAGAGTTGTAGGATGATATCAAGAACATTATACATGAAGAAAGCAAAGAAGTCAATAAAAAGACAAGAAAGAAAAGACCAAAATGGATGTCAGACGAGACTCTGAAACTTGTTCTTGAGTAAGTTAAAGAAACTAAAGCAACAGAAAGAAATGATGAAATAAAAGAGCTGAACAGAAAATTTCAAAGACCAGCTCCAGAAGACAAAGCCAAATATTATGATAAAATGTGCAAAGATCTGGAGTCAGAAAATCAAAAGGGAAGAATAAGCGCATATTTCACAAGCTGAAAGAACTGAAGAAAAAATTCAAGCCTCAACTCGCAATATTGAAGGTTTCTTTGGGCAAAATATTGAATGATCCAGGAAGCATTAAAAGAAGATGGAAAGAATAGAGTCACTGTACCAAAAAGAAATAGTCCATGTTTAACCATTTCAAGAGGTAGCATGTGATCTAGAACTGATTATACTGAGGGAAGAAGAACAAACTGCATTGAAGGCAGTGATGACAAATAAGGCTTCAGGAATTGATGCGATACAAATAGAAATGGATCAAGAAGTTGATGCAACACTGGAGGTACTCAATTGTCTATGCCAAATAATTTGGAAGACAACTCTGTGGTCCACTGATTGGAAGAGATTCATACTTGTGCCCATTCCAAAGAAAGGTGACCCAATGGAATGTGGTCATCATCAAACAATATCATTAATATCACATTCAAGTAAAATTTTGCTGAAGATAATTAAAAAATGGTTGTAGCAGTACATGAGGAGGGTTGCTGTCAGAAATTCAAGCTGGATTCAGAAGAGGATGTGGATCTAGGGATATCGCTGATGTCAAATGGATCTTGGCTAAAATTAGAGAATGCCAAAGAAAAGTTTAATTGTGCTTTATTGAAAAGCATTCAACGTCATGGATCATAACAAACTATGGACAACATTGTGAAGAATGAGAATTCCAGAACACTTCATTGTGCACATAAGGAACCTGTATCTAGACCAAGAGGCAGTCCTTAGACTAGAACAAGGAGATACTGAATGGTTTAAGATTAGATATTTTTTTTAAAAGAAAATCAGGCATGCTGAGAAAATAATCCAAGAAGCTGGGTTATATGAAGAAGAACACGGTATCAGGATTAAGACTAAGACTCATTGTAACAACCTGTGGTATACAGATTATACAACCTTGCTTGCTGGAAGTGAAGAGGACTTGAAATACTTACTGATGAAGTTCTTCAGTATGTATTGCACTTCAATGTAGTGAAAACAAAAATCCTCAAAATGGAATCAATATACAACATCATGATAAATGGGAAAAAGTTTGAAGTTGTCAAAGACTTCATTTTGCTTGGATCCACAATCAATAATGGTGGAAACAGCAATCAAGAAATCAAATGACAGGTTGCATTAGGCAAATCTGCTGCACAAGACCTCTTTACAGTGTTAAAAAGCAAAGATGTCAGTTTG
>NW_006408653.1:6520504-6526751 GCF_000296735.1 Chrysochloris asiatica
TGCTTATCCTACATTGCTATACCAGGATTCCTCTTCACATATCATTTATTAAAAAATAGGTAAATCCTTCTTTAGTATTATTGTAGAAAACTTCTAAAATGTAATCAAATTCAGATTTTATGATTCCTAGTTTACTCAATAGATTATGTAGAGACAGTGCTGACATTTCTGGAATATCAAATATCCTATTTATAGTTAGGACTCCTGGTGTGGTGCTGTAGAATCAACACAGGACTAGGAGTCACAAGGTTGGCAGTTCAAACCCACCAGCTGCTGCTCAGAAACGATATACACTAGGAGTTGGAATGGACTCAATGGCACTTCACAACAACACTTATATTCATTAAAAGTTTTACAAAGTTTACAAAGGATCACACAACTAGGATCTCAGCTATGTCACCCTTACATCCAGGCTTATGTGCTATATTGGTAATTTGAGTGAGTGGTTGAAAAATAGAAGTAAAGCATTATGTCCTGTGCAAAATTAGGAGCCCATGTTGAGGAATGGAAATTATACTTAAGCAGGCAACTTGGTTTCATTTCATATTAAAAAGAGAGGTAAGACTACATTTAAAAGTTTCTACAGGTAATAGCATCATGCTTACAAATAATAGATGGGCAGATGTAAAGTTTCAGCCTGGTTTAATGAAAATTCAGTTTCTTTAAAGGGGAAGATGTAGTTTTAGCAGCACAACATGTCGTTTATAGCTAAAGGCAAATTGATCACTTAATTAGTAATTCTGACACAGGTAAGGGGGAAGACAGCTGCTTTTCTAGGCATTTTATGCTTCACCGGTCCCCGGTAACCAGATGGTATTGTTATTACTGATGGATGAACCAGAGAAGATGTGAGAGAGTCCTCCCTGGCCCACCCTCAATAAACTCCTTAAAAGTCCAAACTTGGATTAGAAATTGCACAAGAAGTAGGCTTTCTCCTGTGGTCATCCTATGATGGAGAATAATTGAACAAGTATTTTTGCCTCCTACTCTCCTCACAGAGTCCTGGTGTGGCACTGTAGGATAAGTATGGGACAGCTAAGCTCAAGGTTGGCAGTTCAATCCCACCAGATGCTCCTTGGAAATTTTATACAGGGTTGCTATGAGTTGGAACCAATTCGATGGCATTAAACAACAAGTCCTCTCACACACTTGTCTAAAGAGACATTGGAGTTTTTAGGTAAATGGACATCTACATGTAACAGCCAACTTTTGTTTAGGAAAATCCTCAATTACAGCATTTTTCAACAAGAATACACATTTTAAAACAACTAAAATAAATCCTATTTATTTGCCTAGCACTTTAGCATTTCCTACTTACGTTTTCATCCATTATTTTACTGAACACTCATAATAACTCTATGGAGTAAGGCAGGTCTGGGATTATTATTTCCATTGGTCAGGCTGGGAAACCAAGATTCAGAAAGGTGAATTTAGTTACTCAAATTCGGCAAAGCTAATTGCAAGTCTAGTACTAAAATTAAAGTTTATTTAAGCATTATTATATAATTAAGAATGTTTAGCTTCCATAAGGCTGCCTTCATTTTCTTGTTACTAGATCCATCCCATCTCTGCACTGTGACAGATCGTTATCAATACAAATTATAAGGCTAGGTTGATTGTTACTTTTTTAACCTTTGTAAACCCACTGGCTTTCAAACCATGTCTGTAAAAGAATTATCTTTGGAAGCCTGCATTGCAGTCATTTTTTTTAACGTTTCTTCTAAACATAGTCTTTGTAAACTTCTACCAAATGATTTTTTTCCTGATGGGTCTGGATAAGAGAAGGTGGAGGGAGATGCTGATGGATTTTACAACTCAGCTGTGAGTGATTGTTAACGGGTTGATTGTGAAAACTTGGAGCTCTAACATGGATATAAAATTAGTGATCTCAGAACCAGGAAAGGAGATCTCACCACCAGTAAGAGAGCCAGGAGCGAAGCACATCCTTTGGACTCTGAGATCCCTGTGCATTGAACGTCCTGAACCCAGGAACAGAATACTGTGATACCAGAGAAGCAGCAGAGAAGCAGTAGAGATCAATAGAAGAATGGCAGCAGCAGAACCAAGAGCCACAGCAGGAGACAGAACGATGGGCTTCCCAGCCCAACTAAAACTGAGTGACTTCGGGCAGGAGGCTTGCTTTCAGAATGGAGTGCCTCCAAGCACATAATAGGGGAACTAGGTTTGCTGACCTACAGAGCTAGAGTCATGTTACTTCAGACAGAGGCTTATGCTGGAGTGGTGTATTCTGTTAGCATTGCTCAGTAGCCCTAAAAAAAAACCTTGGTAATATTGCTGGAGCAGGGCAGAGGTCAGACCAAGATGCATGGCAGAGGAGAGCTGTCCTAACTGGAAGAACTGTGCCCTAAATCCTTTTGAGCCTGAATTGTATGTAACCTGTTAACTTCCTTAATAAACCCTATAACTGCGAGTATGTTGTCTGAGTTCTGTGTTGTCATTGCAATGAATTATTGAACCTAACTGAGTAGAAAGTGCTGTGGTAGGGATGGCTGGTATCTTTTTTTGTTTTTGTTTAACAAAAACAATGCTCAAAACATGAGAAGGTAAAAGTGGAATTCCTTCAGTTGAAATTAATGGTGCTGAGGCATCCTCTCAACTTCATCATGTTTCCTTACTGAACTTAGTCACTCAGGAGATGTCTCATAAAAACTCCTAGACATCTACAGAGCAGTTTGACAGCCTCTAAAAATCATGTCATTTTCTACATAAAGAAAGAGGAGTCCAATACAGTGAAGTATTATAGTTGAGATTACACAAATGCTAATGTTGAAGTAGCCTTTGAGTTCAGCTATTCTGAGCTCTGTTCTGCTGTTCTTTCTACAGCAGTGGTTCACCTTTTAGGCAACTCCAGTTAGCTCAGATCTTCAGTCTTTTTCAAAACATATTGACTAACTAGCATCTCTATAAATGTTTTATTGTCCTTCTTTCTTTTATTTCCAATATACTTGTTTGCTTTTGTTCTAAACAGTTTTTCATTTTGCCTTATGTGGAAGAGTCCTTGCAGGAAGGATAAAACATGGATATTATAGAAGCCTCTCAAAGAATTATCCAGAAGAGAGTTAAACAATTTTGAAGGGCTTATACTCTAGTGGTAATGGTTAAGTATTCAGTTGCTAACCAAAATGTCAGTGATTTTAAACCATTAAGTAGCTCCATGGGAGAAAATCTGGCGATCTGCTTCCATACAAATTTCAGCTTCGAAAATCCTATAGTGAAGTACTACTGTGGCAAATAGAGTTGCTGTGAGCCAGAATTGACATAATGGCACACAATAACAACAACATGCTATAAGCTATGCTATTTACATGAGAAACCTGTCCATTACTGATGGATTTAAAACACACAGAGACACCTTTCATTGCAAGTATAAGTGACTCCATGCTTGGTGGTAGTGGTGTGCTGTAGAGTCAGTTCCAACTCATAGCGACCCTGTATAGGGTTCCGAGGCTATAAATCTTTACTGGAGCAGAAAGCCTCATCTTTCTCCTGTGGTACAGCTGGTAGTTTCAAACTGCTGACCTTGAGGTTAGCAGCCCAACTCATAGCCACTACACTACCAGAGCTCCTTGACTCTGTGCTTAATCAGGCCTTATTCCTTTAGCCCAATGAAACCATAAACTTCTTATCTTCTAGTTTTCACAAGATTTTATAAATGTAAAAATATGGGAAATAAAAAACAGGAAAATCAAAGAATTTAGTAACCACTAAAACAACAACAACAAAGGAAATAAGTATAAGAAAAGCCACAAACAAAATGAACAGATAATTATGTGGAACAAACAAACAAGCAGGACCATACACATGCAAAAACAAACAAACAAAAATCACACAGCAAAATGACAGCACTAAAAACAATTACACTGAATGTAAATAGAGTAAATGCACCAGTCTGGAAACAGAGTAATAGAAAGGATTAGAAAACAGAATCCATCAGTATGCTATCTCAAGGAGACACTTTAGACACAATGACAAAAATAAACAAACAAGGTTGGAAAAATATATCAAGATAATGGCAACAGAAAAAGAGCAGGGGTGGCAATACTAATTCTTAGTCTGGTGCTATAGGATAAGCACTCAACCAACCGCAAGCTGCTCCTTGGAGACCGCTATGGGTCAGAACTCACCAGCTGCTCCTTGGAGACCGCTATGGGTCAGAACTCACCAGCTGCTCCTTGGAGACTGCTATGGGTCAGAACTCACCAGCTGCTCCTTAGAGACTGCTATGGGTCAGAACTGACTTGAGGGCACTTAACAATAACAGAAATGGCAATCACAAAGAAGCAGAAGTGGCAATATTAATTTCTGATAAAATAGATTTTAAGCCAAAAACCAGTGTAAGCGATAAGGAAGAATATTATACAGTGATTAAAGATTAAATTTAACAAGAGGACATAGCCATAATAAATATTTATGCACCCAATGAAAGAGCCTCAAAATGCCAAATGAAACTCTAACTGAAAAGAGAGCTAGACAACTCTACAATAATAATGTTGCTGTTGTGTTAAGTGATGTTGAGATGTTTCAACTCATAGCCACGTTGTTTAGAGTTTCTGAGGAGTGACTGGTGGATTGAACTGTTGACCTTGCATTTAGTAGTGCAGTGCTTATTGTACATCACCACATAGGGACAATAATAGTAGGAGACTTTAATATGCCACTTTTGATGAAAGATAGAACAACTAGAAAGAAATTCAACAAAGACAGAAGAACTAAATGACCTATCAATCAATTTTACGTCTTAATAACAGCACAACATACATTCTTTTCCAGTGCACGTGGAACATTCTTCAGAATAGACCATATGTTAGCCCACAAAACAAACCTCACTAAATTAAAAGAAAATCAAAATGCTACAAAACATCTCAGATCAAAATGCTATAAAATTAGAAATCAACAATAGAAAGATTAAGGGGAAAAAATCAAATGTGTGGTAATGGAATAATACCCTGCTTAAAACTACTGGGTAATAGAAGGTATTAAAAAATGAAATTAAAAAATTCCTTGAAACAAACAAGAATGAAAATACAATGTACCAATCAATAGCTTTGGGATACAGGAAAAGTAGTGTTCAGAGGGCAACTTATAGCAAACAAGAAGAAAGAACCAAACTCAAAACCTTAGTGCAACATCTTCAACAATTAGAAAAAAAGCAACAAAATAAACCTAAGTCAACCAAAGAAAAGAAATAATAAAAATTAGAGCAGAAATATGAAACAAAAACAGTAGAAAAAAAATTAAGGCTAGAAAGTGGCTCTTTTTGGAAACATTAATAAAGTGGACAAACCAATGTTAAATCTGACAAAGGAAAAGAAGAAGATGCAAAATAACACAAATTATTAAAGAAATGGATGATGTCACAAAGAATCAATAAAAAGGATAAGAAAAGAAATACTACAAAGAGCTATATGTGAACAAATTTGAAAACCTATAAGAAATGGACACACTTCTAGAAACACACTACCTGCCTGCATTAAAATAGATGGATATAGACCCATAACAAAAGTAGGCATTTATCGTACCATTTAAAAATGCCAATAACAACCACAAAAAAATCCTGGCTCAGACAGACTGATTCACCAGTGAATTCTTCCAAACGTTCAGAGAAGATCTGAAATCAATTCTACTCAAACTATTCCAGAATATGGTAAAGGACTGAAAACTTCCAAATTAATTTTATGTGGTGAGCATAACCTTGATACCCAAATCAGACAAAGACAACACTAAAAAAGAAAATCATAGACCAATATCTCTCATGAACATAAATGCAAAAATTGTCAACAAAATCCTAGCCAATAGAATTCAGTAACATATAAAATGAAAAAACAAACAAATAAACCCCCATCATGACCAACTAGGACTCATACCAGATATGGTTCAACATTAGTAAAACAGTCTTGTAATCCACTATGTAAATAAAACATATGAAAAACCTACATGATCGTATCGATTGATACAGAAATGGTATTTAACAAAATCCAACACTCATGCATGATAAAACTGCTAAAAAAATAGGAATAGAAGGGAAAGGGCATATACAAAAATTGATCACCACTTGTGAGTCAGTTTGTCATGATATGGTGGCTTGTGTGGTCCTGTGATGCTGTGAGCTATGCCACTGGTATCTTAAACACCAGCAGAGTACATTTATGGTGGACAGGTTTCAGCTGAATTCCAGACTAAGACAGACTAGGAAGAAGGAGAAACAGACTACTTCTGAATGTTTAGC
>NW_006408653.1:6527039-6534168 GCF_000296735.1 Chrysochloris asiatica
CTGCCGACCTTGCAGTTCAAATGGCTTTTCAGTCTGGCACATTAACCCACAGTGCCACACTTGTTGTTGTTGTTGTTATGTGCCACTGAGTCGATTCCGACTCATAGCGACCCTACACAGGGTTTCCGAGGCTGTAAATCTTTACGGGAGCAGACCGCCTCATCTTTCTCCCGCAGAACCACTGGTAGTTTCAAACTGCTGACCTTGCGGCTCGCCGCCCGATTCGTAACCACTACGGTACCAGAGCTTCTTACAGTGCCACACTAGGACTTTGTTTATAGGACATTAATTTGCAGATGAGGCACAACCCAAAATGGGGAAAACCAGTTTCAAACATCCATTAATAATCAAAATATGGAATGCATTAAATATGAATTTAGGATAATTGAAAGTTGTCAAAAGTTACACGAAAAGCATAAGCATCGATATCCTAGGCATTAGTGATCTGAAATAGATGGGTATTGGCCATTTTGAATCTGACAATCATATCGTTTACTGTACAGGAATGACAAATTGAAGAGACATGGCATCACATTCATCACCAAAAGGAACATTTTAAGATCTATCTTGAAGTATAATGATGTCCGTGGTAGGATAATATACATATACATATAAGGAATATCAGTTAATACCATTATTATTCAAATTTATACACCAACCACTAAAGCCAGTGATGATAAACCTAAAGAATTCTACCAACATCTACAGTCTGAAATTGTTCAAACATGCAATCAAAATGTATTGATAATTACTGGTAATTAAACTGCAAACACATCCCACCTGAATTTAGAAATCATCTCAAGAACAGATTTGATGCATTAGACACTAAAAACCGAAGACCAGAGAGTTGTGGGATAACATCAAGAACATCATAGAAGAAGAAAGCAAAAGGTCATTAAGAAGACAAGAAAGAAGGAAAAGACCAAAATGGATGTAAGAAGAGACACTGAAACTTGCTCTTCAGCAAAGTAAGTTGAAGGAAAAAAGTAGTAAAAGAGCTGAAGAGAAAATTACAAAGGGCAGCTCAAGAAGACAAAGTCAAGTATTATAATGAAATGCATAAAGACCTTCCAAAAGGGAAGAACATGTGCGGCATTTCTCAAGCTGAAAGAACTGAAGAAAAAATTCAAGCCTCAATTGCAATATTGAAGGATTCTACAGGCAAAATATTGAATGATGCAAAAAGCATCAAAAGATGGAAGAAAAGTCAGATTCACTGTATCCAAAAGAAATGGTCTCTGTTTAACCATTTCAAGAGATAGCAGTGCTCAAGAGCCAATGGTGCTGAAGGAAGAAGTTCAAGGTGCATTGAAGGCATTACCAAAGAACAAGGCTCTGAGAATTGATGGAATACAAATTGAAATCTTACAACAAACTGATGTGGCACTGGACGCACTCACTCATGTAGGACAAGAAATATGGAAGACAGCTATTTGACCAACTGATTGGAAAAGATCCATATGATTGCTTATTCCAAAGAGAGGTGACCAAATAGAATGTAGAAATAAAATCATCTGACGATATCATTAATATTAAATGCAATTAAAGTTTTTCTAAAGATAATCTAAAAATGGCTGCAATAGTACATTGACAGGGAACTGCCAGAGGTTCAAGCTAGATTCAGATAAGGACTTGGAATGAGGGATATCATTGCTGATGTAAGGTGGATCTTGGCTGAAAGCAAAGAATACCAGAAAGATACCTGTGCTTTGTTGACAATGCAAAGGCATGCAGTTGTGTGGATCATGACAAGCTATGGACAACATTGTGAAGTATGAGTATTCCAGAACAGTTAATCATGCTCATGAGGAAACTGTACATGGACTAAGAGGCAGTAGTTACCCTACAGTGCCACAGAAGGACTCTTTTATTACAGGTCTGTTTAAATTTTCTACTCCTGTCCCTCTTAGTTTATGTAGATAGTGTGTTTCCAAAAAATTGTCCGTTATGTTTTTGTTTTTCAAATTTGTTGGAGTATAATTCTTCAGAGTATTTTGTTATTATCCTTTTTCTTTCAGTTGGTTCTGTTGTGACATCACCCATTTCATTTCTTATTTGTGTTATTTGCGTCTTCTTTCTTTCCTTTGCTAGATATATCAATGATTTGTTTTTTATTAATCCTTTCAAAGACCATTTTATTAATTCTTTCAAAGAATGTCTTGTTGATTCTACTTTTCCCTTTATTTCTGCTTTAATGTTTATCATTTCTCTTCTTCTAGTGGCCGTAGGCTTAGTTTCTACTCTTTTCTAATCGTTGGAGATGTTGAGTTAAGTGTTGATTTTGGTTCTTCTTTTTGGTTGTGTGCATTTATTGCTGTAATGTTCCCCTCTGAGTACTGCTTTTACTGTGTCTCAAAGGTTTTCATACCTAACATATTTCCTGAAGCCTCCATTATTCTGATAGCAAAATGAGGCAAAGGCATTAGAAGAAAAGAAAATTTTAGCTAACATCTTTCATCAACATAGATGCAAAGTCCTTTAAAAATGTTTACTCATTTAATATAACAAAATTGGGTTTATTCAAGGAATACAAGTTTGCTTTAGCATACAAAAAACAATGCAATTTACTATATTCTAATTAAAAAAGAAAAATCTATGATCACTTCAGTAGATTTTAATTTAAAAATTTAGCATTCATTCAGCATAAAAATTCTCAGAAAACCTGAAATAAAAAGTACTTGTCTACTTGATACATGGCTTCTACTAAATATTCACGGTTAGCATCATATTTATCAATGGAAGAATGAATGTTTAGTTCCCAAGATTGGTAACAAGGTTACATATTTTCACTACTACTGGAGATCCTCCTGTTGTTGTTGTTGTTGTTGTTAAGTGCCGTCGAGTCGATTCCGACCCATAGCGACCCTGTACAGGGTTTCCGAGGGTGTAAATCTTTACGGGAGTAGAAAGCCTCATCTTTCTCCCGCGGAGCGGCTGGTAGTTTCGAACCGCTGACCTTAAGGTTCACAGCCCGATTCGTAACCACTACGCTACCTAGCCAGTGCAATAAAGCATAAAAAAGAACAAAAATGCACATATATGTAAAAGGAAGACAGAATATTTGATTTAGGACAAACATTTTTATGTACAATCATGTGTCACATAACATTCACTCATGCAATGCCCAACGTCTATAATCCCAGAAGGTTATTGTAGAGTTCAGAAATCTTGCTTGGAGTACAGGACTAGGGGACATAACCGGATACTATACCCACAACAGGTGTATTGTATACAAAGTGATTTTCTTGTATATAAAGTGATTGTGCGGGCAGGGGTCTAATGGTAGTCATAATAAATGTCTGTGTCACTGGCTTATGTGTCTACTGTACTTTTTATCATTATTTTAATGTGAGTATTACCTTCTTATAAATAAAAAGCTTACTGTATATATAAAACAGTATATACTTCATCCAGTCTTGTGACTCATATGTCTCCTGAGTGTTGTAATGTTATCCCTCTTTAATTTTCTTTAAAAAATACTACATTGGAATTCATTGTGGCTCCCAAATGCAGCAAAACCAGTGCTAATGAAAGGAGAAGCATCAATTTGAAAGTTAAACAAAAGCTATTAGACAAGTGTTGCTCTTGTTAAATGCCATCAAGTCTGTTCTGATTCATAATGACCCTGTACAGGGTTTCTGAGGAGTGGCTGGTGAGTTTGAACCACTGAACTTGTGATTCAAACTAACCTTGTAGTCCAGTGCTTTATCCCACAATGCCACACAAAGAAGGTAGAAAATCAGTGAATACCACTGTTTGTGATTTAAGATTTTCTGCCTGCTAAGTATTTGGATGTTTTTGCACAACATCCAAATCATATAATGCTCTAGTTGATAGAATTTATCATGGTTGCTAACTGATGCATGCCTGTATGTAGAAAATTCTAAAGAACACACACACATACACACACAAAACTAAAAAAACTACTGCAACTAATACGTGAATTTATAAAAGTCATGGATAGTGGCTAATGTAAAAATAAGTTGTATATCTGTATATTATTTTGCATTTATGTGCCATTAAGTTGGTTGTACCTCATAGTGACCATATGCACAACAGAACAAAACACTGCCTGGTCCAACCATACCTATAATTATGTTTGAGCCCACTGCTGTAGCACTGTGTTAGTCCATCTCACTGAAGCTTTTGCTCTTTTTCACTAACTCTCTACCAAGCATGATGTCCTTTTCCAGGGACTGGTCCCTCCTGATAACATGTCCAAAGTATGTGAGACAAATCTCACCATCCTTGCTTCTAAGGAACATTCTGGTTGTACTTCTGCCGAGACAGATTTGTTTGTCCTTCTGGCAGTCTACGGTATATTCACTATTCTTTGTGAACGCCATAATTCAAAGGCGTCAATTTTTGTTTGGGGTTTCTGACTTATTGTTCAGCTTTTGCATGTATATGAGGTGATTGAAAATACACCATGGCTTGAGTCCGATGCACCATGGCCCTCAAAGTCACATCTTTGCTTTTTAACACTTAAAAAACTTCTTGTGCATCAGATTTGCTCTATGTAACAAAATAACTAGAGATTGAAAATTATATCACTTATAATAGAAAAACTAAAAATAAATGCTTAGGAACAAATTTATCAAAATGTATATATTGAAATCTAGAAAACATTGCTATAAGAAATTAAATAAGACTTTTAAAAAATGCAGAGATGGTGAATCAAATGATTCAATTTTGCTAAGATGTCAATCTTTCCCAAATTGATGTACGGATTCAACAATTCTACTCTTAAACCCAGGAACCTTATTAATTTATTTTTGCAAAAATTGACGAGTTGATGTTAACATTTACATAGAGATGCAAAGGATTTATACTACTTCTTTTGTTTTAAACTTTGTATTGTGAATTGAGCGAACGTTTACAGAGCAGATCATCAGCTTTACATTCAACAAATCATAGACTTCATTTCATCTCCATGATTGCAATCCTTTCAATGTACCATCACTTATCCCACTTCCTCCCTGTGATTTTTGTGTACACTCAACCTTCTTTTGCCAACCCTTCTCAACTTTGTCCTTAGATTAATGCTGCCTTTTGATCTTGAATGATTGACTGTGATGCTGTGATGTGCATACCTCATTAGTGTGTTGTCCTTCGTGTATGCATGTCTATTGCTTGACTGAAAATTGAGCCATGAAGAAAAGTTCAGTTCCAAACCTGAAAGGTGACCAAAAGTCCTAATCTTGGGGTTCCTACTGTCTTTCTAACCAATAAGCCTTGTCTTTTCTAAAATTTTGAGTTTTGTTTCACATTTTCTCCCACTCTATTCAGGACCTTCTAATGTGATCCCTTTCAGAGCAGTTTGTAATACTACCTGCTTTAAAATTTACTTTAAAACTACATTAAAAATGCAGAACTTGGTTTTAGTTTGGGTTGTTGATCAATGGATCAGAATAGAGACTCCAAAAATATAAAGTCAACTTATTTTATGGAGGTAATTCGTTGTGAAAGAAAATCTTTGCAACAAGATCTCCATGTTGAAACAGCTCGATTTTCAAATGGAAAAATATTTATATTTCGCAGCACACACTCTTGTTGTTTTTGTTGTTAGTTGCAAAACATAGTGACTCTGTATAGGGTTTCTGAGGAGGGCCGGTGGCTTTGAAATGCAGACCTTGCAGTTCAAACTGTGTTTGTGGTTCAGTGTTTACCCTAAGGTGCCACACCACGACTCCACACATATGCCATAACTAGCTTGAAAAGAATCATGGACGTAAACGTAATTGTAAAACATCTAAAAAACAAACAGAAGAAAGTCTTCATGCACTGAGGGTAGGCTCAGATTTCTTATGTATGACACAAAAAACACTAACCGCAAAAGAGAAAAAAAAAAATCAGTTCAATTTTGAATCAAATTAAAATTGTCATCAGAATCAAAGTGTTCTGCTTTTCAAAAGACACCATTAAGGAAACAAACAAGGCAGGCCATAAACTGGGAAAAAAATACCTAAAACCTATCTACATAAAAAGGACTCATAATAAAAATATACAAAGAAATTTTACAATTAAATAATAAGAATGGAACAGCCCAATCAAAAGCTAGCAAAAGATTTGAACTGACACTTTGCCAAAGAAGATCGGCAAATGACCAATAAAGATGTGAAGGATATTTAACATCACTATTGTGTGATGGGCTGTCGAGGTGGGTCTGATTCATTGTGAGACCCTATTTCTGAGAAGGGCTGATGAGTTTGAATTGGTGACCTTGTGATAATCAGTTCAGTGCTTATTCTATAGCATCACACCGAATTAGTCATCAGAAAAATGCAATTCACACCAAAATGGAATATATACAACCACTTGTTGTTAAGTGCTATTGAGTCAATTACACTCATAGATACCACTTATAGGTTTCCAAGGAGCTGCTGGTGAGTTTGAAACACCAACCTTGTGGTTCAAACCGACCTTGTGGTCCAGTGCTTTATCCCACTGTGCCACACCAGGACACTACACAACCACTAGAATAGCTAAAAATAAAAAGCTGAAAATACTTAATGATAGAATGAATGTGGAATAACTGGAATTCTTTGATTTTTTTTTTTAATGTTATGAATTGAGTGAAGGTTTCAGAGCAGATCATCAGTTTTACATTATACAAATCATATACTTTATTTCATTTCATTGATGTTATAAGGTGTTTTGTAGATTCATCATTATTCTTCAGTGTTGCCTGATATACTATTGCATGTATGTACCAAACTTTACTCATCCATTTTCCATTGATGGACATTTAGGCTATCTCTGTCTTTTTGCTATTGTGAATAGTGCTGCAATGAACAAGGGTGTGCGTAAATCTATTTGTGTGATGGCTCTTATTTCTTAAGGATATTTACCAAATAAGGGATTGCTGGGTCATATGGTATTACTATTTCCAAGTTTTTTAAGAGGTGGCATATTGACTGCCAGAATGGTTGGACCATTTTACAGTCCCCCCAGCAGTATGGGACTGTCTCATTCTCTTGAACCCTCATCAGAATTTGTGTTGTGTATTTGTTTTTTAACTTTACTTTTAATGCTGGGGTGAAATGAAATCTCATTGTTGTTTTGATTTGCATCTCTCTAATGGCTAATGATAACATTGGATTACATCTCAATGTCAAGAAAACAAAAC
>NW_006408653.1:6535563-6562483 GCF_000296735.1 Chrysochloris asiatica
TGGAGCAATGGAGCAGCTGGGGACTTTAGATCCAGAGAGGGAAAGCCACTGTGTGCTGAAGACTGGGGACACGGGTAGTGTAGGGGGCAGGCTTGCAGGGTATATCCTTTGGTTGGCTGATGATGCATGGAGGGGATTAGAACCATAGCAATGAAACAATATACAATAGAATGAATGTAAAACTAATGTTCTCCCATGTAAACTATCATATAATTCACAATAAAACATAAAAAAAAGTGCCATGGACTGCCAAAAGAACCAATAGATCCGTTTTGGAAGAAGTGCAGCCAGAGTGCTACTTGGAGGCCAAGACGGCCAAACTTCATCTCTCATACTTTGGACATATTGTCAGGAGGGAAGAGTTGCTGGAGAAGGATATCATGTTTGTTAAGATGGAGGGTCAGAGAAAAAGAGGAAGACCCCCAATGACATGGATTGGCCAAATAGCAGCATCAATGGACTCATGCTTGGCAACAGTAGTGAGGTTGCCCAGGATTGGACATTGTTTCATTCTGCTGTGCATAAGGTCGCTATGAGTTGGTGCCTACTTGGCACCTAACAACAACAACAATAACAATGGCTAATGATAACAACGACTTCTTCATATTTGTTGTCCTCCTGAATGTCTGTTCATGTCTTATGCCTATTTTGTTGAGGTATTAAAGTTTTCTTTAAATTTTAGAGATTAGTCCCTTGTCATTGTCAAAAATGTTTTCCCAATCTGTGGGGTCTTTTTATCCTTGTTGTGAAAGTTTTTTATGCACTTAAGTGTCTGATTCTTAGGAGGCCCCAGTCATCTATTTTGTCTACTGCTGTGTATGTGTTTTTCAGTGTTGTTGATAGCGTATTTATGCCATACATCAGTGCCTCTAAGTTTGTCCCTATTTTTCCATTGATGCTCTTTATAGTTCTAGGCTTTACATTTAGGCCTTTAATCCATGTTCAATTTGCTTTTGTATATGGTGCAAGATTTGGGTCTTGTTTCATTTTTCTGCAAAAGGATTTCAAGTTTTTCCAGCACCATTTGTTAAAGAGACTATCTCTTTCCCATTTAATGTGTTTTGGCCCTTTGTAAAGATCAGTTGTATGTGGATAGATACTCCTGCATTCTCAATTCTGTTTAATTTATTTTTGTGTCTTATATTGTACCACTACCAGGCTGTTTTGACCACTGTGGCTATGTAGTAGGTTTTGAGATCAGGAAATGAGAGGCCTCCTACTTCGTTTTTCCTCTTTAGTAATACTTTACTTATCTGAGGTCTCTTTCCTTTCCATATAAAGTTAGTGATTCATTATTCCTTTTCTTTAAAGAATGATAGTGGAATCTGGATTGGGATTTCATTATATCTATAGATTGCTTTGGGTAGTGTTGACATTTTCACAATGTTAAGTCTTCCTATCCTTGTTCATGGAATATTCTTAAATTTTTGGAGGTTTTTTTTGGTATCTGAAGTCCACAGTGTTTGGAGAAAGTGAGGATCATGTTGAACACATTTAGTAGTTGTTACAAAATATTAACATTTCATGTTAATAAATTAAATACAATGTTAAAGCAAGAGAAATATAATGCACAGCAGTACAATTAGTGCAAATTAAAAAAGGAATATCATTTTAATGGACAATGGAAGTGGAAAAAAGAAAGAAAACTATAATGGTAAATAGAAAACACAAAATGAAATGGTAGAAATAAGGCTAAATATATTTGTAATCATAGTAAAATTTAATGGATTAAACGCACATGTTATGAGATAGGAATTATTGAAACAGATTAGCGTAGTGGTTACGAATTGGGCTGCGAACCGCAAGGTCAGCAGTTCAAAACTACCAGCTGTTCTGCGGGAGAAACATGAGGCTTCCTGCTCCCGTAAAGATTTACAGCCTCGGAAACCCTGTACAGGGTCGCTATGAGTCGAAACTGACTCCACGGCACACAACAACATATGTTTTTTTGGGGGTGGGGTGGGGTGGGGTGGGTAGGAGTAAAGAGCAAGGGTTAGGGCTGTGACTATGCTAGGTCTAGAATAGGCCTATTGTTGTGGCTAAGTGCTGTTGAGCTGGTTCCAACTCATAGCGACTCTGTATAGGGTTTCTGAGGACCTGCTGGTGATTTTGAACTAACGACCTTCTAGCTCAAACTGACCTTATGGTCCAGTGTTTTATCCTACAGCATCACACCAGGACTCCAAAACAGGCTTGTTGTTGTTTAGTGTCCTTGAGTCGGTTTTGACCCACAGCGACCCTGTATAGGGTTTCCAAAATCGACTGGTGGGTTTAAATCGCTGACCTTGTGGTTCAAACTGACCTTGTAGTCCAGCGCATTATCCTGCAGTACCACACAGTTAAGTTTATTTTTATTATCTATGTATTTATTTATTCTTGAAATCTGTTTGATTTCCTTTTCATTTGTAAATTCTTTTATTGTGTTATTCCTCTTTTTACTTAAGGTTTTGTTGTTGTTGTTGCACCTGTATCTCTGGTTCTATAGGTATCTTATAGGTCTATTTCACTTTGTACACTTTTATATGTGATATTGTCATGGATGTGAGTCTCAGGTGGTTGTCTACTGTTGGTTGTCTGTCCAAAGAACTCCTGTTAGTATTTTTTGTAAGTTTGGTCGGATTTTTACAAATGCTTTTAATGTCTGTTTGTCTGAAAATGACCTAATTTCACCATTATATTTAATGGACAGTTTTGCTAGATATATGATTCTTTACTGGCAATTTGTTTGAGAATTTTACATGTCATTCCATTGTCTTCTCACATGCATGATTTCTGCTGAGAAATAAATTTAGTCTTGCTAGTTCTCCTTTGTAGGTAATGTTTCATTTTTCCTGAACTGCTCTCAGGATTCTTTCCTTGTCTTTGGTTTTGGAAAGTTTGATTATAACATGTCATGGTGTCTTTCTTTTGGGGCCTATCCTGTTTGGAGTTTGTTCAACTTCTTGAATGGCTAACATTTTGTCTTTTATGACGTTAAGTAACTTTTCTTTCAACAACTTTTTTTTTTTATTTTTATTAAATCCAATTTATTTAAAGTTGTATTTCAAAACAATAGAGATGGAAAGAGACTTAACTGAACAATTTTATCTCTTTTTTTTCTCATTAAAAAAAAAGAAAAAAGTTTGTGTAATGTATCTAAAACAAAGCTGAAATCAGGGTTTGCCTTTGTTAATTCTCATCAATTTATTAACATAGACTATACACTGTACTTAATAGCAAAACATATGGTTAGATGTTAATTAAGGTCTAAAATAATTAACTATAACATGATAAAATGAAAGTAAGGAGTCAACTTTTACATAATTCAGATTGAAAAAACATAACAATATAGACTTTTTTAATTCAAAAGAAAATTGCTTCTAACTAGTTTTAGGTGAAAGTATGAAAAAGAAAAATAACACACCAAGAAAACCAAGTCTTAGGAAAATTTGGCACTTCGACCAAAGGAGCTCTGGTAGCGTAGTGGTTACGAATCCAACTGCGAACCTTCGAAACTACCAGCTGTTCTGCAGGAGAATGGGAGAAAGATGAGGCTTTTTGCTCCTGTAAAGATTTACAGCCTTGGAAACCCTGTACAGGGTCCTTACTATGAGTCAGAACCGACACCACGGTACTTAACAACAACAAAGTATTAGCTGTAAAATGCACATACAAATTACAGAAAGAAGAAAAAAATGTATCCAAACTGCTTGATATTGTTACATTTTTGTTACATGCAATACTTATGCTTAATTTTGTATTTCTGTCTTCTTGTAGACTTCTACTTCCTTTTTATAAATAGTTGGCAGTAGTTATAGCTAACTAATAGTATATCTTCAAATTTTTAAAACTGTTTTATTGTGATTTATATGATAATTTACATGGAGAACATTAGCTTTACATTCATCCTATCGTATATCGTTACATTGCCATGGTTATAATCCCTTCCAAGCATCATAAACCAACCAAAGGGTACACCCCACAAGCCTGCCCCATGGTCATCAGCACACAGCCCCTCTCCCTCTCTGGGTCTGGAGTCCCCAGAAGCTCCATCACTCCACGTCATCATCTCTGCCTCCATCTCTGGTGTCACTGTTTCTCTGGGTAGGGTCCCGCACACCGCTCTTCTCCCTTGATGGTCCCAGGGACCTCTGCTCCTTGACTGCAAAGTCAACCACTCCCCTCCTTTTGCTACAAAATGTCCACATTTACATTTTCAACTCTCACAAGCAGTCCTGATAACAATTATTCCCTATAGGACAACAAGAGACCTATCCCCATCTCCTTTCATCTTTTAACAACTCTTGGACAATATTCTTTAGGGATTTCTTTGTCTCTTTCAGTTTTGGAATTTCAATCACATGTAAGTTGTTCCTCTTGATAATGTCCCCCAAAAATCTTATGTCTTCTTTAACTTTTTTTTAGTTCTTTTTCTGATTGTTACACTAGCAGATGAGTATTGAAGAATTTTTCTTCATACTCAATAATTTGGCATTCCATTGATTCAATGCTATTCTTTGCTCTTTCAGTTTATTATCTATTTCTGAAGTGTTATTGTTAATCTTCTGGCTTTCTAGTTGTTATTTTTGTATGGTTCCCATTTTTTCAATTATTTTGTCATTTTGTTTCCTGATTTTTTCCACCATTTTATCTGCAGTCTTCTCTTTTTCATGATCCATTCAAGTTGCCTAATTAGCATTCTTTTAAATTCCTTATCAGATAGCTTGGATATAATTTCTGAGATTTTATTTTCTGATTCTGTATTTTGGTGACTTGCTTAGGCACTCTGTCTTGTTTCTTTGTATAAGCTGAAATTGCATGTTTTCTCTGAGACATTGTGGTGCTGTACTAACATTTAATTGATGATTTTATATTGGTGTGTTTTCAGGTGCTCACCACCTATCTCCTAGTGGATGTGGCAGAGACTGGAAGAGTAAACACGGTTAGTTCTCTGTACACTGTTTGTGTAGTGTAGTTCAGGGCAGGTTCAGCCATCTCCAGAGGCTGGGGCACTATGTTTGGCATCTGAGCCTAGGCAGAGCAGTTGGTTAGATTGATCAGGATGGGGTGCCACTGGCTATTGGGTTGACAAGGGCAAGGACTGGCCATGTTCTTGTCCACCAGAAGTGCACAGGAACAAGGGAGAATTACAACCTGTTGTTACCAGCTTCCAATTGTGTCCTCTGCCTGCAGGTGGTTGTATTAACAGCTGTTCACAAAAGCTCAAAATGGCTATATTGCACCATGCCGGGCCACAGTCTGCCTGGTTTTGTTCTCTTTCACTACTCCTGTTCCACTTTCTTTTCAAGTTGGAACTTAATCCACCTCTCTGTCCTCTCCTCTGAGGCTCGGGGCTCCAGGATCACCATCTGTATCTGTTTCACTTGGTCTCCCAGGTTTTGGTGCAGAGGGTTGGCTCGGCTCAATATATCAGCTTACACCACCATCTCACCTTGGACTCCCCAGTTACATGCTTCTTAAGGGACAAAAATGAATTAAAGTCTCACAAACATGCTGAAAGCTAAAGGATATCATAGAAAGATATTCTAATGAAATTAATATCAGAATAAATCAAATTCAACTCAGAGTTATTATTTGAAGTAAAGAAGGACACTGCAACCAACAAATGTAATAACTAAGAAAAATATTATATTATAGACATGCACTTGCAAAATTCAAGAAGCAATATCATCCATACTGCATAATTTACCAAAACTCCATTTGACTAGCGATTCAAGACAGTTAAAAAGAAACAAAACCCCAAAAAACTTTTTGAACACATTATGTTAATGTTATATACATGAAGTATACAAGACAGAGAATATTAATGGAAAAATAAATGAAAAATAAAATAATTAAATTCCAGTTTTTAAAATCTTTTTTATTCACAAATAGTGTGCTCACATAAGTAATGTCCACATAGACATAATAGGTGGAAATCACAAATTTACGTAAAAAAACTGTGGCATAGTGTACCTATGCATACACTGCACATGTGAATTTCTGCATCACTTCACCCACATTCAATGGTACAAAAATGTTACTTTTGATCATATTTGTACTGCAAAGGCATAAACCGTGATCAAGAAGTCATGGATTCAGTTTGTTGATACCTTGGTAAAAGTAAAATAAATAATTGAAACTGAATATTTATTGGTGCAATTCACAGTTGGGCCTGAGAGTGGTGGAATTCCTGGTAGCCTGGCTGCAGTGAGTATGTACCTAGCCCTGGACACAGTAGACGATCGGCCAGAGGGCTGTGCACGGAGCTTCCACAGCTTGAGTAGGGCTGGTTCATGGCAAGATGGAGTGTTGCACACATGCGACCAAGTCCTGTGGTGTTGGCCCCATGTGAAACCTGGTTACAGGACTATGTGGGTGTTGGTACATGCTACCTGGGCCCAAGGTCCTCAGCCTGCCAGTGGGACCTGTATGTATCCTCTGAGCATGACCCTTCTGCATCTGAGGTTCTCACACCTATTTTGAGGAGTCCATGTGGGAAGGAGGTTCAAATGGCCTGAATACAGCTGCCAGCCAGGTGGATAGTGAGGATGGAAGGTGTGTGCAGCTGTGGAGTGCCAGTCTTTCCGCTGAGTGACTTTTCCAGCTCAGGTGCACAACCCTGCTTATCTCCTGGGCTGCGGCCCTCTGCCTTGACCAGGGCTGTTTCCAGGGTGCAAAACGTGATTTCTTTCTGTACTAGAGAAAGCAGCTTGAGAATAGGGAAGGAATCCTTCCTGGATTAGAAATTGGAGGGTGGGCTGGTGAGGTCCTGCTGCTGGGGAACTAAACCTCAGTGTCAACAGGCACCAAGATGAAAATTTAACAGCAAATCCATTGGACAGGGAAAAAGAAATGAAATTGAAGTCATCAACATGTAGAAAATATTGCTATATTGCGCTTGTGAAAATACTGTGCCAGGGTTCAGTTGTATGCAAAATGTATAATGTGTGTTATTTGCAGAAAAATATCTTAGCGCTTGAAAACTTTGAATTTTTAATAATCTCCAATCTCCTATTTCCCCACATGATCTTAGTCCCTAGTTCGCCGGGTCCTAACACGTTTCGAATAGAAAATCTGGTTGACTACTCATTATACTATAGAGATTTATGTGTCACTATTGGTGAACCACACAGCTTATAATATACATCATTGGTAGTGAAAATTTTAGGAACCCCTATATTAGCAATAAAGGAGCTCTGGTAGTGTAGTGGTTACAAATCGGTCTACTAACCTCAAGGTTGGCAGTTCGAAACTACCAGTGGTTCCGCGGGAGAAAGATGAGGCGGTCTGCTCCCGTAAAGATTTACAGCCTTGGAAACCCTGTGTAGGGTCACTATGAGTCGAAGCCGACTCCACAGTACTTAACAACAACAACATACTAGCAATAGGAGTCATGGTGTGGCGCCAGACTGAAAAGCCGTTTGAACTGCAAGGTCGGTGGTTCAAGCTCACCAGCTGCTCCTTGGAAACCCTATACAGGGTCACTATGGGTAGGAACCAACTCGATGGCACTTAACAACAACAACAACAACAATACTAGCAATACGGAGCTCTGGTAGCGTAGTGCTTACGAATCGGGCTGCGAACTGCAAGGTTAGCAGTTTGAAACTACCAGCTGTTCCGAGGGAGAAAGATGAGGCTTTCTGCTTCCATAAAGATTTACAGCCTCCGAAACCTTGTAGAGGGTCTCTATGAGTTGGAACCGACTTCACGGCACATGACCACCATACTAGCAATACCAGTTTCCTAAGTCTCCTAAATTTCTTGGGGCATTCCAACTTTCTTCACCATAGTTTTGCCAAAATGTGCTTTGTTGTTTTTAAGTGCTGTCAAGTTGGTTCCAGCTCATAGAGACCCTGTATAGGGTTTCCAAGGAGCAGCTGGTGGGTCTGAACCGCTGACTGAATCGTAAATGTTTCTTAGTAGTATAAACTGTCACTAATGAGAAGCTAAGGGGATCATCCATCAACACATAAATACTAAACATAAATTTGGAGGAAAATATTTTTTTCTAGGACCTCTTAGGCATCCTAGTAATAAGTGTTTGTTTCCTCCATAAAATGAGAATAGACTAATTGATAATAATGATAATAATAAATCAGATTTAAAACATTAACTGCTCTGTGTCCATTTACTAGAGATTTGCCTCACCATGAATAAAACATAACTCCCAGGTTAATTTGTAGCATTGAGCCTGGTTGTTGTTGCTGTTGTTGGGTGCCATTAAGTCAGTTTTGACTCACAGTGACCCTGTATAAGGTTTCCAAGGAGTGGCTGGTGGGTTTGAATCGTTAACCTGTGGTTAGCAATCCAGTGCTTATGCTACAGTGCTGCTCCAGGACTCCAGCATTGAGTCTTATTGCAGCACAATCCATTTTGGAATCAATATGCAATCTTCACTTTTAATCCCCAAATATTCACACCTTTTGGATGGTAAAATTTCCTCTGGTAGCATGGCAAAAGCTTGTCTTCTGATTGCTTCACTTAGTACTTCATTTGCTTTCTTACGATTTCTCATGATGGTTTGCATCCTGGTAAAGTAACATAACAGAAAACCCCCATAAATGTAATGGATTTCTTAGGGCTTATTTAAAAGAAAGGAGAGCTCCTCCTGCCCATGTTTTCTTTAGTTAAAACAATGATAGTTCCCTGATGTACAATGTCTACATAAATAGGACTGTGGAATTGGGAAGCCTAAAATTCATGCTTTCTATAGGTTTACCTTTGATTTTGTTTAGTCTGGATCAAAAGCAAAGGAGGTATATTGAATTGTTCAAAAAGAACTGGAAATTGCATACTTCAAGCACACCTTTGAATGGTCTGCTTCTGGCATTACAGTATTAACAAAAGGCTCTAGGGATGCCAGCAGTCCTATCTACCTTCTTTCTTGGGAAGAAAATCTAAAATGAAAAGACCCCCATAAAAGACTATAAGATGGAGGGAGATTGTTGTGAAGGAAATGTCCTGGATTTCTTTTTTCATCTGTTGCCAAGGAGCCCAGAACCTAGTTTACACAAAATCTTTATTGGGTGTATTGCAGCTAACACCTCTAACTGCAAATCAGGTAAGGCATGCAAATACATCTTTTTTGACATCATGTACAAAAGGGGGGCATATAAGCTCAAATTGAAAATGAAATGCTATGACTTGATAAAATTAAAATTTTTTTTGTTTTTTTTTTTTAGTGATAGATATGCATGATGAAGGTGGAATTAAAATGAATAGGTCACTAAAATGGAATAGATGAAAGAATACTTTTGAGTTCATAAGAAGTTTTCCTTGCAAACAGATCAAACAATAGTTGAAAGTATATTTAAAAGCTACATTGTGGAGGTTCTATTCGAAAATTCTTCTTTAGCTATTCCATTTGAAAACACACATTAGCTGTTAGGTTAGCATCAAATATGGAAATGTCAAAATGACCACGGTCTCAGTAGGGATGAAAGGAAAAATGAGAACTTGTTGTAAAAACATATCGTTAACTCTATTTGCACCTCTAGATCATTGAATATAGGTCGTTTTTTTTTTTTTTACCATTACAGACAGTTCCACCCTCTGGGAGGATGAACCCCTAATGTTTGACTAGGTGTGTCTTGGAGCTTTTCTTTGAAGATCTTATGCTCCATTGTGATGAATTATTAATTGGTTTAAGTCATTCTCAGTTCATCCTGGACATCTTTTTAAAAATTTCCTTTTTAAACAAAAGTAGCAAAAACAACCACAACAAAAACAAAGATATTAAGCAGGTTTCTTTTAAGATTTTAGGAACTATGGTTTATTTTTTCAGAAATCATCTAATTACCTTTTCTTTACTTCAAAAAGACAAGGTGGGACAATCAGTCAAGTTACGCTGATTTGAATCTGCCAAGAGTTTTGTTTCTCTTAGCTACTTAACATAGATTTAAGAAAACATCAAGGGAACATATGTCTTGCAGAAAATATACTGATTGTAGACACATTCAGGAGTCTTATGTGGTATTGTAGGATAAGCAAGACTGGCAATTCAAATCCACCAGCCACTCCTAAGAAACCCTATACAGGGTTGCTATGAGTCGGAACTGACTCAACAGCACTTTATAATAACAACAGTGACACATTCAAAGATTTGTACCTTTATATCTGACTCTATATACATGTTCGAAGTATTCTTCTTTGTGGGTCCCATAAAGTAATTCACACAGATCTCTGATCATGAGCTTTGGCATTTGGGGGTAGGAAATGAATCTATGCTTCTCCTTTGAACACATCATTATACTTGTGTTAATCAAAATCTTAATTTATTCATTATCAGCTTGCTTGCTAGGAAGAACTATATTGATCTAAAAATATTATGTCTCTTGAGTGGTTTTTTAAAAAAGCAAGCTACAAGTGCTGATATTCTGGCATGCTACTTTGTTAGATGTACCTTTCATTCTTCTCCTCTATGTGCCTCCTTACCCCTTCTCTGTTGAATTTGCTCTTTAACAATGGGTAAAACAGGGTCATAAATTCATGCCATTAATTCCATTTTTTCCCCTATCATCTTTTAGTTGTCTAGTATATTTATTCATGAGAAGTCATAAGAAATCCAAGACTTTAGAATGGGGTCTTAAAAGGTTATGAGCAGCCAGATAAGGTACAACTATTGGTCTCTCTCCTCCTGGAGCAAAAAAGGAGTAAAGAAAAAAACCCAAAAAACCATAAGGAAATAATTTGTTGGAAGAACTAATGGCTATGTGAACCTCAGCCTCCATTACCCTGAGACCAAAAGAACTAAACAGTGCCCAGCCACCACTGCTGATAACTCTGAAAGGGGTCACAAAAGGAGGTCCCAGATACAGTAGAAGAAAAATGTGCACCCAAACTCCAAATTATAAAAAGACCATGCTTATTGGCCTGTTAGAGACTGGTGGAATCCGTGAGACTATGGACTTTCGATATCCTTCGACATCCTTCAGACCTAGAACGGTGGCAACTTTCAACTAAAGGACAGACAGGCCTATTAAGTAAATAATAACACCAAGGAGGCTCACACTTCTTGGAACAATCAGCCTATGTGATCACAAGGGCAGTTTTTGACCAGGGATTGAGCTCAGAAAGCAGGAAGGGATAAGAAAGAAGGTGGAAGGACAACAGGAAACCCAGGGAGGAAATAGGAAGAGCACTGCTATATTGTAGAGACTGCAATCAAAGTCACAAACCAGAATGTAAATAGATTGTATGGAAAGCCAGTTTGCTCTGTAAACTTTCAACCAAATCACAATTAAAAGGTAAAGAAAAAAAATCAAGGTTAAAAAAATTTTTTTCTAAGCAGCAGTAATTTATCTCATCTTAAACTCTGGATTCCTTTCATTTTAAAATGTAAAACTCACCTTCTTAAACACACTTTTGTGACAGACATGTCACCTCCTTTAGTTGTATTCTAAGAAAACCTACACCTGTTTTAATTGGCCCTTCCTCTCCTGACTGACTTGGGGGTTGTTCCACATTCCAATGCTGAAGTGACATGACAAGATCTTTCCAGGAATTCTGTCACTGCACGTGCACGTACCAAATGATTCAAGAGCACCTTTAAAGGGTATTGAGTGAAAACAAGAAAAAGAAATGAAATCACTTAGGAATAAAAACAACCATTTATCGAGTACCAGGTGTTCTCTATACATTCCCCCCATTTAATTCTACCAACACCCTTAATAAGTAGATATTATTATTTTAGGAACCCTCTTGGTAGAGTGGTAAAAGCGTTCAGCTGCTATCTGAAATGATGGCGGTGCTCCATGGGAGAAAGATGTGACAATGTGCTTCTGTAAAGATTGATAGATTTAGAAACACTATGGTCAAATTCTATTCTGTCCTATAAGGTCGCTATGAGTCACAATCTACTTGACAAAGATAAGCTTTGGTTTTTATTACCTAATTTCATAGCACAAGAATCCAAAGCACAGAGAAGTTAAATGACATACTGAACAGTAGAACTGGGGTTCAATCCCAGATATATCTGGCTCCAGAACCCATTTGCATTCCACATGGCAGTGCTTATTTGCAAGGAAGCAGTGATGCATCTTATTTTTTATCAGGTGGGGAATCATGCGGTCAGCCTATGCTCTGCCATTGGACCCTATTCCTGCCAAACTAGGATAGGAATAATAGTTCATGTGAATCAGTTCAGTTATATAAAAGGGATAGATCAGTGTACCTGCTGCGTACACCTGAAAATAATTCTGTATCTCTGGAGCATAAATATTAATTATCCATAGGCTCTTTATCTAATTTAACTTATCCTTGTAAGAACAGAGTACCTCTCATCTTTGAAGCTTTCATATCATCTGGTGATTATTTCTGGCTTGTAATGAAAGAAATTTTTTCTTTTATTACCTTTTTCATTTGGTGAGAGGAAAAAAAGACCTGTGAATTCGTATATTTAAATTTTGGAGCTATTTTTCCCACAGTGAAATTTGGAAAAAGCAAAGGAAAAATAGAGATCAACCCCACAGAAATATTCTTGAATGCTCACATTTGTTGCAGTTAGATGCCATGGAATTTGTTCCATATCATAGCAACCTTATGCACACCAGAATAAAACACTGCCTGGTCCTACATCAACCTCATCATCATTGATACGCTTGAGCCCATTGCTTCTGCCACTGTGTCCATCCATCTCTTTGGGAGTGTTCCAGTTTTTCACTCCAATTTATCAAGCATAATGTCCTTCTTCAGGGACTGGTCCCTCCTCATAATAAGTCTGAAGTATGAGAGAAGAAGTCTCAGCATCCTGGCTTCTAAGGAGCATTCTGGCTGCACTTCTTCCAACACTGATTTGTTTGCTCTTGTAGAAGTCCATGGTACTTTCAATATCCTTCTCCAACATCGTAATTCAAATGCTCACATATTTCCTTTAATATTCACATGATAGGTGTTCAGTACGGGTTGATGTATCCAAGAGTTAGATTTAGAAAGGAGTAGAGAAAGGATTAAAGGAAGTTGACAGGAAAGGCAAAGATACATGGTGAGATCTTGAGGATTTTGTTGTAGCTTGGTAATTTGATTCAGGATTTGTGTCTCTACCACTATCATTGTTTATTTCAAATATACCATAAAATGTGCTGTGATGCAGGAGATGTGTAGAAAGTCAATTTTTGTTATTGTTGGGTGCTGATGAGGAGATTCCAACTCATAGTAACCCATGTGACAGTATAGAACAGCCCACTAGCATTTTCTAGGCTATAATCTTTATGGAGGAGTCGTGGCGTGGTGCTATAGGATAAAGCACTGGGCTGCAAGGGTGGTTTGAATCACACGGTTGGTGGTTCAAACTTAACAGTCACTCCTTGAAAATCCTACACAAGGTTGCTATGAGTCAGAACTGACTCAATGACACTCAAGAACAACAACAATCTTTCTGGAAACAGATCACTACATCTTTCTACTGTGAAGTCCTGGGTGGGTTTGACTAGCAGCTGAGTGCTTAGCCAATACATCACCAGGGATTCTTACATCTTAGTAATTACAGTTTCATTTCATCTTTAAATTTTGAGGATCTGCTATGTATGAAACATTGTGCTAGGCATTTAAAGTGAAGGGTGAGACTTAATGCATGTGAGTTCGTGGATATTCCAGTCCCATTTTAGATAAGACCATGTAAAAGACCAAGCAAAAAATTAACATTTATGTTATTGATTGCCTTTATCTCTTTCAACATACTATGTAATAGGAAACTTGGGTTTGCATGTATAAATTTTGTTGCTTTTGTTATGTGCTGTGAAGCTTGTTCCAACTCATAGCATTTCCGAGGATGTAAATCTTTATGGGAGCAGAAAGCCTCGTCTTTTCTCCTGCAGAACAACTGGCAGTTTTGAGCTGCTGACCGTGAGATTAGCAGCCCGATTCATAACCACTATGCTACCAGAGCTCCTTGCATATAAAAATAGAAGTATATATATATATATATATAATTTTTTTTCCTATTTAGGGCACAAATCATATTCTTTTTTCTCAAATTGATGTAAACAGTTAGAAATTACTGTTGAGAATATTAAGAGGTCCTGTAATTCAGGCACTGCCTTTAATAGATGTGCAAGTTAGCTCCTCACATGCAAGTAAAGTCAGATGAAAAAGTTTATAGAAAGAGGGCAATAAACTTAATAAGGTGTTATATAATATGTAGAATAAATATTAGTACAGTACATGAACCTAAATGACAGCAACAAATTATAAAGCTTAGCATGCAATTAAAATCACTAATGGCACACTCTACGGAGAGAATGTGTTCATTCTTAGATCAGTCAAAGAGCAGCTATGCAGTGTCAGAGCCACCACTTGAACTAATGACACCCTCTTAAACTTATTTTAAACACTCTGTCTGTCATGCAATAGTTACACATTATGGGTGTCTTCAGGTTAGTCTTCACATATGTTGAACATGCTAATAAAATGTATCTTTAATGCAGAATGGCACTTAAGAGTTGAGAGCTAACCTTCAGCCTTATGTTCAAGGAAATTTTTCTTGTGTCAAACTAATGGAGTATCTAGTAGTAGTATATCTACCAGAGATTAACATGCTGACAGTGTCTTCTTTTTCAAAACATCTGAATCAAGAGCTATCATAAATATGTCAGCTCACTCAGTTAATTGATCCTGCTGCCACGAAAACTATAATGCTTAGAGATTTTTTTTCTCTTTTTACAAGGTTGCACTTTCTGGGTTCCATGCTTTTGCGGATGTGATTTCATCTGCCAGTGCTTCAGAACTGTCATGTAGACCAACCATCATGGTAAAATTGGACCTGACTACCCACATCTAAAGTCCTGGTGTAGTGCTGTGGGCTAATACATCAGACTAAAAAGTCATTTGAGCTGCAAGGTCGGTGGTTCAAGCTCACCAGCTACTCCTTGGAAACACCTTAAGAAAAGATCTGGTACATTAAACAATAATGAGAGATGACCAGAAGAATTGTGGGATGACATCAAGAACATCATATAGGAAGAAAACAAATGGTCATTAAAAAGATAGGACAGAAAGAAAAGACCAAAATGTATACCAGAAGAGACTCTGAAACTTGCTTTTGAACACAGAGAAGCTAAAGCAAATGGAAGAAATAAAGTAAAAGAGTTGAATAGAAATTTTCAAAGAGCAGCTTGAGAAGACAAAGTCAGGTCTTAAAATAAAGTGTGCAAAGATCTAGAGTTAGAAAACTGAAAGGGAAGAACACACTCAACATTTCTCAAACTAAAATAACTGGATGAAAATATCCAAGCCTTGTCTTGAAATGTTGAAGGATTCTATGGGCAAGATCCTGAATGATGCAGAAAGCATAAAAATAATATTGAAGGCATACATAGTCATTATACCAAAAAGAAGTAGTCGATATTCAACCATTTCAAGAGGAGCCATATGATCAAGAACCAATGGTACTGAAGGAAGAAGCCCAAGATGCACTGATGGCATTGACTAAAAACAAGGATCCAGGCATTGCAGGAATAAGGAATACAAATTGAAATCTTTTAACAAGTTTAGGTAGCATTGGAGGTATTCACTTATTTATCCCAAGAAATTTGGAAAACAGCTACGTGGACAATTGATTGGAAGAGGTCTGTGCCCATTCCAAAGAAAGGCGACCAAAAGAATGTAGAAATTTCAAACAATATCACTAATACCACATGCAAATAAAATTTTGCCGAAGGTAATTTAAAAACTGTTGCAACAGTACATTGACAAGGAATTGCCAGAAATTCAATCCAGATTCAGAAGAGGACGTGAAACTAGAGATATCATTGCTAATGTCAGATGGATTTTGACTGAAAGTAGAGAATACCAGAAGTTTACTTGTGATTTATTGACCATGCAAAGACTTTCAATAAGCTATGGACACCTTTGCAAAGAATGGGTATTCCCTAACCCATTGATAATGCTAATGAGTCAATTATCAAATAGAACATGGGGGTATTGGTGCCAAGGAATGGTTCAGTGTGCCAGGGTTGTACCTGTTCATCATTCTTATCAATCTGTAAGCTGAGCACAGAATCCGGTAAACTGGACCAAATGAAGAAGAATGTGGCATTAGGATTGCAGGAAGATTCATTAACAATCTGTGGTATGCAGATGATATAATTTTGCTTGCTGAAAACAAAAATCCCCACAATTGGACCAATAAATAACATCATTGTAAATGGAGAAAAGATTGAAGTTGTCAAAGTCTTCATTTTGCTTGTATCCATAATCAACACTCACGGAAGCAGCAGTCAAGAAATTAAATGATGTATTGCATTAGGCAAATACGCTGCAAAAGACTTCTTTAAAGTGTTCAAGAGCAAAGATACCAGTTTGAGTACTAAGGTGTACCTGACCAAAGTCATGGTATTTTCATTAGCCTTATATGTCTGTGGAAGTTAGACAATGAATAAAGAAAGTAGAAGAAATGATGCATTTGAATTATAGTATTGGTGAAGGGTGTTTAAAATACCGTGGACTGCCAGAATCTGTCTTGGAAGAAGTCCAAGAAGTGCAGCCAGAATGCTCCTTAGAAGCCAGGTTGGTGAGACTTTCTCTTATATTTTGGACATGTTATCATTAGGGACCAGTTCCTGGAGAAGGACATCATGGTGGCAAAATGGAAGGTCAGCAACAAAGAGGAAGAAGACTCACAAGGAAATGATTGCCACAGTGGCAGCAGGGATAAGCTCAAACAGCAACAATTGTAAGGTTGGTGCAGGACTGCTTAATGTTTCTTTCTGTTGTGCATATGGTTGCTCTGAGTTGGAACAGACTCTAAGGCACCTAACAACAACAACATCAGCAACAGCAGCAGCATCTATGCGTTAAGCACTTCTTTTCTACATAGTAGACTTCTTGCTGTAGAGTTGATTCTGACTCATAGAACCGTATGGGATAAAGGAGAACAGTTCCACAGGATTTTTGAGGGTGTAAATCTTTACAGAAATCAACTGTCTTATCTTTCTCCTGTGGAGTGGCTGGTAGGTTCAAACAAATGACCTTTCAGTTAGTCTACCCAGCACTTAATCCACTGCACTAACCATAGTACAACCGGCTGTCATGGAGTCTATCCTAACTCATAACAACCCTATGTCAGAAGAGAATGACTTTTTAGGATTTCTGAGACAGTACATCGAAAGAAAAGACTGCCTCATCGTTCTCCCATGGAGTGGCTGGTGAATGCAAACTGAAAACTTTTCAGTGGTTGATCCTATGCTTAACCCACTGCACCACCAGAGCTGTTTTCTATGTACAGTTGTTAAGTGCTGTGGAGTCAGCTCTGATTTATATTTACCCTGCATAGCAGGGGTGGTGAACGTCTTGCCAGCAGGCCATATAAGGCCGTTGAAATCATTTGGTCTGGCTCTGCTAAGGCAGCAGCAGTTGTAACCATCACATTGTTGTTGCTGATAAGTGCTGTGGAGTCAATTCCAACCCAGTGACCCTTATAGGTTTACCAAGGAATGGCTGGCAAATTTGAACTCTGACCTTGTGGTTCTAACTGACCTTATGGTGGTCTAGTGCATTATCCTACAGCGCCACACCAGGGCTCCAGCCATCATATTTTTGTTAAGTGCTGTTGAGTCGGCTACGGCCCATAGTGACCCTATATATTGTTCCCAAATAGTGGCTGGTGAGTTTGAACCACTGACCTTGTGGTTCAAACCGACCTTATAGTCCAGCGCATTAACCCACAGTGCCATACCAGGACTCCAGCCATCATATTGTTGTTGTGTGCCGTCGAGTTGGTTCTGACTCATAGCGACCCTGAATAGGGTTTTTAGAGGTAAGTTAAATAAATGTTTGACCAAATATAGCAGGCTAATTTTAAGTTGATAATTTTGTATGGCTTGTGAATGATGTTATAAATAGTTAAGGGGCCCTTGGCAGAAAAAAGATTCTCCATCCCTGCTGTATAAGATTTCTGAGGAGCAGCCTGTGGGTTTGAACCACTGACCTTGTGATTAGCAGTACAATGCTTATGTTACAGCGCCACACCAGGACTCCTTCTATGTACTGTTGTTGTTTTTACATGTTATCAAGTCGGTTTGACTCTTAGCGATCTTGTATAGGGTTTCCAAAGAATGGTGGGTGAATTTGAACCACTGACCTCGTGGTTCAAACTGACCTTGAAGTCAAGTGCTTACCCTACAGCGCCACAATGAGCAAGGCAGACAGGACTCATAATTCAATGATAATTTACATTTATTAAAAAGTGATTAATTGAATGGTCTTTGTTTTTCATCTGTCTTGAATCCATATAAGCTTGTGTAGCTCATGACTGTTTACTGATTTTTAGAAACTTGATGTTTCAAAAGGTCTACCTTTCCCTCTTTCTCCCTTTCTTTTCTTTCTCTCCTTTCCCCTTCCTTCCTTTTGTTCTTTCCTCCTTCTCTTCTTTACATCATAATTTTTGCTGTTGTTAAGTGCCATGAAGTTGGTTCTGACCCATAGCGATCCTGCATAGGATTTCCGGGGAGCAGCTGGTGAGCTTGAACCAGTGGCCTTGTAGTTCAAACCGACTTTGCAGACCAGCGCATTAAGCCACAATGTCATGTAATGAAATAAACCTTGTAAGTGGGGGTGGATTTGGACACTACACCTTAACCACAAAAAGAGCAAAACACATCTATAGCTTGGACGGGACAAAGGGATGCTAATACACTCTAAAGAAAGGAAAAAGGAAAAGAAGGAGAAAGTGGACTTGTGGTAGCTTCAGGTTTGATATGGAGTTGGAGGAAGGTGGTTCCTTTCATATTCAAGGAATTTTGCTGTGAGAAAAGACTAAATACAATTTTTGTCTTGTTTAATGCTCTAATTAGTTCCCGATTGAATTTAGTAATAAATAACAATCTTGTAAATATAACACAATCTTCCTTTAAATCAGGAGATGACAAACTGTGACTCATGGACCAAATCTACTCTTTTGCTTAATTTTATAAGTAAGTTTTATTGATGCATAGTCATGTGCTTTCATTGAGCTATTTATTGTGGCAGCCTTTGTGCGACAACAGTAGAGCTGAGAAGTTGTGATAGAGTTAGTCTGGCCAACAAGACTAAAATATTTACTGTCTGTCCCTTTACAGGAAAGTCTTGCTGACTCCTTATTTAAATATGTTCATTCTCCTGACCCAATTAATACCAAAACCAAAACCAACAAGCCCCCCCAAACCAAATCCTTATGGTCTTATCAAAATAAGTACCCTGTGGCACCATAGGATAAGTACTCTACCTTGAGGTCAGCTTGAACCTCAAGGTTGGTGGTTCAAAGTCACCAGCTGCTCCTCGGAAACCCTCTACAGGGTTGCTATGAGTTGGAAGTGACTCAATGGCACTTAACAACAACAAAGCATAAATATTAATTACACATTTAATTACAACCTTTTAAACGTTTAATTAAATCTACAAATTTGTTGTTAAGTGTTGTCAAGTCTGTTCTGACTCATAGTAACCCTATGCACCACAAAATGGAATACTGTTTATCCTGTAACATCGTGGCAATTGTTCTATCTGAACTCATTGTTGCAGCCAATGTGTCAGTTCATCTTCTTGGGTGTGTGTGTGTGTGTGTGTGTGTGTCTTCCTCTTCGTTTTTCCCTGTACTTTGCCAAGCATGATGTCCTTCTTCAATGACTTGTCTCTCCTGATAACAAGTCCAAAGTATGCAAGACCAAGTCTTACCATTCTGGCTTCTAAGGGCCATTATGGCTGTACTTCTCAAACAGATTTGTTCTTCTGGCACTCCATGATACTTTGAATATTCTTCTACAATTACATTATTCAAATGCATCAATTGTTATATAGTCTTCTTTATTCATGGTCTGGCTTTCACATGCATATGAGGCGATTGAAAATACCATGACTTGGATCAGGTGCACCTTTGTTCCTAAAGTGCCAAAAATGGTCTTTTGCAGTAGATTTACCTAATGCAATTATGTCCTTTGATTTCTTTTTTTTAAACTGGACCATTTTAATGTTTTTAAAATAACATCATAAATAGTTCTTGATGACTGCAGATAGGTAAGTCTAGTTGGTAATACTCAGAAACACAGTGATGGTGATTTTCCTGGTTGTTGTTAGGTGCCATTGAGTCCGTACCGACTCACAGCGACCTTATGTGCAGCAGAACGAAACACTGCCTGATCCTGGGCCAACCTCACTATTGTTGCCACGCTTGAGTCCATCGATGCTGCTACTTGGCCAATCCATCTTGGTGGGGGTCTTCCTGGTTGTAGTCTTCACCAATAAGGAATGACTTAAAGGAAACTGCTGTCAAACCAGTAAGACTGCATTAATGCATCCATCATTTTCAGGATTGGTGGTAACTTGAGCATATTTCCCCCAGATAGCCTTGCCTCCTTGTGTCACCAGGCCCAGCTCACTCATGTTCACTTCAATGACAGTCCCTTTGGTGATCACACCCAGAGTTGTAAAAAGTGGGGATGAGGGATTCTTCTTCACACCAAGTATCTATAAGCAGAAGGTGGCTTTAAGCTCAGGATGTGTTATATGAGCCTTCTTGAAACGTAAGCCCATTGGTCTGATGAGTCTTTAGTATTTAGGTGGTTTTCATGAAAAGCCATCTCCAACGAAGCAGACTTTGGTAACCATCTTTTTCCATGCTTTTATGATTTTCTTTTCCTGTCCGAATAACTTGTAATACTTCTGTTTCTCCCTGGACACGGACTTGGGGCTGAGGGACTTCCTATTTTCCCATTCGCTTTTGTTTGATCATATTGGAAAATGCTTTAGCTTGGGACTGCCCCTCTCTGTTCAGCAGATAGGTAGACCTTGTGGAGTCTTCTCATCGTTTTGTTTGGTGTTTCTCTTTTCATGACTCTTGATAGTCTTTTTCATTTGTATTTTTCTCAGCATGGTGCTGTTTATGGGCGAGCTTAGCCTTCCGACCAATCATCTTTTTGGCCTTCTTCGAACGTTCATGAGCCTCTCGACTTTCCTTCTTTCTCATTTTCTCATGATAATCTAAACGATATCCATAGCGTTTATGGTAGCTCAATATATTCCTTTTGTGGCATGGTGACAACAGTAAAGCCACTGGGCACAGCCTCCAGGGCGCAAAGAACTCAGTTTTTGGTTCCCTGAGACCCAAGAGCCGAAAGGACTCAGCCTGCGACAGGAAGAGGTCACCTTCTGTCCTTTGATTTCTTGACTGCTACCTCCATGAGTGTTGATTGTGGATCCAAGTAAATTGAAATCTTTGACAACTTCAATCTTTTCTCTGCTCATCATGATGTTATTTATTAATTGCAAGGAAAATCTATAAGCTTAGTGTATATCCTATTCTCTTAAATATATTAAACGCTCCTTCCAAATAGATAAAACATGCAAAATATCACAATGATTAAAAAATAGTAGTGATTGCAAAACACACAAAAAGAGTCACACTTATCCTAGAACTGTTTACAAAAGTTCTATACCATGAATTTGGGTTTGTTTCATCAATATCTCTAAGTATACTCTTAGTTTTAATTTTATGTCTTTCTCAAGATTGCTTTCCTGGCTTACTATAACTAAGATACTAAGATTTTAGTAATCTTCCTCTTTGCAGTACTATTACCAGAGACTGAGAGGGTTGTTGTTCTTGTAAAATGATTTCAAGCTGGCTCTGACTCATAGTGACTTATACATGAGCAGCTGGTAGGGGAACATAGCTTCTTAAGATGAGCTGAGGCTGCAGGATCTGAGCTGATTCTTGATGAGGAGTTACTCATTGCTAGTATGGCCCGTGTTGAATGAAACTCAAGTCTTGATCATTAGGATTAAGCCCTTTTTATGGTTAACTCTCATACTTGGTTATTATTAGTGGAATTTTTAATTTATTAACCTTTTACCTAAAAGAAGAATTATCCTGATTGATAAATTATGATCTATTGATCACGTTAGTATTATTGAAACCAAATAATATATCAAATCAGTATTTAACTTTAGTTAATAGTGTCATCGAGAGTTTTCTCTACAAGACAGTTAATTTTCTTCTTTGGGATTTTGTTGTATTAACTGTGTAATACATTGTCTATATTGTCCTTAAACACTACAACTGGTCAATTAATAAATTCTCTCTATCTGTGACCACTGGTATTAATCAGTGCTCTTGTAAAGATTTCCAGTCTTGGAAACCTTATACAATGTCTTTGATTTGGATCTTATTCCACAGCACATTACCACCCACACCACCATAGTTGATGCAGTTATATTTTCTGGATTGATTAGACTTGTTCCTAGTTTCCTGTGTTTACTCTTTTCTTTTTCTTTTAAAATTTCTAACACTTTCTGAACATTCATTGTTCAAATATGTAACACATTTTGATAGCAATTACACAGCTTTACAATTCATACAATGAATTCACTGAAGTCTCACTTGCCAAGTTACTTTCCCCTTTTTCCCCCTACCTCCAGTGTAAGTTTTTGTGCAAGTTTTATGAGGCATTTTCCTACAGAAACACAGACCAAGGAGTTTAACACAAGCACTTTAAGAGGCTAGACTGCAGCTGACAGTTCAGGGAAAGGAGTGAGGATACAGAGGGAGCCATTTCAACAGTAATCGAAGCTTTAGACTTAATTTCAGTTGTGGCCATTCATTCTGCCTCCTCCCTTCTTGCCCCCTCCCCCATGTTTAAAAAAAAAATTTTTTTTTTTATTGTAAACTGAGTGATAGTTTACGTGGGAGAACATTGGCTTTGGCTTTACACCATCGTTTCATTGCAATGATTACCATCTTCTCCGTGCATCATCGTTCAACAGTATTTGCTCCCATTCCCTCTGTCTTTCTTTTTTTTTGGGGGGGGGGGGGGTGGGAGATGTTCACAAAAACACTCAGGAATATATAATAATTTAAACAACCAAAAGGCACATTCTGCAAGACTGACTCCTGGCTGCCAGGTCTCAGTCCCTCTCTTTCCATGAGTCTAGAGTCCTCAGCTGCTCCCTCTCTCCATGTTCTCATCTCTGCCTCCAACTCTGGTGTCACTACATCTCTGGATGGGGTCCTGCATCCCGCTTGTGTGCTTCCCCTTGATGGTCCTAGGGTCCTCTGTTTCTGGACTGTAAGATTAACTACTCCCCCATTTTTGTTACAAAACTTTAACCTTTACAGTTTTGACAGTTGCAATTAGTCAGGATAACAATTACTCACTATGGAATCATAAGAATCTTATCCCAATTTCTTTTCACCAGACTGGTCTAGACAAGATGAAAACTATTCAGTGAAGACTTTATCTTCCCCCACACCCTCTTAAACTAAACTCCCTCTTGAAAACTTGTAAGCTAGTCACTTTGTGCCTTTATTGCCCCCTCATATTAGGTAACCAATGTCTAACTTGCCCATCCCTGTCTGCCCTCTATAAAGAGTGGATAGGATTGATACTTGATACAAAGACTCCTTCCCTCTCTGTTGGTATTTTGAGCTACTATCTCGATGAGTATAGGTCAAGTTCATCAAATTGTAGCAATTTATCTTCATTTCCTTTATTGAAAATTGTTTGTTTGTTTTTTTGGCTTCCTCTAGTAGAGTTCTGATTATCAAGCCATTGAGACTAGGTCATAAGGGTACTATCTGCAAGTTTGGGTGTTCTTGTGCATGTCCCCTCACTTCATATCAGCTGGCTGCTTCACCCTCAGCTCTAGCCTTCCGTGGCTATGTCCTTGTTGATGGGCTCAGGAGTCCTCAAGTCTCACCAGCCCTCAAGTCTCACCAACCAGCCCTTCCTCTTCTCTCTGTCATCTACAGGTCAACAGGAGTCTATGGAGCATGGTTGAACTCAGCCCATTTCTTCATTGCTGCCTTTCCCCCTCTTCTGCTCACTAGTAGGCCAGTGTGGTCACCAGTAAGCTTACATGCCTGCTCATGTACACCCTTTGAGTTTCAGTCTTGGAGTAGGGTTTGTCTTGAATGGACTTGATTACTGGTCTTGATGGCTTCCCAGCAAGTAAATTGATTATTCTTGTAGTAGCCAATCATATTGCCATTTTTGTTTTGGGTTTTTCTTATAGATCTTTCTTTGAAGAAGTATCTTCTGTTGCTCTAGCTCTTCCATGCTGGTCTGCTTGTCCTTTCTAGTTGGAATGTCCCATGTGTTTACTCTTTTCATGTACACACATAGAAACAAGTACATATTTGTATTTTTAAAATTCACATAAACTTATAGAAGAAAAAACTATATTTACATAATACTCAGAGGATCAGTGAAAAAGAGGAAGACCCCTCAACAAGATAGATTGACACCATGGCGTGGCAGCAACAATGGAATCAAACATAATAATAGTGAGGATGGTGCAGGACTGGACATTCTATTGTGCGTGGGGTTGGTATGAGTCAGAACTGACTCGATGGCACTTAACAACAACATATTTACATTGTCCCTGGGTAGTACAAATGGATAACACCCTGGGCTTCTAGCAGAAATTTAGAGCTTTGAGTCTACTCAGAGATGTCTTGGAAAAAAGGCCAGACAATCTGCTTCTAAAAAATTAGCCATTAAAAACCCTCTGGAGTACAGATCCACTCTCTGCCACATATGGAATTACTATGAGTCCAAATTGACTTGACAGACACTTTTTTTAAAAAAATGGATATCAATATTTCTTTACTTATTAAAGTGAAATAGAACATCAGAACTTTTTTTTTTACGTTACAAATATTTTTGGCATACCTTTTATTTATTCATTTATTTTATTTAGGTTTTTATTTTAAATTATGTGGGTTTACATGGGCGAACATCCGTTTTACATTGATCCAATCGTTATTTTGTTTCATTGCAATGATTACAATCCTCTCCATGCATCATCAAATAACCAAAGGATACACCCCACAGGCCTTCCCCTGGCCTTCAGCACACAGTCCATCTCTCTCTCTGAGTGCAATGTCCCCAACTACTCCATCTGTCTACGTCACCTTCTCTGTCTCCATTTCTGGCATCACTGCTTCTCTGGGTAGGGTTCCACACTCTGCTCTTTTCACTTGATGGTCCCAGCGACCTCTGCTCCTGGACTGCAAACTCAATCTGTCCCCTCTTTTTGTTAAAAAACATCAAAAACATCAACCTTTACATTTCTGACACTCACAGTCAGTCCTGATGGCAAGTATTCACCATTGTACCATACAAGTTTTATCCCCATGTCCTTTCATTATCCCCATCCCAACAGATTGGAAACCGTTCAGTGGAGATTCTACCTTCCCCCGCCCTCTCTGGCACTAGGCTCCCTCCTGAAAGCTTGTAAGCCAGTCACTTCTTGCTTTCATAGCCCCCTCATTAGAAGTCCTGGTGTGGCACTGCAGGTTAATACTGTAGACTGCAAAGCTGTTTGAACTACAAGGTTGGCAGTTCAAGTTCACCAACCACTCCTCGGAAACCCTATCCAGAATTGCTATGTTAAGTACTCGATGGTACTTAACAATAACAACATTTTGGGTAGCCAATGTCTAACTTGCACATCCCTGTCAACCCTGTGTACCAAGGGGGTGGAAGTGATCCTTGCTGTAAAGATTTGTTCCCTTTTTTGAGCTATGACATCCATAAGTATAGATAAAGTTCATCAAATTGTAGCGGGTTACTCTTTTTTTTCCCCCTCTTCTTTATTCTTCTAGTCAAGTTCTGATCATCCAGCCATTGTAGCCAGGTCACGTGGGTATTATCTGTAAGTATGGGTGTTCTTGTGCATCTCCCCTCACTTCATATCAGCTGGATGCTTCACTCTCCACTCTAGTCCTCTGTGGCCATGTCACTGCCTCTGGGCCCAGGATTCCCCAGGTCTTGTCATACTGCTGGCCAACCAGGTCTCCACCTGGGTTCCCAGGAGTCTACTGAATGTGGTCATTCACTTAGCTCCCAACTTCATTGCTATTTTTCCCCCTCCTCCCCTTACCGGTGACCAATGTGCTCGCCACCCAGACCACATGCCTGCTGTATTCCGTGTATTCCCTTGAGTCTTAGTCTTGGAAGGGAATTTGCTGTGAGGGGATCTGACCATTTGCCTTGATCGCTCCCAGGCGAACAGGTTGCTTGTTCTTGTAGTAAACAATCCGACAACCATTATTGTTTTTTATTTTTCCTGCTGGTCTTTCTTTCACGAAGTATCTGCTGTTCTTCTAGCTGCTCCAGGCTGGTCTATTTGTCCTTTCAAGTGGAAATTTCCCACCTCAGACAATTCTGGAAATCTGGATTCAAGATCCACTTATGGTCTTATGCAATGCAAAGGCTCCAAAGGAAGCCTCTTTCACTGGGCAACTTCTAGCCAAACTTCAGGTATTCAAATCAGTTATAAGCTGAAGACAGACTTACAAGCTTTCTATTGTGATGTTTCTGGCTATTCCTTTCTCTCTCCTTCAAGTGTCTATTTCTCAATGGTAGGCAAGGGAAAACAAGATTCAAAAGACAGCCAAGAATCTTAACATTATTCCCCTCTTTTACCCATTCAATCCATGCCCCAATCCCTGTATCCCAGAGTCCTGTTGTTCCAAGGTTGTGCATACATCATTATTTACCTCTGTCCCACTTAGCCCATGCAAACCTGCTTAACTGTTCTCCCATCCGCCTAGTTCTTCCAATCCCCTCCCCCTTCTTGTGTATTGCATCCCCAGCCCCCTAGCACTCAAGCTATCCTGTGTCTATTCCATGCCCTGTGCTTTATCTTCTCCTCCTTCCCTCCCCTTCCCTCAAACCATACATCCCGGTGATTAGCAAATATATGTATAATTTTTTCCCCCTTTTAAGGTGGGTTCTTTTTCTTACTCTTTTACAATAATGGTCCTATGCAGTTTTTCTCCTTTTGTACCAGTACCAGGCTGTTTTGACCACTGTAGCCATGTAGTAAATTTTGAAGTAGGGGAGTGAGAGGCTTCCAACCATGTTCTTAAGCAGTGCTTTGCTTATCCTGGGTCTCTTTCCTTTCCATATAAAGTTTGTAATTGTCTTTTCCATCTCTTTGAAGAATGTCGTTGGAATCTGGATTG
>NW_006408653.1:6563093-6573596 GCF_000296735.1 Chrysochloris asiatica
TTATCAGGAATGGATATTGGATTTTGTCAAATGCCTTTTCTGCATCAATAGATATGGTCATCTGGTTCTTTTCCTTTTTCTAATTTACATGGTGGATTACACTGATTGTTTTTCTAATGTTGACCCATCCTTGCATCCCTTTTATGAAACCCACTTGGTCATGAAGTATTTATTTATTTTTTTATGTGCTGCTGGATTATGTTGGCTAGGATTTTGTTGAGAAATTTTGCATCTATGTTCATGAGGGATATAGGTCTATAATTTTCTTTTCTTAATGATGTCCTTCCCTGGTTTTGGTATGAGGGTTATGCTTGCTTCATAAAAAGTATTAGGAAGTTTTCCGTCCTCTTCTATAGTCTGGGATAATTTGAGTAGAATTGGTGACAGCTTTTCCCTGAATATTTGGTAGAACTCACCACTGAAGCCATCTGGGCCTGAATTTTTGGTTGGGAGTTTTTTGATGACCTGATCAATTTCTTCTTTTGTTATGGATCTGTTCAAGTTTTCCACTTCACATGGTGTAAGTTTAGGTAGGTTGTGTTTTTCTCAAAATGTATCCATCTCTTCTAAGTTTTCAAATTTTTGGAGTACAACTCTTCATAGCATTCTGTTATTATCCTTTCGATTTCCTATGTTTCCATTGTGACATCGCCCATGTGGTTTCTAATGTGTGTTATTTGTGTAATCGCCCTCATTTCTTTTGCTAGGTTTGCCAATGGTTTGTCAATTTTATTGATCCTTTCAAACAACCAGCTTTTTGTCCTGTTGATTCTTTCTATAGTTTTTCTATTTTCTATCTCATTTATTTCTGCTCTTTTCTTTTGGTGACTGTAGGTTCCCTCTATTGGTCTGTTTCTAATTGTTGTAGATGCTGTGTTAATGTGTTAATTTTGGTTCTTTCTTCTTTTTGGATGTGTGCATTTATCACAACAAATTGTCCTTTTATCACTGCTTTTGCTGTGTCCCAAAGATTTTGGTATGTTGTGTTTTCATTCTCGTTTGTTTCTAGGAACTTTTTGTATTCATGTTTAATTTCTTTTTTTACCCAGTTGCTTTTCAGCAGGGTATTATTCATTTTCCATGTATTCAACTTTATTTCCTTGGTCTTCTTATTGTTGATTTCTAGTTTTATAGCATTGTGATCTGAAAAGATGCTTTGCAGTATTTTGATGTTTGTAAATTTATGGAGGCTTGCTTTGTGACCTAACACATAGTCAATTTTAGAGAATGTTCCATGTGCACTGGAGAAGAATGTATATTGTGCTGTTGTTGGGTTAAATGCTCTGTACACATCTATGAGGTCAAGTTGGTTGATTGTGCTGTTTAGTTTCTCTGTAACTTTGTCAAGTTTCTTTCTGGTTGTTCTGTCCCTTTTCGAAAGTGGTGTATTAAAATCTCCCACTATAATTATAGATTTATCCATTTCTTTCTTCAATTCTAGTAGGGTTTGCTTCATATATCTTGGTGCTCTTTCTTTGGGAGCGTAGATTTTTATTATGGTTATGTCGCCTTGCTCAATTGATCCTTTGATCATGTTTCATCACAATGATTACATTCCCCTCCATACACCATCAGTTAACAGTATTTCTCTCTATTCACTTTATCTCTTTAAAAACAAAAACAAAAACACTTGGGCATATATAATGATTTATACCACCAAAGTGCACATTCTGCAAGTTTGTCTCATGGCCACCATCTCTTAGTCCCTCCTTCCTATGAATCTAGAGTCCTCAGCCACTCCCCCTCTCCATGTCCCCATTTCTGCCTTCATCTCACCACACATTGGACCAGCAGCCCTTTCTCTTCTCTCTCTCATCTCCAGCTCAACAGGAGTCAATGGACCGTGGTTGAACTCAGCCCATTTCTTCATTGCTGCCTTTCCCCCTCTTCCACTTACCAGTAGACCAAAGTGCTTGCCAGCAAGCTTACATGCCTGCTCATGTGTTCTCTTTGAGATTCAGTCTTAGAGAGGGGTTTGTCCTGAAGGAACTTGATTGCTTGCCTTGATGGCTTCCCGGTGAACAGTTTGTTTATTCTTGCAGTAGCCAGTCATGCTGACATTTTTGTTTTCGGTTTTTCCTGATGATCTTTCTTTGAAGATGCATCTTCTGTCCCTCTAGCTGTTCCAGGATGGTCTGCTTGTCCTTTCTAGTAGTAATGTCCCACCTCAGAAGATTCTGGATGGGACTCAGGATTCCACCTAATGTCCTATACTCTGCAAAGTCTCCACAAGAGGCCTGTTTCACTGGGCAAGTTCTAGAACCACTTTTAGGTATTTCAATCAGTTATAGGCTGAAGATGGGCTTACAAGTTTTCTCTAATCATGTTTTCCAACATGCCTATGTACTCCACTCAAGTGTCTATTTTACAATAGCAGGCAAGGGAAACAAATATTCATAAGACAGTCAAACATCTTAGTATTATTTTCCCTCTTCAAACTATAAGTATGCCTAGATCCCTGTATCACAGAGCCCTGTTGTTCCAAGGTTAAGCATGTAGCACTACTTACCTCTGTCCCACTTAGCCCGTGCAAACCTGTCTCAGTGTTCCCCTACTAACTTTTTCTTCCACCTCCTTGCCTTTCTTGTATTGCCCTCCCCAATACCCAAACTATGATGTATCTGCCTTTACCCTGTGTTCTACCGTTGCCTCCCTCCACCTCCCCCGAAACCCCCCACTCCAACCCCACTGTTGTGGTTATCTTATATTCCTTTAACTTTTTCCTCCATTTAAGACAGTCTATTTTATCCTGTAATTTACCTGACCCCCACCACTTAGATCTCTGTTCCTCTGTGTTTACCTTCTTTCAAATGTAATTTTTTTGATCATAGAACAACCTGCCAGATCCTCTGAATTTGTTCTTATAGTTTTATTCTGTTCTTGACTCTTTCATTTATCGACTGACTTCTGGATGCTGCTGCCACATATGTCAATCTTTCATTGTTGTCTGTTCTTATTGGTTCTTAGTCCACAGAACTCCCTTTAGGATGTTTTTCATCACCACCTCGATCTCTGTTAGTATATTTTCCCCTTCTTTGACATTGTTATTATTTTGATCTTCGGTTGACCTCTCAGCTCCTTTGAGGAGCTTTGAATTCATTGTTGTTATTTTGTTCTGGACTCTGCTGTCGTCTGAGTTTCAGGTGGTGTTGCTATGCTGTCAACATCTGGTTGTTGTTTGTTCTTGTTGGTTTTCAGTCCAAAGAACTCCCTTTAGGATGTTTTGAAGTGCTGGATTGTCTTTGACAAAATCTCTTAGCTTTTGTTTATCCTGGAATGTTATGATTGCACCATAGTATTTTATTGACGGTTTTGCTGGATAGACGATTCTTGATAGGCAGTTTTTTCTTTCAGGGTTTTCTATATGTCTCCCCATTTCCTTCTTGCCTGCATGGTTTCTGCTGAAAAGTCAGAGTTTAATCTGATTTGCTTGCATGTGTAAGTAACACTTCTCTTTTCCCTGGCTGCTTTTAGGGTTATCTTCGTGTCTGTGATTTGGAGAGCTTGATTATTATATGTCTTGGTGATTTTCTTTTGGGGTTTATCCTTCCTGGGGTATGTTTGGCTTCTTGAATGTTTATATGCTCATCTTTCAAGATGTTAGGGAGATTTTCTTCCAGAAGCTCTTTAACTATCTCCTTTGTGGACTTCTCTGATTCTTCCTGTTCCGGAATGCCAATAATTCTTAAGCTGTTTCTCTTAGTGTTATCCAGCATGAATATTAGACTCTCTTCAGATTTTTTATCATTTTTTCTGCTTGCTCTTCTATCTTAGCAATATTGAGAGATTTGTCTTCCAGCTTGTTGGTTCTGGCTTCCATTCTGCTTCTTTCCCCTTTCATTGTATTGTCTATTTTTGATATTTTATTATTAATCATCTGGACCTCTTTTTGCAGGTTTTGAATAGTTTCCTATGCTGTATTGATTTTGTTTGATTGCTGTTGTAGTACTTTCCTGACGTCTTCCTTATTTTCCTCCACTCCTTCCCAGAGCATTTGAATTTGTTTCCAAATCATTCTTCTGAATTCCTTCTCAGGCAAATCCAAAACCTGCTCTTCCTCTTCTTTAAAGCCTTTGTCTGTCTCCTGCTCATTTGTCTCAGTTACTCTTTTCTATTTTAGGACATGTTTTGAGATATTTTGGGGTGTGTGCGTGAGGTTTTTTTTTTCTTAAATGTTTAATTGTGAATTATGTGATAGTTTACATGGGAGAACATTAGTTTTACATTCATTCTATCATATATTGTCTCATTGCCATGGTTACAATCCCCTTCATGCAATCCTTCCCCCATGCCCCCCCAGGTCTTCAGCACACTGTCGCTGTGTGTGAGTTTTTGGTTGTTTTTTTTATGTGTGTGTGTGTGTGTGTGTCATTTTCATTAGTCAGGTGGGTTTTTATTGCTTAAATGGATGTTTGTTGCTGTGTTGTTAAGCTTACTGAGTGTCTACTGGTGGATATGATCAGCATATAGGCTTCCCTTTTTGTGTGTAATGCCTAGTAGCTGTTATTGGCTCTTGTCTCAATGGTGGAATATTATGGGGTATGCTTGTAACTTGGCTATATGGCCACGATTGCTGTCTGGTTTTGAGTAACTTAGGGAGAAAAAGCTCCCACCTCCAGGTAAAAAGTGTTATCAAAAGGACCAAAACCAGAAACAATATAAAAAGCAGAGACATAAACCACCATTTTGAGGCAAAATAAAACTGTGGCCAACTGGGCTGTTGCCTTTGCTATGCAGGCAGTGTGTGTGGGTGTATGTGCTCACTCAGGCCCCTCCTCTAGTCACCATCATAGAGGTGCGTGGATAGATATTGAGAAGTTAATGGGAGAAAGATTGTCTGCTGTTTTTGTCTCTGAAAATCAGTTAAGTATCTGCATTTGCACAGCACGATTCTCGAAATAGTTGCATCCTTTTATGTTGGGTTTTACAAATTGTTCATACAGTTTGTCTGTCAGGCCAGACCTACTTTCTTCTTGCTGGTAGGCAGAAGTAAAGTGGTCTGTACAAGTTAACTTTAGGGCTGGGACCCAGAGTCAGACATCATAAGCAGCAGCCAAAGAATCTTCCCATGGGACCAATGGGGCTCTTCTTCTCTGTGCTGTGGGAAAACTGTGGGCTCAATGCTGGACTCTTTTGAGGGTGCACACCCACCTGCCTGAAGATGTCGGGGCTGGGCAGAGAAGGTGCAAACTTGGAAGCTGTTGTTGTTAAGTGCTATGGAGTTGGTTCTGACCCATAGTGACCCTGTACAGGGTTTTTGAGGCTGTAAATATTTATGGGAGCAGAAAGCCTCATCTTTCTCCCATGGAGCAGCTGGTAGTTTTGAATTGCTGACCTTAAGGTTTGTAGCCCAAGTCGTAACCACTATGCTACCAGAAAAAATGTGTAGAACCCCCTACAACTCCTTTTGCAAATGTCCCTGTGCCAGTTTTAGTGTCGGTTCTCTGTGTCGGTCGGCCTGTCGACCCACCCTCTAAACTCAGCCTGGGTGGGGTGGCCGCAGATGGAGCCCCATGCTTTGATGGATTCCTAAATCACAATATTTACCTTTATACCGTGATTTTTTTTCCACTGGTGGGTGCAGGAAACGGATGCCCTGTACCTTATGCTTGATCCAGAGCTCTCGGGCTGTTCCATGAAAGCAGCTCCTCTGGGTTTTCAGCCCCTCCCCCACGGACCCTCTCCTACCTGACTCTGCTTCTGCCACTTCCCAAACCAGAAGTCCCCTGGCATACCTTTTAAATTAACTTTTCTATTTTCAGTGCTATAATGAATTCTTCCATTCACATAGTTAATTGTTTCTAATTGATTTTAAGTTTTAGTATATTTTAATTTGGTTTGGAAGGTTGAATGATCACAGTTGGGTGAATAGAAAATCTTCAATTAGTGTATTGTCATTTCAGTACAGTCCCTGTCATTCTAGAAAGAGTCTTAAGCTACAACCCCAAGTTGTATCATAATCATCCTACCTTATTCTGTCTCAGGGCATGAAGACTTTGAAGGAATCTTGGTTCTGTGAGTGTGATTTGAGACTATAGCCTGTGTGGTATGAGTGCTCACGATGGCAAGTTGCGTGCACAAGTGCTATTGCTGCTGTACATAAACACACTGAAATCAAACCCACTGCCATCACTCAATTCTAATTCATAGTGACTCCATAGGACACAGTAGAACTGTTCCTTAGGGTTTCTGCAGTGATACATCTTTACAAAAGCAGATTCCCTCATCTGACTCCCACAGAGAGGTTGGTGAGTTTGTGGTAGCAGCCCAACACTAATGACAGAATAATTTTAATGACTTTGGGAAAGATTTCCTTTTTGAGTATGAGCTTACATCAGATTTCCCTAAATTAGCACTTAATAATTACATGTTTTCATGTTGTGTTGATGATATGAAGACCACAGCCTTTAGTATGGGTTGCACCTCAGTGTAAAGAAAACAAAAAATCCTCACAACTGGACCAGTAAATAACATCATGATAAATAGAGAAAAGATTGAGGTTGTCAAAGACTTCATTTTGTTTGGATCCACTATCAGCACTCATGGAAGCAGCAGTCAAGATATCAAATGACATATCGCATTAGGCAAAATCTGCTGCACAAGATCTCTTTAAAGTGTTCAAGAGCAAAGATTCCAATATGAAGACTAAGGTGTACTCAAGCCAAGATGTTTTCAACAACCTCATATACATCTGAAAGTTGGCCAATGAATAAGGAAGACCAAGAAGAATTGATACATTTGACTTATGGTGTTAGAGGAGAATATTGAAAGCACCATTAACTGCCAGAAGAATAAACAAATCTGCTTTGGGAGAAGTGCCGCCAGAATGCTCCTCACAAGCCAGGATGGCAAGATTTTTGTCTCTCATACTTCAGACATTTTATGAGGAGGGGCCAGTCCCTGGAGCAAGACATCATGTGGAGGGTCAGCAAAAAAGAGGAAGACCCCTAATGAGATGGATCAGTATAGTAGCAGTAGCAATGAGCTGAAGCATAACAACAGTTGTGAAGATGTCTCAGTACTAGGCAGTGTTTCATTGTGCTGTGCCTACAGTCCACAGTCCCTATGAGTGGAAACCACTTGATGGTACTTAACAACAACAATAGATACAACATAGTTAATCAGCATCTGTCTTAATAATGGAGGTAACCAGAGGTACTTTTGGTTTGTTTTCTTTGAAGTCTTGTTATGGTGATTTATTCACATACAATGGCTTTAGGCCATCAGATGTTTGAACTTGTTTTGGTTGAATTTGTTATTCTTGTCAGCAAGGGTGCTGTTTTTTCCTTCTGTAAAGTACTATTCTCATTTCTGTGCTTGGCAAATTATAATGGGTGATCTTGAATTTTGCCAGGCTAAAATAAAGGTAAATAATATGTAATAGCAGTGACTCCGTAAGATCCAAGTCAAGGCTGGGTGTCTTTTGCATTATTCAGTCCAGTGGAATGTATATATGATATACATATATTTTGGGGGGGGGAGTGGTTAAGGTAGCACAGTGGGCTGCTAACTATAGGATCTGTGGTTCAAACACACCTACTGATCCAAGGGAGAAAAATGAGGTCATCTGCTCTCATAAAAATTTGTAGGCTCAGAACCCAGAGGAGTACTTCTACTTTGTCCTTGCCAGGTGAAGTAGCAAGAAAAGTATGGGTGGTCAGAAAATAAGGAGAAAAAAAGAGTAAGATAAGGTTGGGTAAGTAAGATAGTTACTTTATTGATCTTTACAATATTCTCAGTAAAACATATTTGTTGAATTGCATAAAGGTTATATATTTCTTTATACGGTATCAATGTCTTTCCAGGTTGAGGGTAGGCTCCAAGTGGCTGGCTGAGGATTGAATATCAGTTTTATAAATTTAGTAATGCTCTTTAGCTATAGTTTTTACTAAGCTAGAAATTTGAAAATGATCAATGTTGTGCCCCAAGCAAGATAGGTTGTGCTCATTTTAGAATGTCCAAATGTGGATAAGATAATAAAGTGACAAGTGGCCATATCAGATGAGCTTTTAGAGAAGATAAATTCAGAAGAAGGAAAGTTTATATGAAAAAGATCTTGTAAGCAGAGCAATTGGTCACTATAAGTGAAACTGAATGTCAGATGGAATCCACAAGGCTGAGGTTGATGATTGTTGCCAAATCACTACAGGATTATGTTAGCTAAAGTACCATTTCATTGTGTAGTAGATAGAGTCTTGGGGGACAAGAATAAACATTGGTTCCCTATCAAATAGCACAGTTAGCCTGGGAGAGAAATGTTATTGGTCTCTCATAGCCAGGATAAAACAGTGTTTCATTGAAAAAGTTCTCACTCTAAACTCTTGGGGATCCTGATTTCTAAATTGGTTTCAATTAAATATATTTTTCCTTTCTAAGAAAACAACATACACCTGTAATCTCTTCTAATGCTTGGCAGATCTGTGATGCTATAGCACTCCACACCTTCCCAGTGGCTGCAATTACACACATCAAATTTCAGGATGGGCAAGGTAAGATCCTGGAGGTAAAAGGCTACCACTTATGGTCCCCATTTTGCTCTCATGTGTCACAGCCTTTTATTGTTGGGAGTTATTTAGCGAAACAGTCACCGGCTAACAGAACCATCTGTTAGTTAACAACAGCAAAATATGAGGCTATTTCAAAATGGCATGGGACATTTCAAGTTAAGGGCAGAGGGCTGCCAACGATTTTTTTTCCCTTCAGTCTTTCCTTGTTAAAAAAGAATGCATTTGTTATCAAAGCCAGTTTGGCTAATGTGCTTTCACCTCATACATATCTAGAAATCAAAGCTACCTAGAAAGTTATTTGAGGGTATGTTCTCCCTTTGGAGCCCATCTCGCTCCAGCCATGCTAATGGGAATTTCATGTGTGCGTCAAGAGGACAATATGCCCTTTATACATATTGTCAATTCAACCAACATGTCCTACGCAGAACATGGTCAATGTTGGGAAAGCAGAAACGGTCTCACTGGACGGATTTAGTAAAATTCTTCACCTTTGTGCCTTTTTTGCACTACTCCATTACTTTTCCCAGATGGGGGAAGAATGGATGTGGGTGAAGAACCTCAGTACTCCTCCTTTCCCCCAGCCAGATAGTTTCCCAAATCAGCTAAATATAACTCCATTTATTGTCATGCTAAAACGTTCTATTTAGCTGTGTTTAACTGGATATCATGATTCCATGGTCTGACCTTTCGCTCCTGGGAAGTCGTTTTAAATTCAATCCCCAGCAAAGGAAAATCCTTCCAATTCGTTGGCTGTGAAAGGTCACAAGTGAAATGTGTTTTGATGGTATCTGTCTATGGTTTAATTCCCAGTAAACTTGAGCACTAACTGGGCCTCAATTGTCCTTTGTCTTGGGAATTTGAGTTTCAAGAAGCCTGGGAGTGCTGAGTGGGAGACATGAGGCTGAGTTGCTGGCATCAGTCAAGGGCACACAAAGGTACCAGCTGAAAGGTGAGGTATATGGTACTAAGTTAGGTCAATACTGCCTCCTTTCTGAACTGATGGGGGACTCAGACTAAAATATATAGTTTCTTTCCCTGTTTCATTTGATCTCTTAAAGAGGGACATTTCCCACTTTATGGGAGGCAAAAAGGGCTTAGGTGAGGTAGGGAAGGAACTAGAAGTGTGTGAACCTGTCAAGAGGAAATTGGAGTATCCTGAAAATTTAGCCATATCAGCACCCAGAGAATAAACTCGGTTTTCCATGTTTGAAGCTTTCCCTTTCAGGACCACTTTCTCTACTGACTTTAGCATTTCCGTCTACTCTGCATTTCTCCTCCTCATGATAATTTTCAACTGGATTAAAATACTTCTGTTAAATTTGATCAAAGCAACCCACCTCCTCTTTTTAAAAAAAATCAAGTTTTAATCAAATAATATTAAAAGTTCTGTCAGAGAGATTTGAAGAGTTCAGTGAATGAAATATTGGATTGAACATTCTGTCTGTACTCCCCCCTCCCCCCATATGCATTTCAATTTCTTAGTAACTCTATTCCATAATCTTTTATTCAACAAGAGTAATACACGGCTCCTTGCTATTTCATTGATAATAAACTTATCTCTATATTTATGCATAAATATATTTCACTGGTTTGGCTTCTCTTGAAAACCCGGCCTAAGACATATGGTACTGAGAGAGTGGGGTTCTAGAGAAAAAAAGATGGGTTTTCTAAATTGGTCATGAAGTCTGACAAATCTTAAAGGCACTGATATAAAGTGGAGACATGTCTGACCTCTACTTCATAGGAATCAGCCTTGAGCTGATTTTGAGTTTGACTCTCTTTTCCCCTTTGGAGTCACAGGAGGTCAGACATGGCACCCACATGGTTTTGGAAGTTGTTTTCAGGAGTGGGATTCACTGTATTCCAGAATCATGGAACATGAGGTTTTTAAAACCAAGGGTCATGGGAAGTGAAAACTTTTGATTTTTAGAAAGAAAGAAAAGGTAAAAATGGATGTCAGAAGAGAAATTGAAATTTGCTTTCCAGCATAGAGATG
>NW_006408653.1:6574332-6620806 GCF_000296735.1 Chrysochloris asiatica
GAGTATTCTGGAACACTTAATTGTGCTCATTAGGAATCTTTACATGGACGAAGAGGCAGTTGTTCGAACATGGGAACACTGAATGGTTTAAAATTAAGAAAGGTGTGCGACAGGGTTGTATTCTTTCACCATACTTTTCAAACTGTATGATGAGCAAAAAATCTGAGAAGCTGGGTTATATGAAGAAAAATATGGCATCTGGATTAGAAGAAGACTCATTAATAACCTATGATATGCAGATGATACAATCTTGTTTTCTGAAAGGAAACAAGACTTAAAATACTTACTGATGAAGATCAAAGAGCACAGCCTTCGGTATGGATTGCATCTCAGTGTAAAGAAAACAAAAATCCACACCACTGGACCAATAAACAACATTCTTATCAACAGAGAAAAGATTGAAGTTGTCAAGGACTTCATTTTTCTGATATCAACTATTAACACTCATGTAAAGAAATCAAACGATGTATTGCATTAGGCAAATCTGCAGCACAAGACCTTTTTAAAGTATTGAAGAGCAAAGATGTCAACTTAAGGACTAAGGTGCTTCAATAACCTCATATGCATGCGAAAGCTGGATGTGAATATGGAAGACCGTAGAAGAATTGATACTTTTGAGTTATGGTGTTGAAGGAGAATATTGAAAGTGCCATGGGATGCCAAAAGAACCAACAGATCTATGTTGGAAGAAGTGCAGCCAGAGTGCTCCTTGGAAGCCAAGATGGACAAACTTCATCTCTCATATTTTGGACATATAGTCAGGAGGGACAGGAAGCTGGAGAAGGATATCATTCATGTTTGATAAGGTGGAGGGTCAGAGAAAAAGAGGAAGACCCTCAGCAAGATGGATTGGCAAAGTGGCAGCATCAATGGGCTCAAGCATGGCAACAACTGTGAGGTTGGCCCAGGACCAGGCAGTGTTTCATTTTGTTGTACATAGTGTCGCTATGAGTTGGTACTGACTCGATGACACCTAACGCCAACAAGAACAAGAAGTTTGGGTTCTGTTACCTGTAACAGATGAAAAGAATGTGGGGGATAAAGTGCTTAAGTAGAAGGAATAACGGCAGCTTCTGGAGTTTCCTAAATAAGATGTCAGGCTGGTTGAACTATATGACTAACAGGGGTCAGGGCCTACTGGAATCCGTCCTGTTAGAAGACCAAGGCCATATATATATGAATGGGGTTTAGTCCAAGGGAGAAGAAAAGATTGAACTTAAGTGTTCTAAAAGGTTTATGTGTTTGACTGCCTTATGGATATTGGTTTCTCTGTCAATTATTGTAAAATAGAAACACATGTGTGATAGAAAAGAATATTAGGAATTATGATTATAGAGAGTTTGTAAGCCCACCTTCAGCCTATATTCGATTGGATTTACTTAAAGGGGAGTTAGAATTTGCCCAGAAAGAGTCATGTTTGCTTTAAGTCTTTCTAAAGTATGGCATCTTAGGTGGACCCCTGCAGAACCTTCGGAGTTGGGACACTTACATTTGAAAAGACATACAGATGAACCCATGACTCCTGGGAGAACAGAAGATTCATGATTGAAAGAAATCAGAGAAAAAAGTGGACATTTTGTTTTTTTTTAAATAAAAAGCAAACAACTTGGTTCAAACAAACTATTGGCCTTGGAGGCATTAAGTCCAGAAAAGTCTGTGCCTACCAGAGACACCCCTTCTAGTTCTGAAAGTTTAAGGGAACCAGCAAGCCATATGCTTGCTGGTGAACATCTGTGTCTACTTGTGTGTGGAATTCGGGGAAATGCAGCAATGAAGACATGGGCTGAATTTGGACATGTTCTAGAGAGAAGAGGAAGGGCTGACTGGTCTGAAGTTTAGGGGATTGTGTGAACTTCTGAACCCATGGGCACTGACCTAGCCTCCTGGGGCCAGGACTGAGAGTGAAGGGCCGGCTAGTCTGAAGTTCAGGGAGTTCAAGTTTGTAAACTCCCACACTTGAAGCTTGTACCCATTTGACCTAGCTTGTATGGCTGGGGCTGAATTGTGACCAGAACTCACCCAGATTGTAATAGGATTCTGTGTCAACTTGGCTCTTCCAGGATTTCCAGAGGTTTAACAGTTAAGATGTACTTATTCTCATGGTGATGAAACCTAAGGCATAGTTAACTCTACGATGAGTGAGTGGCTATGAGTGGCCAATCAATCACAAGGATGCTACCTTGAGGGTATGGCCTGTTCTGAATGAACATGAGGGAAAGTCTGTTTCTCTCTCTTTCCTTTTGGGGCCCTGGGGCTCTGCAATTGCAGGCCATTTTCTTGATGACAAACTTCTCTCTATATATACATATATATGTTTCACTGGTTTTGCTTCTTTAGAAAGTATGGCCTAAGACAGTATCTATGGCTCAGTCTCTTGGTGGGATCTTCAGTTGCCAATAACTTTCTGAGTGACTCTTTTTGGATTTCATGTCCTTGACCCACTGGCTGTCCTTTAAGGCCAACCACTTCTCCCAAGTATTTCACTGTAGCCTTGCTCTCAGGTCCTGGTAAGAAGGTATCTGCCTGGACATAGCTAGATTTTTTTCCATGCTGTTTCTGATAAGGGTCAGTGAACCTTGCTTATGAGAGATAATCATGACAACAGATATCTGCCAATGTAGGTTTATCATGCTGCTTAGTGATTTAAAATATATTGCTGTCTCCTCAAAGGCTGGAATCACATCTAATTCATTAATCATCTCTGTAGTTCCTGCACTTAGAATAGTATCTGACATACACTAGGCATGCAATTCATACTTAATGAATGAATTGATGAATGAGTGAATGCAGCTTACATAAAGGTCACCAGTATATGTTGACCTAGTGGATCCATTGTTTATTCAGTTCTTGTCATTGTTAAGTGCCATCTAGTTATTGCTAACTCATAGTAACCCTGTGTAGGATTTCTGAGGAGTTGCTGGTGGATTTGAACCACATACCTTTTTTGTTAGCAGCTAGTACTTAACTACTGCAAAAACCAGGGCTCCACATGTATTCTAACTAGGAGACAAGCGTTGTGCTAACTGCTTCATAAATATTCCTTAATTCTCCCAACAACCTATGAGTCATGATTATTATTATCACTCCCATTTGCAAAATAAAATAAAATAAAATAAAATAAAAAACAACCTGGTTCTCTGAACAGCCAAGTAAATGAAAACAAGTTGGGGATATGATGTTTACACAGTAAAGTTGGAGAAGTACAAGAAACATCTGGAATGTCTTAAATGCCACATGGCAACACATTTGCAATACTCATTCCATTCACAGGGTTTCTGAGTGACAAATGAATACAAATGGGGAATCAGAACTTACCTGGTGCCTTTAATGCAACCTGATTTAAGCACTAAGGAATTTTATCCACTCATCCCTTCATTCAACCAACAAAATGGCATGTCTGCTGTGGGCCAGGAGTTGTACTGTGTGAGGGATAGGGTAAGGAGTGCCAGGAGATGGGGAGACAAACATGTAAATAAATAATTGCCATTTGTGATGCGCGCGACAATGTTGTTGTTAAGTGTTGTTAAATCGGTTCTAACTCATAGCGACTCTGTACCCTGTAAAGGGTTTCTGAGGTTGTACATCTTTGCAGGAGCAGAAAAACTCATCTTTCTCCGATGGAGCAGCTGATCTTGTGATAGGTAGTCCAGCTGATCTTGTGATAGGTAGTCCAGAGCCACCAGTGTGAAAATATTTGAAAGGAGTAGTTTCATTTCACCATTAAGTAAGAAATTTGTAGTTGTTTATGGCTACCCTTTGCTGGGTTAAGAAAGGTTCTTCTATTCTTAATTTGCTAGGAGTTTTTTATTCATTTATTATTATTTTTTAAATCATGAATAGCTGTTGTATTTATTTAACATGTTTTATTAAATTTTTTTTAACATCTATTCTGCTGATCTTTCTATATCTATCAGGGGGCATTTTTCTTCTTTTATTTATTTGTGTTGTAATATTTTCTAATACTAAAATCACCTTCATTTTCCAGGATAAACCATACTTTTATAGACATGTTCAGCCTTTCCTTTTTTGTAATGTTCATTCATTCTTGCTAAGTTGTATATTTGTAAAAATTTATTTTTTCTAAGTTTTTAAAAAGAAGTGCTGGCGGTGTAGTGTGTTATGCATTGGGTTGCTAACTGTAACGTCAGCAGTTCAAATACACTATCAGTCTGTCCTCAGGAGAAAGAGGAGGCTTTCTGCTCCTTTAAAGATCTACAACCTTGGAAAGCCTATACAGGATTGCTCTGAGTTGGAACTCTCTCAGTGGCACACAACCACCATCACCAAGTTTTTAATGTATTGGCATAGAGTTATTCATTATTTTTGAATTTTATATAGCATTTAGATTGATGGCCTCTTCATTCTTATTGTTTATGTACTTTTTCTTGATTAATATTGTAAGAACTCTTTCCATTTTAATAGTCTTTTCAATTATCTTGTTTTTTCTTTCACTCTATTGTGTACTGTGTTTCCATTTGATATGATTTTGCCTTGCCTGTATTACATTCATTTTACTGACTTGGAGTTCAGTCTACCATTATTTTTCTCATTTCATAAAATATAAGTTTAACTCATTAACTATGAATGTTTTCTCCTCTAAGTATTTAAAACAAAAACATTTCCTTCCAAGTAATGTTGTAGTGGTATCCCTCAGGTTTTGAAATGCTGAATTTTCATATGTGCATTCTAGTAGTTTTGAAGTATTATATAATTACCTAATTTCCATTGTGATTATTTTAAATTAGTCAATATTTATTTCTTTTATTGTGGCAGTGGTGGTCATTGTCTGCTGTGGGTTCAACTCCTACAAATAGTGATCCTGCACTTCACAACAGATAGGACTTCTGATATGGTGTTGTAGGATAAACACGTGACTGCAAGGTCGGTTTGAACTGCAGAAAGCCTCATTTTCCTCCCGCAGATTTGAATTGCTAACCTTGCAGTTTGTAGCCCAACTTGTAACACACTATGCTACAAGAGCTCTTTATTTTATTGAGGTAAGTATATATATAACAAAAATAGCCATTTTCACTTATTTTTATTTAAGCATTTACAATTTGGTTGGTGGTGGTTGTGTGCCATCGAATCAGTTCTGACTCATAGTAACCTTGTATAGGGTTTCTGAGGCTGTATATCTTTCTTAGTTTTTTTTCTCTCTCTAATTAAATTTTGTTTTAATGGGTCTCAAAATTCTGTGACAAATTTTTGGTCAAGTTGTTTCCATTTAAAATGTACTGATTTAAAAAACTAATAACTTAAAACTGCCACACACACAAAAGAAACAAATGGTCCACATAACATTCCTTTCCTTCTGAAGGTTTTACGATGCATTGCTATCATTAACCAGTCTTTTACTATTAAACTTAAATGTCCAATTGAGACAAACACTTCTGAGACCGTTCTTCCACCACTGATTAAGCCTGTAGTGGCAGGTGTGAAAGGTAATTTTCATCTCATCCAGCCTTCTGAGCTTTCTGAACAGACTTGGTGACTTTGCCAGCTCCAGCAGCCTTTTTGTCCACTGCCTTGATGACACCCACAGTAACAGTCTGTCTCATATCACAAACAGTGAAATGACCCAGAGGAGGGTAGTCTGAGAAGCTTTCAACCGGGAACCATGTCAACAATGGCAGCATCACCAGACTTCAAGAACTTGGGACCATCCTCTAGCTTCTTACCAGACAGGCGATCAATCTTCTTGAGCTCAGCAAACTTGCACGCAAGGTGAGCTGTGTGACAATCCAGCACAGGTGCATATCCACCACTGATTTGGCCTGGATGGTTCAGGATGATCACCTGTGCAGTGAAGCAAGCTGCTTCCATTTTTGCTGTCACCAGCCACATTGCCATGGTGAACATCTTTGACAGAGATGTTCTTGACATTGAAGCCTACATTGTCCCCAGGCAGAGCTTCACTCAAAGCCTCATGGTGCATTTCAGCAGATTTTACTTCAGTGGTAACATTGACCGGAGCAAAGGTGACCACCATGCCTGGTTTGAGAACACCAGTCTCCACTCTGCCCACAGGGACAGTGCCAATACCACCAATTTGGTAGACATCCTGGAGAGGCAGACACAGGGGCTTGTCAGTTGGATGAGTCGGTGGCAGGATGCAATCCAGAGCTTCAAGCAATGTGGTTCCACTGGCATTGCCATCTTTACTGGTGACTTTCCATCCCTTGAACCAAGGCATGTTAGCACTTGGCTCCAACATATTGTCACCAGTCTAACCAGAAATTGGCACAAATGCTACTGTGTCAGGGTTGTAGCCAATTTTCTTAATGTAGGTGCTGACTTCCTTAACGGTTTCCTCGTATCTCTTCTGGCTGTAGGGTGGCTCAGTGGAATCCATTTTATGAACACCAACAATTAGCTGTTTCATAGCCAGTGTAAAGTCAGAGGGCATGCTCATGGGTCTGCCCATTCTTAGAGATACCAGCTTCAAATTCACCAACACCAGCAGCAACAATCAGGACAGCACAGTCAGCCTGTGAGGTTCCTGTAATCGTGTTTTTGATAAAGTCTCGGTGTCCTGGGGCATCAATGATGGTCACATACTACTTGCTGGTCTCAATTTCCACAGGGAGATATCAATGGTGATGCCTCACTCACGTTCAGCTTTCAGTTTATTCCAGACCCAGGCATACTTGAAGGGGCCCTTCCCCATCTCAGCAGCTTCCTTCTCAAATTTTTCGATGGTTCTTTTGTCAATTCCAACACATTTGTAGATCAGATGGCCAGTAGTGGTTGACTTGCCGAGTCAACATGTCCAATAACAACAATGTTGATATGGGTCTCTTCCTTTCCCATTTTGGTTTAGGTTTTGTAATGGTTTTCACCAACACCTGTATTCTGGTGGCAAACCCATTGCAAAAAATAAGGCTGTATATCTTTGCAAGAGCAGAAAGCCTCATCTTTTTCCTGAGGAGTGACTGGCAGATTCAAACTACTGACCTTGTGGTTAGCAGTGCAGCTCTTAATACACAATAGTGATTTTTATGCTCTGTTAACCATCATCATCATTTGTTTCTAAAATTTTCATCCTCTCCTAAGCTCATTGCTCCCAAGCAATGATCTTCCTTTACGTTCCACCTCTGATAATCACTACTAGACTTTGTTCTCTACAGATTTGCCTCGTCTTGATATTTCATATAAGTCTGATTGTAGATTTGTCTTTTTGTGATTTCATTCAGCAAAATGTTTTTATGGTTCATTCAAGTTATAGGACATATTAGGGCTTCATTTCCATTGTACGTTGTAACAGTGTCATGGGGGGCAGGGACAACACCTAACCTCCTCTAACCATACAAGAGGGAAGGAGAATCAAACTCATATCAAGGCTGATTCCTCTGAGGCATGGGTCAGATGTGCCTCTACTCTTCAGCCTTCTCTACCAATTCTGACAACAGCTCTCTTTCCCACAACACTCTACTTCTCTTTTGGGTTCAATAATTCATTGATTCACATAACATACTTATGAATATGGAGTTTACTAGGGAAGTTGTTGTTGTTAAGTGCCGTGGAGTCAGTTCCGACCCATAGCGACCCTGTACAGGGTTTCCGAGGGTGTAAATCTTTACGGGAGTAGAAAGCCTCATCTTTCTCCCACAGAACGGCTGGTAGTTTCGAACCGCTGACCTTAAGGTTCGCAGCCCAATTCATAACCACTACGCTACCAGAGCTCCTTACTAGGGAAGTTAACAGGTCACAATTCAGAGCACCGTTCTTTCACTCAGGGCAGCCTTTTCCTAGCTATGCCGTAAGGCAGGCTTCTCTTTGATACTTGGTCTCTGCTGATAAATACCCAAAGGTACTCCACTCCTTTATAAGCTTCAGCTTATAAAGGAGCTCTGGTAGTGTAGTGGTTACGAGTTGGACTGCTAACTTCAAGGTCAGCAGTTCAAAACTACCAGCTGCTCCTTGGGAGAAAGATGAGGCTTTCTGCTCCCATAAAGATTTACAGCCTCAGAAACCATATACAGGGTCGCTATGGATTGGAACCATCTAAATGGCACACTACCACCACCATCAAAGGCACAGAGCTCTAGCTCTGTGAGTCAGCAAACCTAGTTCCTTCAATTAAGTGCCTGGATGTACCCCATTCCACAAGCAAACCTCCTGCTGGAAGGCACTCAGATTCCTTTGCTCTATGGGCCAGAAAGTCCACTGTTCTGTCTCAAACTCTGTCTCTTGGTTTTGCTGCTGCCTTTCCTCTGATGTCACAGCTCTGTCTTCTGAGGAGAGAAGGTTCAGTTCACTGGGATCTCGGGTTCCAACAGAAGTGTTCCACTCCTGGTTCTTCTTCCTTGGAGACAGAGACATCCCCATTCCTGCTTCTGCGATGGCTCATTTTAAACCCATGTTACAGTTCAATATATTTTTTTTCAATCACAATTAACCTTATTAATCACTCACAACTGACTCATATAATCCTAATAGCATTTCCCCCCACATTCTCTTACCTAGACTCATCAGGAGAAAGCCGTCTAGTGGAAGTTACAAAGATTATGGCTAAAAGAAACATCAAATAATTCACTGTACCACATATGTGTAAACCATGTTTTGTTTACCTACTTTCTGCTGATAGACATTTAGGTTATTTCTACTTTTGGCTATTGGGAACAGTGCTGTAATGAACATATTACAGATATGTTCTGAACAATATACAGGTACATTGGCATATGCATCGCTGTTTTTATTTCTGCTTTCATATCCTTTGAGTTCATACAATTCCAGGAGTGGAATTGTATGCACTGGACAGCTAACTGCAAGGTCAGTGCTTCAAACCCACCAGCAGCTCCTCACAAACCAATTACAAGACCATTATTGATCGAAAATGACTCAAAGTCATTCAATTGCAGCAACAACATGGAAATTCCATGTTTCACTTTTGGAAAAAACCATCAGACTTATTTTCATAGAAGTTGTACTGTTTTACAACCCCACCATCAATGGATGAAGGATCCTCCAGACTTTGTGATTTATTTTTCCCAATGAATTATTTAAAATGTGTTTTCACATTTTCAATTAAACAGATTTTTATTTTGCTGCTTTAAAAATGTTTTCCTTATTACATGGTGGACAGAGGCTGTGGCCTATAGAGAGCCTTTGCAATGTATTAAGATTTGCTTTACAGTCTAATATATGGTTAATATTTATAAAGAGCACATTTGTATTTGATGAGGCATTAGATGCAGTGTTCTATAATACGTCTTTTACATCAAGCTTTTTATTTGTGTTGCTCAAATCTATATCCTGGCTGTTCTCTTTTTGCTTCATCTATCAATTACTGAGAGAAAGGTGGAGAAGTGTGAGAACATATCAATTTCTCTGAACAGATATCTCAGTTTTGTATTCATATATTTTTTGAAGTTGTAACACATACCTAAGAGTTTAAAATTGTTAATATAGTCTTTGTGAATTGAAGCTTTTATTATTATGTAGTGACCATTTTAAAATATAATAATAAAAGCATGTAAAAAGCTTTTTGCCTTAATGTAGCTACAATAACTTGCTTTGGGTTAGTATTTCTTTGAAGAAAGGAATTCCAAATGATTAATAGTAGTTAACTCTGGGCAACGAGTTAACAACTATAATGAGAGACAACTATTGCTATTTTCTGTATGCTTTTCAGTATTTTCCAAATTTTCCATGGTAAGTGGATACTCCTTTTATAATTTAAAAAAATGTATTTTAAGAAATTTAGTTAAAAATTATTGAGAAACTTCTTACTGATTAGGTTTAGTGGTTTGGTGCCAGAGTCTCAAATAACTAAGTATGTATAAAACAGGGTTCACATGTCATCTAAGTAGCTTTTGGTATAGAAACTTCTACAAGGGATTATTAAAAAAAAAAAAAAAAATCCATTGAGTCAATTCTAACTCATGACAACCCCATGTGTATCCGAGTAGAACTGTGCTCCCTAGGATTTGATTGCTTGATTTTTCAGAAGTAAATCACCAGCCCTTCATTCAAGGAATATCTAGGTGGATTTGAATTGCGAATATTTTGAGTGTTTAATCATTTGTGCTGCCAAGGGAGTGTAAATCAGGAAAAAATAAGTCAAATAGAGTGATAATTCTATTTTGTCCACTTAGCTATTTTCAGGGATGATGTCTTACCGAATGTGTCCAGGCTGCAGAACTAACCGCCTGTTTTCTATAATTCAGAACACTCACCACATGCTCAATGGGTTCTTAGTAACTTGAGCACAGGGGCGTCTCTCTTTTTGGGTGAGATCTATCAGACAGGAGGGATGAGATGCTGGAAGCAAGACCACTGACGATGTCTAGAGCTACCATGCTGGACTTAGGACCTTTAGGACCCAGTGTTAGGACACAGGAATGTTGACAGATGGTGTCAGTTCAAGCCAGTGTTTGCCAAGTTAAAACAGCTTACTTCTGGCTTCATCCTTGTAACAGCCTTATGAGAGATGCATTGTTAACTCTTGTGGCAAATTGCATAAACTGGCTCTCTCCATCCATTCCAACCCCTTCTAGAACACCTTCCTGATCTATGGAGGCTGCAAAACTAAAGTTGACATTTTTCACATCCCTTGCAGTCATATTTTTGGATGTGATTTGTGTTTTATCTATTCTATGCTCATGAGACTTGGATTAGTAACAGAGTTAAATATAGGGAGAGAGGGGAGGCCTGAGACATCTATCTTGGTAGCAAGGATGGTACTCCCTAGGCTCTCTGATGCCAAGTCTTTCAGCAGAAGGATGAGTAGTAGACTCAGGGGCCATATTATAGAAGCCCCCAGCTGAGATGGTAAAGACTACTGAGATGTACTGAGAGGTCACACATGCAGACCCAAGGTCTCACAGTCAGTTAGGCTTTGGCTATAGTAGCAAGGAAGGGCTGCTTCCAATCCTCATGGGCTTGGACTAGAAGTAAATGGATCTTCACCAACTCAACCTCCATCACTTTTCCCTTGTCTGTGGTCTTTTTACTAAATGTACTACTTTCTCTTCTCTATCTGTGTTAACATTGAGACTCCACACATAGTTAGGTGCTTACTTAGCTTTGTTCACTTTATATTGTATATGCCCTACTGCACTTAGAATATTATGCAAAATGCTTTGGGGATGAATCAACCTATAGGTTGACTGACATATAAGCAAATATTGAATTATAATGACCACATGATTCATCTGTCACTCACTAAGCTAACTCAAATAGATGCCCTGCCTTCTTAACCCAGTGTCATTTCTTTTATGGCCCTCCTCATAACTTGTAATTATTTTATTTCTACTTTTTGTTTTGACTTATGCTTGATTTATTTTATGTTTTCCATATTAGTAAGTAAGCTTCATGAGATCATGGTTTATGTCTAGGTTGAACAGGGCTATATCTGAAGCCCCTAGCCTAATCCTGGAACAGTGTAAGCATTTGAAAATATTTACTGAATGAATGGATGATGGTTGAGTGGGTGAATGAATTAATATTTTCATCTTTGTATCCTACCACCCATCTTTTCATTTTCTTATCTTAGTACCCAGTTCAGAGTCCTGGTGTGGCACTGTAGGATAAGTACTGGACTGATAACCAAAATGCCATCATTCAAACCCAGCAGTCACTCCTTGGAAACCTTATACAGGGCCACTATATGTTGGAACTGACTCAACAGCACTTAACAACCACAACCCAGTTCAGAAGCTGACATAAAGAGGTGCTGATTCATTTTAATTGAAAAAGAAGGTATAGTTTAACTATGTGACCTGTGTTTATGAATGAAAATTGTATTTTTTCTCTTTAAGGTAATCAAAATTGGAAACTTGAGTTGTTCATCCTTCTCTTGCTATGTATTCAACAAATGTCTCTGGAGAAATCTTCAAAGAGTTCATGAAAATGTACACTATGAAAAAAATGTGCATGGATTTCATATATTTAACAATTTTATAAGTGAGAAAATAAATTAAGAATGGAATGTTAAATTTCTGGGATTTGATAGCACCTGCAGCAAATAAATGCAGCATTTGCGGGGCAATAGCCTAACTTAAGCAAGATGGCATTGGTTGAATACACCGAACATCTTTCTCCACAAGGCATTATTTTCTTGGTGGTTTTCTCATTGGTTGTTTCTTCTTTGACTGGTCTTGAAGAACCAGGATCCATATCACCTTTGTTTCTGAGAGCTCTTGGTGGGCCTGGGCAATGCCTATGAACACCACTCACAGAGTGAAGGCATTGGCAGGAGGAAGTGGAGAAAAGAATGAGAAAACTGGAAGAAAAGAAAAAAGGGAACTGGGAAGAACAAGGAAAAGATTGGAGAAGGAAGAAACAGTAATGGTAGTGATAATGATGCCTTCCAACTTTGTGAATGCCTCTCATAGAGGTTCTGTGTTCTGTTCAACACACATATGATCTCTAATCTTCATAAACCAGCTGGAGTGGCCGACAACATTTTAAATTTTCATTGTATAGTTGAGCAGACTAAGATTCGGAGAGGTCAATAAATAACTTGCCCAATGGTAAAGCCAAGATTTGCTCTCAAGAGTGCCTGGCTCCAGAATTGCAGTATATTTACCTATATGGAATGACAGTGATCCAACACCATTTCTACCACCACATTCCTCACCTGTATTTGGGTGATCAATTATTAACCTCTTATTCTATGTGGGATATCTGGATACCAATGCTTAAGTAGATATTCATCTACGAATACACACACACATATATACACCAAGTAAGAATAAATGAAAGAAAAAAAATCATTACTTTCTATGTGCACTTTGACCAAAGGCTTCTGGAGTAAATACTTAATAGAAAAAATGAATAATGGGGCAACATTCTCAAGTACCATAATTCCAGAAGTAAAGCAAAACCCCTGACTCCAGCCTCAGCCCCCACATATAGTTAGTAGGGTAAACAAAGCCACAAAGACCAAAAAAGCAACAGGAATATAACAAACAAAAGTTGAGGGGCCATGTAAATACTTTCTGAATGTCCGATTCCCAAAGGGTTGAGGTCAGGCATATGGTTCTATTCACCAAGTCCTAAACAAAGGACTTGGGATATTTTATGCCCTGATCATTATTGTTGGTTAAATTAAAGCACCATCAAAAAAGTGTAATGGAATATTAATTTCAGTTACTGTAGCTAATTGAAAACATAGCAGGAGTTGTGACTATGGAAAATGGAGTGAGAACACTCAGATGCACGTCCAAGCCTAGTTTACTCTTTTTAAGTTGGGCAGTAGCATATTTTTGAGAAATGGCTATTATCCCTAGAGCCTACCCTTAAGTGCTTTAAGGAGAAATACTTGACCTGGAAACAAGGAAAAGCAATTCACTCTTAGCTATCAGCAGACTTCAAACATTTAAATTCAATTTAAAAACTATCAGTTGTCAGTTTCTTCACACACGAGCATAAAAGACATTACAAAGATATATAATCCCTGTAAATGTGTAAGTCCAGCCCTGTGTGGTTTTCATCTTTCTGTCCCCACTCTGAAGCCCAGCGCCTGGCATTTAGATGATGCTCATCAATAATTTTTGAATGAATGATTGTTGAATGAAGACTTTTGGTTATTCTAACCAACAGAAGTAGAAAAGAGGGCTTTGTTTCTTAGATGATTGATTCCTTTCTTTAGTGAAAGTACAGATCAGCAGATTTAGGGGAGAAATAAGTCTGAGAGATGAATATTGTAAGCAAGAAGTTGTTGTTTTTGTGCCTATTTGGTATATCACTGCATTCCCAGTGCCTATAATAGTGCCGGTCACATGTGACATGCTTAATAAGTGTTGTTAAGCATTGGACTACTAACTGAATGATGAACAACCTGAATCTGCCAGCTGTTCTCTAGGAGAAAGACGAGGCAGTCTGTTTCTATAAAGATTTACATCCTTGGAAACCCAATGGAACAACAGTTCCACTCGGTTCTATAGGGTTCACTACGAGTTGGAAAGGACCCAACAACAGTGAGACTATTTGTTGAATTAATGAATTTGCTTAGCATGGAGTTAGGAGGAGAAAATGAGTTTAACAAGGCAGGCCAAGTGAAGGAATTAGAACCTGACAGTGTGCTTTCATTTTTTTGCTGTGTGATCAATTCTGAAATATAAAGCATACTTTTAGCCAATGCCATTGAGTTAACTGTGACTCATAGTGACCCTCTAGGATACAGTAGAACTGGCCCATAGGGTTTCCAAGGGTATAAATGTTGATGGAAGCATATTGTCACATTATTCTCCTGCTAAACTGACTACCTTTTGGCTAGCAGTCAAGTGCTTACCCATTGTGCCTCCAATGCTCCTTAGGCATAAGCTTACTTCAATGTAAGTACAAGGATTCCTTCCCCAATTCAATGTGATCTGCCAGGTTTGTCTTTATTAATATGGGGCAGATTAGAGGAATGCTTTTAAAGGCATCAGTTTCTGCAACCTAATGAAAATTGGTCTAGAATCTCTTAAGGTATAAGGGAGCCATATTAGGGCAATGCCAATAATCCTAATGTTTTAAGAGAGGGGTTTGTCCTTAAGGAGAACTTGTATTAGGTTTCTAGGCTTTGTATTCTAAATTTCTATTATCTATTTACACCCACTGAATTTTCATAGAAGAGGCTTATTTTGCTCATTTTTCTTTAAGCAAAGACAATGTATTCAAGGGGATTCAAAAAGATTGTGCAAAAAATGGAATTGGAAGATAATAGATTTTTTCCTTGAACTTTTTGAAGCCCCCTCAAATTATCTGAGGTCACAGAGGATGTTCATAGGAGGCCATGTTTAAGTAGCTTTGAGAAAAATGTTCTTAATGAAGGATGTTCCTAGAATGTGTCCTTCATCTACACTTGACAACATAATGGAGGGAAACACTGACAAAAACAAGCTGGGTGCACTTTAGCAGAAGTAATTTGTATGGGGTAGAAAAAAATGTCATCAATATTCAATAGTTACCCTATATGGCATCTGACTTTTCTTCATAAAGCATCTGTGTGTGGTATTTCATGCGTGTGGGTGGCATTTTTTTTTTTTTTTTTTGGCTTTTTCAGACAAGTATGTATATGTTGTTTGTTGTCTTCTCCTTTTGTTATACTCAACCATCAATTTAAAGGGGAAAAAAAGACTGTTGAAACAACATTTATTTTCATTTAGACAAGTACCAGATTTTCTGAATCCATTTTGAATTTAGTTCAAGTGATGGAAAGTTGGTGAAATTTTGCATAGAACCACAAATTTGAAAAATGGTCACAAGGTTTAGTGTCCCTCTATTGTCTTATGATCATACATGGGAGCCAAAGTCATGTACTTTTGAACACGTCTCTTTGGAATTGAATTCCCAGAACTGCGGTGCAAAGACTCAGGCAACAATTTTCACATAGTAAGGAAATGTTCAGTGGGCTTTTGCATTTTGTTCTACCCCAAAAACTATTTGAATGTGGCTTTTTCACATCACTTGGTGAAGCTCTCGGGTGTTACTGCACACAATGGGGCACTCTTTAGCAATCAAGAGAAGGGGAAATGTCATAAGAGGGCAGCAATGAAGCCAAGAGAGAACACGGTTTATGAATGCAAAACTTACAGTAGAACTTTAGACAGGGAAAAAGTTGACTATGCAAGTTAAAGCTGGCCCCAGGCAGCAATAACTTATTGAAGTGGCATTTATTTGGCTGATAACCCAAGGTCTTGCTGAACTTGCTAGTATAACAGTGGTAATCTTTATGGAAGAATGGATTACAATAGCAGTTTGCAGTACCATTATTTGATCTTTCTGTTATTTAGTGAGACCTTGTAAGCTCCCCCAAAGCTCCAAATTTCAAGCTTCTGCCTTGACTTTGAAATTGAATGGGAATTCTTCTATATATCCCCAAAGAGTTTTCCAGTAGGTTTGCAGGATGCCTCACCTGCAATGGTGCAGATGGTGAGGATACAATATAAGATCTGGTCTTGTGATATAACTGAGCTGAAAGTAAATTGGGTAGAAAATTTGCACTCTGAGAAGTGAAATGACTTTCTCAAGGTCACACAGTCAGGTGACCTACTTCAGATACCACATTGGTGTCTATTATTTGAGAGCTGATTAAGCAGGTTAAGATGAAGGGCGTCTAAGAGCAGAAGACATACATAAGTGCAACGTTTTTGTGAGAAATGTGGGTACCGTGAGTACAAGGAGAAGGTTGAATTTTTTATAAAGACTAGTTTCTTTTCTATTTTCTTCTCTAGTTGGGGATAATAATAAGCATTAAGTAACTTTATAGCTGAGAACTTAGTATTTATTTTCAGCACAGTAAGAATCTGTAACACACAGATACATGTTTGTTTAGAACAGAGAGGACTTTTGGTGGGATGAAATGTCATCATTTTAAGTTTAAGGAAGGCGCATGGAACATTTGCTTTTCCAAGGTACATGTACTTTTTCTTACACACCCTCTGAATCCCAAGCAAATTTGTGTAGGTGTGGTAACTATGTAATTCCACACCTGGAAAACTGCTGAATCATCCATCAGTTGCAATTCAGGTATTTGGAGCTGACAGGAGACAGAATGACAAGGCAGGGAGTCTCAGTTTCTTGCCTATCTTTTCTCATTCTGATGCCTTTCTCAAACCTCTCAGCTCCAGTTGAGGGGCACATGAGGTGACAGAGAGAGAAGGGAGCTATAACACTGCAAGTTTCAGTGCAGTGCTGGTCAGGGAAGCCTTGAAAGACTCTTTCCCGCTCTCTCAATCCACCATGTTTTCCCTTTTGACACCAACACAACTAAATCTTGTTAATCATGAAAAGAAAAAAACCCATCTCTAGTCTATATTTTCCTGCAACTAGTGCCTTCATTCTTTACTCCTCTTCACAGCTGAGTTACCGAAGCGTTGTTGGAAGTATTTTTACTTCCCTCACATTGGCTCCTAAACTCTTCTACCTAGTACAACATGACTTTTACCTCTACTTTTCGTCTGAAATTGTTCTCACTGAATTCATTAATGACACTTGACAAGTTCAATGGGCATATTAAAGTCCCATCTTTAGCAATGTTGATCTTTATACCTTGTTTTCCTGATATTTCTTACGTTTCTCTTCCATTTCATGTTGGCATTCTCTGGTGGATTTGGGGTTCCGTGACTAGTTTTATTAATGTTATAGGAGAAGAGAAGGTCTTCTAGTCACATTAGCTATACCTCTGGCTTAAAATGCTTTATTCTGTGTTCTGGGCCTACATACCCAATTGTCTGGTAGAAATCTCATGTGTCTATACTATAGATACCACAGATTCAGTACATCCTAAATGAAACTCATTGCCTCTCATTCAAAAATCAGTTCTTCCCTTTATACTTCTGATGCTGTTTAATAATTCGACTCTACACCCAATCCCCCAATTCAGGAATTTTGGAATAATCCATAACATTTTTACTGTGCTATCTTGTACATAATTGGCCACCAAATTCTCTTGATTCAACTTCTTAAATGAGTCTCAAGAGTGTTTTTTTCTCTCAGCTGCTCATTAGCACTACCATAGTTCAGATACTCAGAATTTTAAATCCTAACTGCAAACTACATAGTCCGTAGTTGGAGCCTGCCAGGTGCTCTGTATGAGAAAGATGAGGCTTTCTGCTTGCATGAAGATTTAAAAGCCTCAGAAACCCTATACAGGTTCACTATAAGTTAGAACTGACTGCATGGCCCTTAACAACAACAAAAGACAGATTTTTCTGCTTCCAGTCTTATTTATTTTCCTTATGACCCATTTTGCATGTTACTATAGGAATTACCCTTAAGAGAGATGAATCTTAGGATAGTTTCCTACATAAAATTGTTTAATAGCGCTCCATTATCTATAACATAACAATTTCAAAAAATAATGCTATTATGCTTCTTATGTGCCAGGTACTGTTCCAACTATAATGTAGTCTGTATATAAACTTACTTAATTTTCATAATAATCCTATGAGGTGGGTAACTATTACTATCTATGAATTACACTTTTACAAAACGAGGAATAAAGGACATCAAAAGAGTAAGTAACTTGCCCAGTGGGGTAGGAATGAAATCCAGACAGTCTGACTCCAAAGCCCATGCTCTTCAATAGCTACTCTATTCTGCCTTATTTGTTGATAGTACAGCGTGCAAGGTCCTAGTTACTCTGGTCCTTTTGACCACTTTGTCTCACATCTTGTCCTTCCCCAAGCACACCGCATTATCCCTGCAAATGTGATCACGTGTAATACCAAGAGCTCAATTCTACACATTCCTTCTTCCTGGTAAATGGATATCCATACCTCATATGTGAACACATACTCCTGCTGACTTGCAAACTCCTAATTATCCTTCCAGAGTCAGCTGAAGCATCACTTCCTCATATCAAAGTTAGGGATTTCTCCTTTGTTCATCTTCAAATTTTGGTCACACATCTATAATAGCATACTTTACTTAATCTTCATATTCACACTATTCAACACAGTGTCTTGAATATATAGGTGATCCCCAAAGATTATTGAATAAACAAAGGGATGTTGAAGTTATGGCGATACATTTTTACTTACTATGGATTGTAAAATTTTCATTTTACTGAGCATTTTGAGCAAGAGAATTTATGCTTGTGTGGATTAATCTAGCAGCAGCATGAAGCCTGGATGTGACATGAAAGTTCTCAGACAGCGTCATTGTGTTGTTTGGTTGATGCTGAAGGCAGTGGGAAAACAGGCGGAATGGATTTGAGAGATACTGTGTTAGTCAAACCTATCAGAATTCACTTGTTTCCTCATAAAACAAATAGTTGTTGAGATTCTATAAGGCATTTTCCTTGTTCTCAAAATTACAGTAATGAATAAAGTACACTTATTTCTGCTCTCAAGGCCTGTGTTCTACAGAGGAAAAATATTGAACTAGTTAAGAAATACACAAGAAGTCGTTCAAGTTGTTCATTGTGAACATTATTATGAAGAAAATGTAAATGACACAAAATGACAGAGTTTCTGGATGGGATGGTCAGGGACCATCTCTCTGATGGAAAGGAGCTTCTCTAGAACAATCTACGAATATAGAGTTTCAGGAATGAGTAGGAAGTACACAGACTCTACAGAAAGAACACGTTTGAAGAACAGAAACAAGGCTAGTGTGGTGAGCCAGGGAAGGGTGGATGTGTATAAGAGCAGAGATTACACAGCGAGTTTTAGGCCATAGAAAAGAGTATGGATTTTATTCTGAGTCTGATGACAAATTATTGGATGCAGTAACCATGGTTAGAGAAGAAATACCCATGGCTCTGGAACATGAATGACAATATTTATCAAAATGAGGAAGTTGAAAAGATGGATTGAGGATTTTAATTTTAGGAATGAATGGTTAAAAATGAGAATTTAGGGAGTTAGGAATTAGATGTTGAAAGATGAGAGAAGAAGCTCCAGGATTTGATGACATTGGCAAGAAAGATTATAAAAGAAAGAGACATAACTAAGGGAGAAGACATCTAGTAAAGTTTTGAGGGAGAGAGAAACAGTGGTGCAGAGAGACGTCTTAGCGGACATTTTTAAGGATATGGGAGAACTGACCATTTTCTTAGACATAGGGAACGGGAGAACTGGTCATGTTCTAGACATTGGTGGAAGAGACAGATTCACTTAAAAGTCAGGACGGACTTGAGATCCAGTAAGTTGGGACCAGACAGCAATATACAGGCCTTAAAGAGAGTTAAACTTCCATGCTGAGGCTGTTTGGGGAGAGTGGAGAGCACTGGCCAAGAGAACTAAGACAGTTACATATGCTGGACCCATCTAGGCCAGTGTAGGTTTAGTTTGGTCAAGCACTGTGTGAGCCACTCATAATGGGTAGCCTTTCGCAGTCAAGTAAGTCTACAAGTTGGCTTCTGTGGGTAAAGTTAAATTGAAGGAAGTCAAGGGGTGAGCCCATGAGGATGAAGAAAGTTTAAAACAACTATGGTGGCCCACTGTAATAATCAGTCTACAAAGGATATGTAAAAACATTTCTGAGGATAGTGAAAGTTCAGCTGAGGTGAGAAAGCATTGCTTTATGCAGGCCCAGTTCTCATGCAGCTTGGGAGAGGAATCAGAAAAAAAACAATTATTATCTACAATAAGTCTAGGGTAAGAAACAGTAGCCTGATATTAAAGATTACTAGATTTCTCCCCTGTACCAATATAATACTTTGGCATTTATTTTTTAAAAAATGAAAAGATATTAGGTCAAAATGAAAAATTTCCCCTATATTAAAAAATATAGATATAATTCAGCTCAAGTTTGAAAATATACAATGAGTGGAATCAAGGTTGTACATCAGCAAACCTATGATGGCTATATTAACTGTCAGTAACATTTAAGGATATGGAAGAACTGCTCATGTTCTTAGTCATAAAGGGTAGGAGAAGTGGTCATTTTCTAAACATTGTTGGACTTGGGATCAAGTTGAACTAGGACCAAACAGCAATATATAGGATTTGAAGATGAATAAAGTAACAAACTGGGTCTTCTTGTGGAGAATGGAGCACACAGGCCAGAAGAACTGAGCCAATTACACATGCTGGGCCCAACTAAAAGAAATTTGAAAATGTTGGACCAACTGGTGTAGTGATTTGGGCTATTAGCTTGCAAACATACGTAGTGGAGGCCAAGAATGTACAAATAAATAGTAATAGTATAACACAAATTTCACATTTGTTGAGTGACACATTAACAATGTGAAGTTTTAAACTGATTGATATTTTAATGTCACACCCCCCAGCAAACCTATAATTAAAGTTATTTTGACATTTTCATCTCAAATTCCTGCTTGTGGGGGTGGGTGGGTTATAATTCCACTTTTAAAATTGAGCTTCCTGGTAAAATTTGACATAAAACACCCAGTCTTATCCTAGCAACAATTTTCCCATTCCTTGCTATCATGAAATGTAAGCATATTTGACTTACCCATTTTAAAAATTAGAACGGTATTTTAAAATGGGAATGATACTTTTTGTTTGTTTAGATTTGTTGACCAAAATGCATATGCGGGGATTAAAGATCAACTAAAACAGAATTCACACAAACATCAGAGGTTATTTATTAGCATTTAACAGATAGTTCTGTGAGAAAGCAGTCTTAATTACTATTCTTATTTTTACAAAAACATCATATTTTGTTTGACAAATAAGGCTTGCCCTGTGATTATTACCAGGAAAAGAGTTGGAGCCTATATTGTTGTTTTTAAGTGCTGTTGAGTTGGTTCTAACTCTGTATAGGGTTTCGGAGGTGCAGCTGCTGGGTTTGAACCACCAATCTTGAGGTTAGCAGTCCAGTGCTCATCTAACAGCACATTACTGGGACTCCTTTGGGCCTATAAGTGCATATTTTAACAACATATGAATCTGTAGAGCAGTTATAGCAAAATAGAAAAACAATAGCACCAACAAAAAAGCTAAGGCAATTAAAGAATCTATTTTAATTATGCACTGACCTTTTCCTTTAAACATAGAAATTTTGTATGGGATTCTAATGTTATTCTTTTTTCGCCCACTCATGCACCTGGGATATGTACACACATACATGTACAAACACATAAATACAGGTGAATTGCTCAAAAAAATCATCTTCTAAGATTTTTTTCTCTTCTTATATATGGATTCTGACTGGGAGGGTACAAAAGGTACTTCTGAAGCAGGGAGTTTGAATTTTTTTTTTTTTTTTTTTACTGAAATTCAGAAAGTGAAGTGCTTGGGAAAAATCTAATATTAGGTGGGGGGTCATAGAAAGGCCATTCAATTCTTGCAGGAAGGTCATGGGGGCAGTGGGAGGGGTCACAGACCAAGAATCATTTGAAGAATGCTGTTCTTTAAGTAGGTTTTAGGCATATCACTTGTAGGGAAACATCAATATGGTCTTTCTTGCACAAACAATTACAGAAATGCCTCCCAAGACATTTTATAGCTTGGGATGGGGTAGAGGGCTAACATGGAAAACAACCATCATTTATTCACATAAGAATAAGTACTGCGGGGCGGGGGGTGGGAAAGTACTGCGTCACAGACAAAAAAATCCTTCTTGAGTCGTCAGTAGTTTTGTGTGAAATGACTCTAGGTTTTTCTTATTGCCTCTTCCCCTTCCTCCTCCACAAACTTACATACAACCACATTTCTTCAGAAGTAAGAGTCTAACCCTCAGCTACTTCTTGGGGTTTTATAGCTCCATCCTCAGATTTTAAAATTCTCTGGTGTCGTTGTAATATATATAAATATGAAAGCAAAGTGGCAACATTGGGGATTACTCTGCGTTAACTGTGTTGTTGTTGTTGAACTGTAGTACTACTTAATGTAGTTCTTGATAAACCTTTAGGTTTCTCATTTTCCCAGTTTGCTGGCTATAAGATGTTGGGAGGGATTATTTTATTTTTTTCCCTTTAACACAAGGCTCTTTAGAATTTGTAGCTATGTATTTTTAATACTGTCAATAAACAGCTTCCTCAAGACTCAGAGGGGCAATAATGGAAGCTGTTAACAAAGTGTGAAAAGCAACGGGCTAGCAAAGGTTAATCACATGACTGCCCACTAATGACCTCTACAACCCTCAGTTTAAACCCAACAGCACTTGTAAAGACCAATCACGTGAATAATTTCCTGTCTGAGGTAGCCTTTATGGTTAAGAATAAAAGCTGAGTTGATTGTGAATAGAAAGCCCCCGGCAGGGGAGGTGGTTATTATTTTTAAGCTGATCTAAACACCTGGGTTTCCCACTGGACCCTATTAAACTTCCTCCATTATGTCTAAATATTTCAATCATTTCTGCAGCAATTGTGAATTAGTGCACTGCTAAGGTAGGCAAGAACTAGGAAAGGAGCAGGTTCACAAACGGCCAAGATTCTCTCCCTCAAGGTGAGGACAGTCAGGTAGGGAGAATTTCAGGCTTTGGGGAGGGATTTAGAGGGGTCATTCCTCCCTCTGCAGCTCCCTGACCCCACCCCGCCTCAAGGAAGACCACACGTAAAGCCATTCAGAACAAGAAATTTTTACTATTTTAAAGGGGTAGTGAGGAGATTCCTTAGTTTGCCCTGGTAACCCATTTCATTGTTTAACAGCCCTCACTATCAGCCAACAGTTTTCCCATATAAAAGATTTAAAGTAATTTCTGCTATGGTTTAATTCCCTGTTGTATTCTGCTGATTCTTCCACAGTTTACTATAGACTTGGTTAAACATTACTCACCTCCCGTAAAAATGCTGAAGTCTTTGAGGATTTTATTTTCGTCTCCAATTTATTTGTTGTTGTTGTTGTTATGTGCCGTGGAGTCGGTTCTGATTCATGGTAACCCTGTACAGGGTTTCTGAGGCTGTAAATCTTTACGGGAGAAGAAAGCTTCATCTTTCTCCCATGGAACAACTGGTAGTTTTGAACTGCTGACCCTGAGGTTAGCAGTCCGATTCGTAACCACTAAGCTACCAGAACTCCTTTCTCCAATTTATAGATCTAAGCATATGTAAATGAGGAACCTTGACTAAGATTCTTATCGAATACAAACGACATTTTTAGGTTCATGTCAAGGCTACGATATAAAAGCAGTAATAGGGTTTGAAGGAACCCTGTGGCTCTCTGTAGGCTACTTACTGAATTGCTAATCACAGGTCAATGGTTTGAGCCCACAGCTGCTCCGTGGGTGCGAGAATGATGAGGCTTTCTGCTGCTGAACAGATTTACAGCCTTAGAAAGGCCATACAGGGTCTCTATGAGTTAGAACCTACTTGACAGCACTTAACAATGGCACTGGTGGTTATGTGCCGTGGAGTAGGTTAGGACTCATAGCGATCCTGTACAGGGTTTCCAAGGCTGTAAATCTTTACGGGAGCAGAAAGCATTATCATTCTCCCGCGGAACCGCTGGTAGTTTCGAACTGCTGACCCTAAGGTTAGCAGCCGGATTCATAACCACTACTCTACCAGAGCTCCCTAACAATGACAAAAATAGAGTTTAAAGATTCCAACTGTGTATCTAGCATATGGATGGTCCCTAGGGCAGTTCATCACTGTATAGTCAATGATTTTTGTCTTCTTTGTCACCTCAACATCTCATTATACTATTTGTATAAGTACTTCTTTTCTGTATTATAAGACCCATGTGGGACAACATATAGTTGTGGAGTAGTAATGGGATATGGAGTCAGATCTAAGGTCAAATGTTGCTTCTGTTACTTTTTATGTGAATTTGGATGAGTTATCAGTGATACAGAGATTCATTTTCCTAAAAGCAATACCTGCTTTCTAGAGCTGCTGCTGTATGGAAGAAACTCATTTAAATTATGTGAGGTACCCACAATGAAGTGGGAACACAGTAAATGATTTTGTCCCTTTCTTACTAGCAACTTTACTCAAGTACTGGTGTGGCACTATAGGTTCAGCACTGGACTGCTATCTACAGGGTTGGCAGTTCAAACTCCCCAGCTGCTTCTTGGAAACCCTGTACAGGGTGGCTATGAGTCAGAACTGACTCCATGGCACTTACCAACAACAACAACAGCAACCTTCCCTGTCTCAGGGAGCCTTGTACTTAATGTCTTATTGCCTCCATGAACAACTGCCTTGTTTGCAATGAGACTAGAATTGGGTGGTGTCCAGCTGCCATTCTGGAACATTTTGATCAAACATCCTATAGAAGAATACTTACCATACACTTTATAAAAGTGTATTTCCATCTCAAAATTCCTTATTAGTAATATTATGCACATATGGGACAACCTCGTTCTTGTGCCTACATTTTAAGACTGGTTTTCCTCAATTATCCACAGACTTCTGGTACCAAGGGATGGAGGATACAATCGTATCAGGATACTATCCCTAATTCTGGACCCTGGGATCATCCTGTTGTGTGAAGTGGCACAAAGGGTGGAAGGAGTATTCCAAGAAACCTTTTGTGCATTGGGATGCTGGCAGTAATATAACTATAAATCATAACAACTGAATATCATCAATATATTCCACTAAACCAAAATGAAACATATTCTTAATTTAGCTTTCCTTTTTCTAAATACCAGAAGTGCCCATGGCCCTCTAACTCTACCCAACATAAGGAAAAATATGACAGACAGGAGAATTTAGAGTGATCTCTACTGATTACAACTAAACTATCTTATATTTTCAAAATTTTACAAAAACATGTACCCCATTTTTTGAACACTCTGCAGCATCCCCCCGCCCCCTCCCCATATGCAGAGTCTTCCATATGGAAGGAGCCCACAGAAATAAGCCTTGGAACTGAAACTTCATTAGTTTCAAAGTAAATCGACTTGTGCACTCAACCCAATAGGTAGTTTACCTGGCCCTATTATTCTACATCGTTTTCTTTCTCTCTCTCTCTCTCTCTCTCTTTCTTTCAACTTTTAACACATTTAAATGTTAAATACTAATCTTGTTATTTAACCTCTATTTCATCCACAAGAATTGTATTTAGTAAATGCTTATGGAATTCAATACATATGTATAGTGTTCTGTGGTGTCAAATCTCAAATAAGTGGTCTACACGTAAAGGAGCTCTGGTAGCGTAGTGGTTACAAATTGGGCTGCTAATCTCATGGCCAGAAGTTCAAAACTACAAGCTGTTCCATGGGAAAAAGATGAGGCTTTCTGCTCCCATAAAGATGTATAGCCTCGGAACCCTGTACAGGGTCACTATGAGTCAGAACTGACTCCATGGCACAGAACAACAACAACATGCAAAGGCAGAGGTAACAAAATTTGGGAGAAGGAGCATCTTACCTACTAGGATTGTACACATGGTAAGTGGAGATACTCTTAACACCACATTATACCAAGAACCTATCTGACTGATAGCAGATGCTTACTACTTAGGGAGCCTTACTTGGACACAACAAAAAAGGAGTAAGGGAGAATAGGATTGAATATGGAAATTGATTTCCATGATTTTGCTTCCTCCTCAACTATCCAGGGCCCAGCCTCTAATTTGGTCTACCTTTTCCAGACTGTACCTGGTTCCAATGTGACAGCAACAGAACTGACTTGATAACAACTCAACAACAACAACAAAGATTGAAGCCTCAGAAACCCTAGACAAGCTCAGAAGCGACTTGAGGTCACCTACCACTACCAACTACTACTAGGGCATAATCTAATTAACATAGCAAAGAATTCTAGCTCCAATCAAGATCACATCCACACATAAAGGGGTTAGGATTCCAACACATGTATTAGAAAGACACCATTTAATTCATAACAGGGCAACAAATAGAGCTGAAGCTCTTTGCCAGTGATGCAAGCTGGCATTTACTGAGACACGGTTCTTTCAGACACTGTCAGTGTGCTACACTTATGATCTCATTAAATTCTCACAACTCTTTGAGGGGAGTCCTCTCCATTTTATAAATGAAGAACACAAAGTTGTGATAGTGAAACTTGTTTAGGCTCAGGCGACTAGTACATGGCAGAATCAGGATTCCAACTCAGGTAGTCTGATTCCATGACTGAAGCTTTGGACCAAACAGGAGCCATAGAGAAGAGACATCTGCAATAATACACTGGGAACTTTAGCATTTTCTTAGTACTTTCCCCTATTTTGACTCATTTGAAACTCTCAGGAACCCTGGGAATAGCATTATTCTAATAATAGAATGCCATTATTATTCTATTTGAAAATGTGGAAAATGATGTGTTAGAGAAGAGTCACACTGTTATATTAGTGAGGTAGAGTGGGGAATGGGACTCATGTTGTGTGACTTGGAGTTTCGAGTTCTTCCCACTACAGAACACTTGCATGGGAGCTATTGCTATGATCCCCACAGATTGCCTTCCTTTCCCCATCTTCCCATCACCACAGTTCCTAGAATGGAGTTTAAATATCCAAGGACATTTTTTTCTCTCCATTCAAGTAGGAATGGGGGAGGAGGAAGGATCTTTTCTTTCCTGCTCCTGGTAGGGATGGGAAAGGCCTACCTTATAATTTCCCCCACATATTAGCAGGATACAGGGAGGGATGTGGGCTATACTGTCATGACTCTAACATGACACTGAGAAAGATTATTGTTGTTAGCTCTCCTGGAGCCTCAGTCACTGAGCAGGCTATCATAGGGTTTTCAATGACTGACTGTGGAGAGTAGGCTGCCAAGCGTTTCTTCCGAGAGTGTCTTCATCTTGAAGCTCAGCTGAAACTTGTTCAGAATCATAGCACGCCTCCATGGACAGGTGGGTGGTGGTGGTGCATGAGGTACATTGACTGGGAATCTGGCCCTTGTTTCCCACATGGAAGGTGAGAGAATTCTACTATTGACCCAGCACCACTTTCCTTCCCATCCTCCTTACTGAACACTGCCCCTAAAACAAAAGGACCTTCAGTTCCTATTTTAAAGGAGCAATCAGAATGTGGCTCAGATAGGTGACTCATCATGTTCATGTATGGGTGAGGACTGGCAATGGTATAAATATGATAGAATCCCAACATTCCACAGATGGAACAAAACATATACTAAGTGGATTTGGTTGGATGATGGTCAAAACCAATGCTGTCAATCATCTAACCAGGTAGATTGGAAGGTCAGCATTACCTGTGAATCAACAAAGGGAGTCTTGGCCCCACCTTTAATGGCAGTGTCTTTGAAGGTTTTCGTTTGAGCCCAACTAAGTCCTGGTGTGGCGCTGTGGGTTAATGCACCAGACTGCAAAGCCATTTGAACTGCATGGTCGGTAGTTCAAGCTCACCAGCTGCTCCTCAGAAACCCTATACAAAGTTGCTATGGGTCGGAACCAACTTAATGGCACTTAACAACAACAACAACATGCTGTGCTTGTTAAGCTAACCTCCTTTTATATTTGAGGGCCTCTCCTTTCTTACTCTGCCTGGAAATCACAAGCCAAACCATCGCCAGGAATAAATAGAAAGTTTCTTCATGTGACTTAAAATACTTTCAAGGCTTTTCATCTTGGCTACAACTTAAAAAAAAAGTAAATTTTTTTGCTGGTAAATGTAAATGACAAAATTTTTTTATTACTTTTTAGCATACAATTCAGTGACATTAATTACATTTGCTATATTGTGCTGCCATCACCACTATTTATTTCCAACAGATTTTTAATTACTCCAAACAATAACCATTAAGCAATAACTCCCCATTCCTTGCTCCCCTCAGTTCCTGACAGATTAATAAACTTTTGTTTCTATGCACTTGCCTATTCAGCAGTTCAAACCCACCAGCTGCTTCTTGGAAACCTTATACAAGGTCGCTATGAGTTGGGAACGACTCGACAACTATTAACAAAACAACAACAACAACATATATTTCATCTATGGAATCATACAGTATTACCTTTTTTTCATCTGACTTATTTCACTCAGCATTAGTTTTTCAAGGCTCATGCATGTTACAATCTGTATCATTTCTGTTTATGACTGAATTATATCCCATTGTATGGATATCCATTCATTTGTTGATGGACACTTGGGTTATTTCTACCATATGGCTATTGTGAATAATGCTGCAGTGGACATTGGTGTCCAAGTATCTGCTTGAGATACTGTTTCCCAATTTTTTTGATATATGTCTATAGTAAAATTGATAGGGCATATGGACCTTCATTAGTTGATGGGGCACAACTCAAAATAAAGAGAAACAGCTTTAAACATCCTTTAATAATTGGAACATGGAATGTATGAAATATGAATCTAGGAAAATTGAAAATTGTCAAAAATGAAATGGAACACATAAACACTGATATCTTAGGCATTACTGAGCTGAAATGGACTGGTACTGGCCATTTTGAATCTGACAACCACATGGTATACTATGCTGGGAATGACAAATTGAAGAGGAATGGTGTTGCATTCATTGTCAAAAAGATTATATCCAGATCAATCATGAGGTACAATGCTGTCTGTGATAGGATAATATTCATGCGCCTACAGGGAAGCCCAGTTATTCAAATTTACACACCAACCATTAAAGTCACTGAGGATGAAATAGAAGAATTCTACCAATTTTTTTCAATCTGAAATTGATCAAACATGCTATCAAGATGTACTGATCATTACTGGTGATTGGAATGCAAAGGTTGGGAAGAAAGAGGAAGGATCAGTAGTTGGAAAATATGGCCTTGGTGATAGAAATGATGCTGGAGAACACATGATAAAATTCTGCAAAACCAATGATTTGTTCATTTCAAATACCTTCTTTAGACAGCATAAGAACGAATATACACATGGACCTCACAAGATGGAATACACAGATATCAAATTGACTACATCTGTGGAAAGAGATGATGGAAAAACTCTATACTATCAGGCAAAACAAGGCTAGGGGCAGATTGTGGAAAAGACCATCAATTGCTCATATGAAAATTCAAATTGAAGCTGAAGAAAATGAAAGCAAATCCACAAGAGCCAAAATATGACCTTGAATATATCCCACCTGAATTTAGAGATCATCTGAAGAACAGATTTGATACATTAAACATTAAAGACTGAAGACCAGAAGAGTTGTGGGATGATATCAAGAACACCATACGTGAAGAAAGCAGAAAAATCATTGAGAAGACAAGAAAGATGGAAAAGGTCAAAATGGATGTCAGAAGAGACACTGAAACTTGCTCTCCAGTGTAGAGAAGCTAAAGCAAATGGAAGAAATGAGAAGGTACAAGAGCTGAACAGAAAATTTCAAAGGTCAGTTCAAGAAGACAAAAATCAAATATTACAAGAAAGTCTGCAAAGATCTGGAGTCAGAGACCAAAAAGGAAGAACATGCTCAGCATTTCTCAAGCTAGGGTAACTGAAGAAAAAACTCAAGACTTGACTTTCATTATTGAAGGATTCTCTGGGCCAACTATTGAATGATGCAGAAAGCTTTAAAAGAAGATGGAAGGAATGCACAAAAACACTGTACCAAAAGGAAATGGTTGATGTTTTACCATTTTAAGAGGTAGCACATGATCAATAGCCAATGATACTTAAAGAAGAAGTCCAAGGTGCAGTGAAGGAATTGGCAAAGAACAAGGGACCAGGGATTGATGGAATAAAAATTGAAATCTTTCAAGAAAGTGAGGCAGCACAGGAGGCACTCACTCATCTCTGCCAAGAAGTTTGGAAGACAACTATCTGGCCGAGTGATTGGAAAAGATCCATGTTTGTGCCCATTCCAAAGAGAAGTGACCCAACGGAATGTGGAAATCATTGGACAATCTCTTTGATATCCCATGCGAGTAAAGTATTACTAAAGGTAATACAGAAACGGCTGCAAGCATACACATTGACAGAAAACTTCTAGAGGTTCAAGCCGGATTCAGAAGAGGCCGTGGAATAAGGAATATCATTGCTGATGTCTTGTGGATCTTGACTGAAAGCAGAGAACACCAGAAAGATGTTTACCTATGCTTTATTGACAAGCAAAGGCTTTCGATTGTGTGGATCAAGACAAGCTATGGACAACATTGCGAAGTATGAATATTCTGGAACACTTAATTGTGCTCATGAGAAATCTGTACTTGGACCAAGAGGCAGTTGTTTGAACAGAAAATGGAAACACTGAATGGTTTAAAATTAAGAAAGGTGTGCGGCAGGGTTGTATTCTTTCACCATACTTACTCAACCTGTATGTTGTTGTTGTTATGTGCTGTGGAGTTGGTTCTGACTCTAGTGACCATATATCGAGTTCCCGAGGCTGTACATCTTCACTGGAGCAGAAAGCCTCATCTTTCTCCCTTGGAACAGCTGGTAGTGTCAAACTGTTGACCTTGAGGTTCGCAGCCTGATTCATAACCACTGCGCTACCAAAGCTCGTTATTCATGTACGCTGAGCAAATAATACAAGAAGCTGGGTTATATGAAGAAAACTGTGGCATCAGGATTGGAGGAAGAATCATTAACAACCTGTGGTATGCAGATAATACAACCTTGCTTGCTGAAAGTGAAGAGGACTTAAAACATTTACTGATGAAGATCAAAGAGCACAGCCTTTGGTTTGGATGGCATCTCAATCAACGTAAAGAACACAAAAATCCTCATCACTGGACCAATGAACAACATTCTTATCAACAGAGAAAAGATTGAAGTTGTCAAGGACTTCATTATGCTCGTATCAACTATCAACACTCACAGAAGCAGCAGTCAAGAAATCAAACGACGTACTGCATTAGGTAAATCTGTTGCACAAGATCTTTTTAAAGTGTTGAAGAGCAAGATGTCAGCTTGAGGACTAAGGTGCACCTACCTGATCCAAGCTATGGTATTTTCAATAACCTCATATGCATGCAAAAGCTGGACAGTGAATAAGGAAGACCATAGAAGAATTGATGCTTTTGAGTTATGGTGTTGGAGGAGAATACTGAAAGTGTCATGGGCTGCCAAAAGAACAAACAGATCTATGTCAGAAGAAGTGCAGCCAGAGTGCTCCTTGGAGGCCAGGATGGCCAAACTTCATCTCTCATATTTTGGACATATAGTCAGGAGGGACCAAAACCTGGAGAAGGATATCATGTTTGATAAGGTGGAAGGTCAGAGAAAACGAGGAAGACCCTTAGTGAGATGGATTGACAAAGTGGCAGCATCAATGGGTTCAAGTGTGGCAACAATTGTGAAGTTGGCCCAGGACTGGGCAGTGTTTTGTTCTCTTGTACATAGGGTTGCTATGAGTCGATACTGACTCGATGGCACCTAAGAACAACAACAACAATAGTAATTCTTTTTTTTAACTTTTTGATTAACCATATCTGTTTTATACAGTGGCTGCACCATTTTTAATTGCCACAAGCAATGAAAATGGAGGAAATTCCAATTTCTCTACACATGGTGGCCTTCACTTGTATTCTTGTTTGTGTCCTCAAGTACATTCTGACTCTTACTGACTGTTACTGATAGGACTGAGTAGAACTGCCTCATAGAGCTTCCAAGGCTGCAATTTTTTATGGAAGCAGACTGCCACATCTTTCTTCTATAGAATGGCTAGTGGTTTTGAATTGTAGGTATTTTAATATGAGAAAAACTTTATAAATTGGGACTCGTTATATGTTTGTCAAAGTCCTGGTGTGGTGGTGTAGGGTAAGTATTAGACTGCTAATGGCAAAGTTGGTGGTTCAAATCCACCAACCTCTCTTCAGAAACTCTATGTAGTGTTGCTATGAGTCAAACCTGAAGTGAACAGCACCTAATAATAACAACAACATATACATGTCAGTAACTGGATAGCTCCCTTTAATCCTCACTTCTTTTTCTAACTTTCTGACCACTCTTTTCCCACCACGTGGGTTCCCCCACTGACATTCATTGTAACCTGTGCATATCACTGTCATTGAAGTCATCACACTGCATTTTGTTGTTATGATATAGCTGTTGTTATGTCTTCTCCACTAGACTGCAGGCCTGTGAATGACCCATCTGATGTGTACTTGTTTAGCAGAGTTGTTCCTGGCACAAAGTGGGTACTCAATTAATATTTATAATAATTAATAATCTAACAAAATACCATTTTGAATCTTAATTCTTTTTGTTTACCTGTTTATTTTGTCAATTCATCTCTTTACAACTTAATGGCACCAACTATATTATACTAAGGAGCTCTGGTAGTGTAGTGATTATGAATCGGGCTGCCAACCTCAATGTTAGCAGTTCGAAACTACCAGTGGTTCTGCAGGAGAAAGATGAGGCATTCTGTTCCTGTAAAGATTTACAGCCTTGGAAACCCTGTGCAGGGTCATTATGAGTTGGAACTGACTCCATGGTACTTAACAACAACAACATATTATACTATGCAACCATTATCTATGATCAGTGCCAATTTTCCATAAATAGAAACTCACTGCTCCATAAGCAATAACTCTCTGTATCCCTTCCTTTCCCCATGTAACCACTAATAAACTTTGGTCTTTATACATTCGTCAATTCTTGTCTCTTTTTATAAGTGAGGTCAAACAATGTTTGTCTTCTGTGATTGAATTATTTCACTAAAGGTTCATCCATGTTGTAACAAATTGTCAGGACATCATTTCTCCTTCTGGCTGAGTAATATTCCATAGAATGTATACACCACATTTTGTTTACTCATTCATTCATCAATGGATATTTAAGTTGTTTCTTCCTTTTGACTTATCATGAATAATGTGAATTATTATGAGTACTGCTGTAATATAAACCTTGGTGCTCAGATGTCTATTCATGCTACTGCTTTTAAGTACTTTGAATGGACTTGTGAATGCTTAATTCTTAAATGAATCCCTGTTGTAAAGATTGTACTATCTCTTCTGTTAATATCTTTTTGAAAATAAGTTTGGGAAGACTCAGTTAGTATCACAGTCTAGCCAAGTGGTTAATGTCACAGCGAACTATGTTTCGAGACATTCTGTTCAACCTTGCTTAATCCAGAATCTATTAGATTCTGTCCACAGAATCACTTTAAGTAATACCTAGTAATATTATTCTTGAAGAGTGTTGCTTTAAAAGTTAAATAAAAATAGGATATGTAACAAGGCATAAATAATTAATGCCATATGGGAGCTATCTTCTATATGGTGACAATTCGAAGAGGATAAATATTAACATGGAACAGTCAATAAAATCTCATAAAACAAAACAAAAAACCCAGACACTTGCAGGACAGATTAAATCTGGCTAGGTGAGACATAGGAGCCCTGGTGGTGATATAGGATAAGCACTGGACTGTTAATCACTAGGACAACAGTTCAAACCCACCATATGCTCCTCAGGCAAAAGATGAGGCTTTCTGCTCCTGTAAAGATTTAAAGTCTTGTAAACCCTACATAGGGTCGCTGCAGGTCAGAATAGACTTCATGGCAGTGGGCTTGGTTTAAAGTTGTTGTACTAGTTAAACGTTGTTGAATTGGTTCTGACTTATAGTGACAGAATATAGGGTTTCCGAGGAGCAGCTGATGGGTTTGAACCAGCCTTGTGGTTAACAATGCAGTGCCTATTCTACAGTGCCACACCAGCACCATATTTTCTCACTTTTTTTCCCTCCTAGCCTCTGATAGGACAGCTTCCCATTGATAACAGTGTCGTAAGTGTGAGGATATGGAATTTAGGAGAAGGAGATGATTCTGACTCCCATCATATATACACAATGAGTAATCCTGGTGCCTTCAAAGCGGGTGAATGGTCAGAATGCTCTCAAATCTGTGAATTACTCGGAATTCATCTCTTTGGGGATTTTAATCATATTTAATAAAAACCCAAATCCATTGCTGTTGAGTCAAATTCTGACACTCAGTGACCTTATAGGATGGGATAGAATCACCCCATAGGCTTTCCAAGGCTGTAAATCTTTTCAGAAGCTCACTATTGCATCTTTCTCCCTGACAGTGGATAGTAAGTTCCAACCTCCAACCTTTTGGTTAGCAGCCAAGCTAACCACCTTAAAATTCCCAGAGAATATATGTATATGTTTATCATCTATGGAGTCCTGGTGTAGTGCTGTAGGATAAGCACTGGATTGCAAGGTCAGTTTGAACTGCAAGGCTGGTGGTTCAAATCCACCAGCTGTTCCTTGGAAACCAACGACCTTTCTGATATTGTTATTAAGTGCTGCTGAGTTGGTTCCAACTCATAGCGAACATGTATAGGGTTTCCGTGGAACAGCTGGTGAGCTTGAACTGCCTGCCTTGATTCAAACCAACTTTGCACTCTAGCCCATTAATCCACAGCACCACACTGACCTTTCTGATGGTGGTGGCGGTTATGTACCATGGAGTTGGTTCCAGCTCATAGTGACCCTGTACAAGGTTTCTGAGTCTGTAAATCTTTATGAGTAGAAAGTCTCATCTTTCTCGTGCAATCGTTGGTAGTTTCAACTGCTGACCTTTAGATTAGCAGCCTGACTAGTATCCTCTATGCTACCAGAGTTCCTTGACCATTCTGTTTTGTTGTTGTTGTTAAGTGCTGTCAAGTTGGTTCCGAGCCATAATGACCCTGCACAAAGTTTTTGAGGAGCGGCTGGTGACCTTGAACCACTGACCTTGCAGTTCAAAGCAACTTCTGAATAGAATAAATTTATAATAAAATACAGAAAGTTTTCTAAGAGTCCCAAGAAGAGCTTTACAAACACTTCCCCATCTTTCAATATGAATTATGTCCTTTGACTATTTAAAGCAAGCAGAGGCTAGACCAAGTTTCTTTGGAAGTCAGTCTGAAAATAAATGAATATGGATCTCTATGATTTTAAAGAAAAAGGCATTTTTGAGGAACTCAAGTACATCATTCACATTTGTCTGGGTAATTTTTTACAGTGTGGATCATATACTCCAAGAACAAACACTATTTATATAGTCAAATAACGTATCCGTGCCGCAGAAACAAAGGAATCCTAATGGCACAATGGTTAGGTGCTGGACTACTACTACTAAACGAAAAGTCAGAGGTTCAAACCCACCAGCATCTGTGTGGAGAAAAGACCTGGTGATCTCTTTCTGTAAAGATTTAACCCATTGTCACTGAATCAATTCTGTCTGACTCAGAGCGACCCTATTGGACAGATTAGGACTGCCCCATAGAGTTTCCAAGGCTGGAATCTTTATAGGAGCAGATTGCTATAATCTTGCTCCTGCATAACAGTTAATGGGTTCAAACTTCTGACTTCTCAGCAGCTGAGAACTGCTAATTGAGCACTATACAACCAGGCCTTCTTAAAGATTGTTGTTGTTAAGTACTGTCTAGTTGGCTTTGACTCATAGTGACCCTGTATAGGGTTTCCAAGAGCAGCTGGTGGGTTTGAACCACTGACCTTGTAGTTCAAACCAACCTTATGGTTGAGTGCATTATTCCACAGTACCACATCAGAAAATTGTATACGGCAGTTCTCTTCTATCCTATGTTGTTGTTAAATGCCACCAAGTTGGTTCCAACTGATAGCGACCCTGTATAGGGTTTCCAAGAGCAACTGGTGGGTTTGGACTGCTGACCTTGCTGTTAGCAGTCCAGTGCTTATCCCATAGCCCCACAGAACAGAAATCTCTGTAAGTAAAATGTTCTTGGAAACAGAAACTGTGATTTGCACAGTGACCCAATTTGAGACTGATAAACTTTTTTTCTTTTTGTTTATTTTGTTGTATCTTAATAAACCATGTAGAGTTTTATAGAACCTCATGAGAGGGTCTATGTATATGAATCTGTGTGAATAGGTGTGAAAAAGCCTAATTTAGACACTTCTCATCACTATCTCCTTGGTAAGAAAGGAGAACACAACGTTGAAGTAAACGTTAGGCATGAACTGCCCGTGATTTCAACCGCACACAGCGACTTTAGAACATAGTGCTAACACCTCGTATTACAAAACTTCTTATATGCGGTGTTAGTTATTAAAAAATCCTCATGCTCTCCCTTCCTTTCCTGTTCAGATCTGCAAGGTTATTTAATTGAAGTCTTATTTTGTTGGTGCAGATGCATGATGGGTTTGAATCATCAAACAGATTTAGTGTGTTTTGATTGTTGTGTGCGCCTCATTGCTATTCCCAGAATGTCGAGCTGAGCGTATACTCCTCGGGCAGACTTAGAAGCATGAAACAGTAAAAGAGTTCTTTCTTCTCTTCCCACCCCCTCGCCCCCCATTTTCGTTGAAACTTTGCCAATATCAGATCGCACTCTGTCTGTTGCTGCATTCGAATGAAGTCATTCCCTCCCACTTGTCTCCCTCCTCCACCCCCTGCCCTCACCCTTACTCTCCAACTCCACAATTTTCTAAGTGGAGGAGCCTCTCGCGCTGCTGTGGACGAACTTTTTAGCTTTTTTTTTCTCCTTCCCCTGCCTTTTTCTTCTCTCCTTTTTTTATCTCCATTCTCCCTCCTTTTCAGGGGTCGATTTTGGATTGGGGCTTGTGAAAGGGAAAGAGAAGGGGCCTGTTTTCGTCTCGAGGTGATAACAGCCTTGGAACCAGCAGGTGCTCAGCCTCCAAGCAGCTGCCTGTGACTGGAAAGCTGAAGCGTCTTGCTTCCCCCTCCAAGCCAAGAGCACTTCATCTAATCCTCTCATGCAATTCACACTGTAATTGCAGAAATCCCAACGGCTAGGGCTCCTTTTATTAATATTATTACTATTATTATTGTTGTGGTTGTTGTTTTTCACCGATAGAACTCGATCTTTTGCAAACAGGGATTGGTCACATTAATTAGTTTTCATGTAAGATGAGCCGTGTCTACAGAAGCAAGACTTTTTTTTTTTTTTTCCTTTGCTCTTAGCCCTGTTCCCCTGGCCCCTCAGTCCTTTACCCCTTTGAAGGCCACTCAGGGAGTAGCACATGTGGCACTTTTATGCAGTTCTATAGGGCCTTTTATTACCCTGTGGGCCTCATCCTCTTCTTAAGAAAGAGGCCCGGTGGTTAGGTGCTGGCAATGAAAATTATTTTCTTGAACACCAGCTTGTTTTCTCAAGGTTCTGCTTATTCCTTCGGTAATTATGGGACTAAAGGATTTTTGGGGGGTGGTTGCCCACAAATGCTGTAGTGCATTGAACAATCATTTCATGGTTTTGAAGAAGAAAAGGATGGGAAGTAAAGTAGGGGGATATTCTGTTTTTTATAATGCCATGAAAGAATGTTTCGAGAATTAATGAAATCACCGTTATGGATGATTTCAAGAAAACATGGTATTTTGAGGATCTGAAATATCTAAAGATTTACTGATAGCTACTTATGATTTACAATATTGATCACCAGTTTTGGCCTAACTTACCAACATTCACCTATCCATGACCACTCTCATGACTTATATCATGGCCACACCACCCTGTTGTTGTTGTAAAGTGCCGTTGAGTCGATTCTGACCCATAGCGATGCTGGAGCAGCTGGTGAGCTTGAACCACTGACTTTGCAGTTCAAACGACTTTGCAGTCTGATGCATTAGTCCACAGCGCCAATTTCTCTTTTACATATAATTCGCTTGCAAAGAAACTAACCACTATTAAAATATCACTGCACCACAAGACTGGTTTGAACCACAAACCCACCAGTCACCCCTTGGAAACCCTATATTGTTGTTAGGTGCCATCGAATCAGTACCAACCCTTAGCAACCTTATGCACAGCAGAACGAAACACTGCCCAATCCTGGACCAACCTCACTACTGTTGGCACGCTTGAGTCCATCGATGCTGCCACTTGGCCAATCCATCTCATTGGGAGTCTTCCTCTTTTTCTCTGACCCTCCACCTTACCAAACATGATGTCCTTCTCCAGCGACTGGTCCCTCCTGACAATATGTCCGAAGTATGAGAGACGAAGTTTAGCCATCTTGGCCTCCAAGGGGCACTCTGGCTGCACTTCTTACAAAACTTCTTCAGAAACCCTATACAGGGTTGCTATGAGTCGGCACTGACTTGACAGCACTTAACAGCAACAACGTCAAGTGGTAAATGAATGCAACTTGCCACAAAAAAAAGATAACCTTAAAAGCAAACCAATGTAAATTCTTCTGTGTTTGAGGTTTTGAAAAGTGTAGGAAAAGTGTTCAAGACTGAGAGTTTGTTCTAACTGTTAGCAAAGGGGTTGAAAGAACGGAAAACTTTGTGGTATTTAGTGCCAATGGCAAGGTACCAGGGAGAATCATCTCTGTGGCCTGACCCCATGTAGTGCACGGCCCACACATTAGAAACAACAGCCCATTGTTTTGCTGATGGTTCAGGTGGTCCAAGGTCCACCATGGATATTTGGTTCTAGAATGGTTATTTTTTTTTTCTCTTGAAGTTGGCTATTGTTTGTGTATTTCTAGGAAAAAAGAGACAAAGACAATGACACTTCCAGAAAAATTAGAGTCTAGTAGTGGAATTAGTTAAACAATGAACATAAGGAATGGAAGTTCTAAGAGTACACCATAGGGACACCATGAAAAACTAAGTTCTAGGTTCTAAATGACAATACTGGAAGCCCAAAGTGGGAGCCAAAAGGGGATCAAGAGTCCGCAGATAGGGAATGAGAATATAATCAATAGTGAAGTGAGGTGGATTTTGAATATTGGGATCAGAAATGAGGTGTTTGAGACTTTGCTTTAGTAGCATGTGATGTGTAGGAACGTCTGGCTGAGAAAAACACTCAGGGTAGAGAGCATATGAAGAAAATCCTTTCTTAAATAATTATCTTAAGTCATAGAACTTGGTGGAGAGAATTGCCTATCTTACTTCCACACACAGTATGCACTCATGCACACACACACACTACCGAGGTGCAGGAGTTAGAAAACCTCACAGATTTTCATAATCACAAACAAAACAAATGATTTTAAGATTCATGCCCCAAACTCCTTAATACAACTAATATAACTTCATTATATAAATATTTCCAGTTATCCCTAGTCTTTGTTGTTGTTGTTAAGTGCCATCAAGTCAGTTCTGACTTATACCCTCTATACGGTTTCTAAGGAACAGCTGATGGGTTTGAACTGCTGACCTAGCAGTTCAAACTGACCTTGCAGTCCAGTGCATTATTTTGCAGCACCACACCAGGATTCCTAGTCTTTTTTGTTGTTGTTAAGTGCCATCGAGTCGGTTCTGACCCATAGTGACCCTGTATAGGGTTTCTGAGGAGCAGCTGGTAAGCTTGAACTGCTGACCTTGCAGTTCAAATGGCTTTGCAGTCTGGTGCATTAACCCACAGTGCCACACCAGGAGGTGGTCCTTATCTTCCCACTCTACTCTTCTCCCATATTCTTTAGTCTCTTGGATGGAAGCAACAGTCTTGAAAATGCATAAATAAGGTAGCAGGTATTTTTTCAATAGAAATTTAGTAGTTCTTCAAGTGATCTCTTGGCAACATCCATACTCTAGTTCTGCGGGACACAATATGGCAGGAAGGTGACTGGTGATGTGGTTCATTAGTCTTATTCTGTGGCTGGCTAGTTAAGGCAATTTCTAATGTTGGTGCATTTTATAAAAAAAAATAGTTTTTATATCAATATGTCTGTTTTACATTGTGCACTGGACATGTTCCTAGTACTGGTCTAAGTACTCTGATCTATATATGAGAACTTTATTTAACAAATATTTATTTACTGAGGACTTAATATAGACGTAATATGTGCTAGGGGCTGGGGACATAATGGTGATCCAGGCACAGTCAGCCCCAGTTTATTAGATGGAGTAGGATAAATACGTATGTAGTCTATTGCAACGATGTTTGATAAGACCTCTGATAAGGGTGCGAATTGGAGTGTCTCAAGAACATTTTTGCCGTCAGGAAAGTCTCCTAAAGATGCTGAAGATACCCAAACTAAACCAGTTACTGTCAAATTGACTCTGACTCATGACAATCTGATATGAGTCAGAGTGGAACTGTGCTTCAGAGTTCTCAGAAGTAGATTGTCTGACCTTTCTTCTGAGGTGCCTAAGCACCTTTGAAAGGGTGGATTAGAACTTTCAACCTTTAGGTTAACAGCTGGGTGCATTAACAGTCGGCACCACCCAGGGACTTCATAAACTCAGACCCTTAGGTTAAATTGGAATTAGCTAGATTGAGTCTGAAGGGTGAGATTTGGGGAGGGAGAGAAAGAATATTCCCTAAAGAAAGAGAACACTATGATCAAAGGTCTGGAAGTGGAAGTGAATATGGGGAGTTTTGAGGACCTTAAGCAGTTTAACATAGCTAGAGTTTGGGTTGAGGTCAGAGAGAGAAACTTAGGCTGAAGAAGTAAAGAAGGGCTTTGAAGGCCACGTGAAGGAGTATAGATTGATTCTGAATGAAATTGGGAGATACAAAAACAGTTAAAAGCATCACACTGAAACTGAGAAGAGACTGTGTTGGGGTTGAGTGAGTGGCGGTGGACTAGGCACAGAGGTGAGGGTGAAGCAGGGTGAGGAACCTGGGTAGATTGAATTTGAGAAAGCTTGTGGGCTGGGTTATGCTTGGACAGCTAGGATGGGCCTTTGCATCACATGGTATTCTAGGGACTGAGTGCGCATGTGCAGGCCTCCATCACAGACGGGAAGGCTGACTATACAGATGGAGCATGGGGCTGATGGCTTGGAGTGAGGTCTTGGAGAGAAGTGCGGTAGGAAGCATGGAAGACTTTCTGTTTTTGATAAAAGAGTATTTTTAAATGAGAATTTGGTAAACAATTGGTTCAGTGTGCTGGATAACTTTTCTATTGTAATATATTCAATAGATTTCATGGATTGTTCTTACCTTGCCTTTAATGTTTAAGGGGAACATCAATTACCACCATCTGTTAAGGGTATTAAAAAGAGCTAACAATAATAGGGTTTTTACCTTGGGTCAAGCACTGTGCCGAGAACATCCCATAAATGATCTCATTGAATCCTCCCCAAAGTCTATTAGGAATTATCTTTATCCTCATTTTACAGGTAGAACCACAGAAATGAATGGTGGAGAGAGGATTTTATCCCAGGGTTGATTCCAGAGCTGGAGTTTACTCCACAAGATTAGTAACCAAGTGTGTATAAAATTTAGAAAACTTTAATTAAAAAAAAAATTAAAAGGTTGCTTGTTTTTCTTCCTAAATCTTTTTCTTGTAATTGCACTCCAAGAAAAAGCTTTGATTAGTGAAAGGTTATGATGACTTGTTTCCAATTAAACATGGTTTTACTGAGCAGGCAAAAACAAAAGGAAATACAAAGAGGACCTTTTTCCCCCAGGTGTTGATACTGAAAAATGTAGAGGATTAAAATTGCGAAAACACTTAGCAGGTTTTTATTTTTATGTTCACACATAGGGAGGCCAGGCACTTTTAAAATCCTTATATTGGAAAAGATTCACAGAGCTAATCTCCATTACTCTTTTAGTAGCTGTTCCGATCCATTTAAACAGATGAATGTGTTAACAGAATTATTATAGCATTCTAATAGTGAAAAGACTTTAAAGATCAAGCACCTCATCTAATTCCCTCCTTTTACACATGAGGAAGTCAAGGACCAAAGCAGCTGAGGGACTGACTTGACCAAAGCCACACAGTGAGCTCCATGCAGTGGAGCTAAAGACCAGAACCAAAGTCCCTCCCTCCCAGAGGAAGAAGATTCATTGATGCAGCACCCTCTCACCCTGATACCAGTCTTCCCAAGGGAATCAGCATGGTGCAACCTCCTGGAGTTTTGGGTTTACCTTAAGATCTAAAAGGAAGCAAGCACATTCAGTAGTTAATAACTGAAATCATTTTTGTATTAAAATGCACACGACCATATTGTAGAGTAAATCATAGGGATTTAATAAACAAAACAGGAGACTTCAAAGAACTGTGCCCTCTTGGAAAGGGAGACAGGGAAGAAAGAAAAGGGGCTGCTCTAGCCTTTATTCCCAAATGTCTTGTGGTTCAAATGCATTCTCTTCTGCCTTTAGAGTTTTTTTTGCAGGAGAGTTTGGAGACACTCTAGGATCTCTTAGGTGTGTGCAAGACAGAAGTGAATGATAGTTAATAACATTGCTCATGATTATGTTATTAAATAACATTGTGAGATGCCTAAAACATACTTTACACCTTCCATTAATATATAATTTTAAACTGTCTAGATGTGAGCAGATCTTTCAATGCATTAGATTTTAATCTTTAGCTAAGAAATTTAAAAATTAGCTAATTCCAGTAGATAATGTTGTTGCTTAGTTAGAAATGTGTTACAGACGAATGCATTTTGCAACAAAGGTTATCCTAGAAATGATGAGAATAATCTGTTTTATGCTCACAAGTACTGTGAAAGCTAACACTTCATTCTTAACTCATCTAGTTGTCATTAGGTGCAGCAGCTGATACAATCTTCCATTAGGCTGTCTCATAACTGTGGGTGGTCTTGGAAACTATACCATATGAACTGTAATGCACAGTAGAGTTGGGATTCCGCACCCCAACCCCAGTTGTAATTATGAATCTTTCAACTCCTATTGGCTGAAATCAAGCAAAAGAATTAAAAGTACCTCATTCAAATAACCTTTATTGATGTGCTAGATTGGAGTTTCTGATGCGTTTCTTGATTAAATAACTTACAATTTTTCCACAGTCATTATTTTTCTTTTCTATTTAACTTGTTTATTTACCTGATGCAAGGACCTAAAACAACTGTGCTAACAGGTGAAAGCTGAATTAAAATACTTTAGTGTAGGACTGTTTATATTTTCAAAAGCTGATGCTCATAAGAGAAGATAATTGAAAGAAGAGCAATAGTACTTTCTAACTATATTTTTGGTGTACTAGCACCGAACACATTTAAGTGGGACACTTTGGATATGTAACACACAATTCACCTTAATCCCAAATTGGCTGTGCTCACTGTGTTGTTATTAAGGGGTGGGGGCTGGGGGTGTTATTCACAATGTTTGGAAACTTGAAGTTACTTTAAAATGTCTGAAACTTAACAGGGCCATTTTTTAAAGTTTCTTTATAAAAATACTTTAAAGACCTTAAATATATTAAGTACTACACCAGTAGTTATTCATTTGATTTAAATGGGAAACATTCTGCGTTGAAAGCCCAGAAAGGCAGGCAAATTTCAAAGTAAATTAACACTTTTGTATTCACTAGGTGGGTATGGAAGCAAGTGTTGTATATGGTTTTAACAACTCAAGAGAGAGAAATCTACTCACAGATTATTATGAAAGTAATTATTTGCTAATCTCCAGACACAAAAATATATATTAAATTATCTTTTGTACATGTTTAAAGATTAAAAAAAAAAAAATCTTTCCAAACACAATTGGGATGACAAGCAAACTGTCTTTCATATTTGGTAAATGAACTGCTAACGTATACATTCATACATTTTTCTTTCTTTTTTTGCTATTTAAATGAGAAATCTGTGACCACAATGAAGTTAAAACTGAAAAGAACAATTTTTTTCCCCCTGGCATTGGCGGTCCTCAAGTCTTCCACTGTAGGCCTTAATAAATAAACCACACAATTATTCTCTGGATAGAAGCATTTTAGCTTCCAACTTTAATTTCATTTATAGCCCAACAGGCAGGCAGTTTAAAGAGTTTTCTATCTCCTACTCTATTTTGTTTCTTAAAATTCACCAGCTCATAAAGGACATGATGATAGTGCTGGACATTTGCACCTTCCTTCTCTACCTGCTAAGAAAATTTTGTTTTTTAATGGCCTAACACTTATAATGAAAAGTTCAACTGTCTCCCTCCCTTTTTTCTTCCTTCCTTCCTTCCTTCCTTTCTTTCTCCTTTTTCTGCTTTTCTTCCTTCCTCCTCCAGCTCACTTTACCCCCCTCCCACTCCTCCACCCTCGTACCCTATAGAAACCTCTGAGATGACACTGTTCATTGATGCATCTCCCTCATTAGCATTGCTGCAGCTTGGCTCAGTGGTTTCAGAGGCAATCCGTCATGAGAAAACTGAAGAATGTGCCCCATTTGCATGATTCTGTGCCAGAATGCAACTTTTTCTCAGCTGTTCTTTGTGTAATTTCCCCTTGAGCGTTCAACTTTCCCATGAAGTCCTAGAAATCATATTACGGATTTTCCAACCCAATTGAAATGCTCCACAGATTAGTTTTACATACTTGTTTCCTTCACCCAACAACTTCATAGTTCCTGGTAAACAGAGCAAATGAGTACATAAAAAACAGTTTTCACCTTTCATTATTTTGAAATGTAGGGTGCATTCAATGAACAATTTGGCTTTGGAAATGCAGGGGTGTGTATTCTATGTGCAAATGTATATTGATTACACATGTCCAAACGAGACCCTAACAGTAGTAAATACTGAAGCAATCTGCTTCCTTGTTTCTTAGTTCCTCTACAAACCACATTTTGTAGCCCACTGCAGAGAAACTCAGAGCAAACATAGCACAGAGGTAGAAGCAGTGGTCACTGTTTCTTTAATAAAGATAGCTTCTTCCCACATAAGTGTAAGAGATCTGCTTTACAGCTATGGTGAACACATTTTAATAAATAAGTGAATGCATTCATAGCTGCTAATTAGCTGCTAATTAAATAAATAATCCCACAAAAGTTTTATTTTCCAGATTAGAAACAAAACAAAACAATGGGGCATGAAACCTGTTACCAAGATTTTCACTGTTCAGAAATTAAGGTAAATATCATGTTATTGCACTCATAGCAGTTCACATTCCAGAAGAGAGAATGCTCCTTTAAAACATGTTCATTATACTAAATTTATACTAAAAATTCAATTTATTCACACAAACATACACTCTTTAACCCTTTTTCAAATGACAGATGCTATTCTTCTCAGTGTCATATGAAATCAATACAGTCTTTTTATTCCCTCCTTCCATGTAGGTACAGATAAGAGTAAGAATAAACCACTTATTATTCTCAAACAAAAAACTGTATTATTTGTTCTTTGATTACCCTTGGAGTGTTAGTTGGAACATATCCATTTGGATAAACTAATGAAGATATTCTGAAAGTCCAGTTTAGTTGTAAGTACTTAAAAATTAAATTATTTCATAATCCCTTGAAAGGAAAAAAAATGGAGACGTAGAAGACAGGAAACACTAAACTTGAAATGTGCTGAGTTTCAAACTGAATTAGATGATTTAAAGATAATTCCCTGTACAACTAGAAAAAAAAAAAAAAAAAAGCTCTTAAAATACAGAAATTTGGTTGTCGGTGGACCGCTCACACGGTGATTAGAATTAGGTTGCAGAAGATTTCATTAATTATAGGTGACTGATTTTCCCTGAGCAGACAGCTCAGGTCTCCCAGCCCCTTCCTACTCCCCCTCACTCCCCCAGCTCATCTCAAACTGTTGTCTAACCTTTCCCTTAATCCATCTCATCTTGAGCTGATGGGAACTGCTTTCATTCCACCTCTTGTGGAGGTAATGAAACAATCTTCTTATTCACTTGGTTCCTCTGAGCCGGTGACATGCAACAACAACAAAAAAAAAGCGAGCGCCCTGATTAATGGCTGCTAATTAGCAATGTTAATGACCAGGTGTCCGAGAGCACGGCCAGCTCCTCTCAGCATGGAGTGATCGCTCAATGAGGGCCCTGCAAATCCATTCCCAGTGACCCTTCCCCTCAGCTGCCAGTAATGAAGCCCTGCTCGCTCGTTACTCCAGGGAGAGGCACAGGAGGAGACCTGGGCCTGGGAGCTAAACCCATGCCTGGGGTCTAGTGGGTCTTCCATTAATTAAGGTTAGCATTTCTGGCCCCCCAAAAGCTTAAAGGTAAAGAAGTGATGAACTCAGGGAGATGAACTCTTTTCTCCAGTGGAGAGATTCTAAATGGAACCAGTAGCTAATTTTAACCTTCTCTACCCATAGAATTTTAACTATATATTAAGCTATCCAGATTATCTCCTCAGTGAGATTCTATTATTATCCTGAGAAAATTCACATGGGTGAGAACAAAATCTCATGTGAACTCTCAAACATAACTTTCTAGCTGGGGTGGTTAACCAATCAGCACAGACTTCTCGATGGCAGCAGATCTCAGAGCACATAGATCTAGGCTTAAAAAAAAAAAGTAATTAAACAAAAAAGTATTTTCTTGATTAGAAGGTGGGCTACCCTCTTAGTTCTCATATCAGAGTAAGGGAATTATATTAACTACAAAAACAAAACAACACAAGATAAAAAACAAGCTTTTCCAAGAGCTCTGTAGAGAACCAGACCTGAAGAATTATTTTACTAATTAAATAAGCGTTCTTTTTTTTTTTTTTTTT
>NW_006408653.1:6623361-6629742 GCF_000296735.1 Chrysochloris asiatica
GGAGTCATCTATGATAATCCTAATACTAAAGCAAAGGAGATGGCGCCACTCAGTCTCTATGCAGTAGAGATGGAGGATTCATTGAGGATGTGGTTCTGTTCTTTCATTAGTTTAGATTCAACCTCTTACCACAGCCAACAGAACAGAACAGGGCTTGGAATTCCAAGGAATCAAAAAAGAAGGAATGAGCGTACCAATGGTACCCTGTGTCAAATTAGCTGATTATCAGCAAACAAAGAGTCCAGCTCTGTGAAAGCAAGCTTCGTGAAAGCAGAGAACTTGCGTATCTTCTCACTTTTGTATTAATTAGCAGAGCCTTGAACTACACCTGGCACATACCCCAAAAAGCAAACAAAAACCCAAATGCACTGCCATTGAGTCAATTCCTACCTTGTAGATAGCGTAGAACTATCCCCTCTAGGTTGCCGAGACTTTAAATCATTACGGGAGCACAAAGTCTCACCTTTCTCCCTCAGAGGTGGGTTCTAATTGCTGACCTTGTGCTTAGCAGCCCACTACAAAATCTACTACTCTACCAGACAGCCTTTAACCTGGCACTTACTGGGTACTCAGTACATAGAGGGGGCTTCAAAAGTTCATGGAAAAATTCTATTGCCTTTTAAATACATTTTCTCACCAATTTTTTGAAGTCTCCTCATACATCTTGCATGCATGAATGAATGAATGAGCCATTAAAAGTAAGTTTATGGTCTAGTTTATTCACTTATTAGATTCTAATATATTTTCTTGAGAGGCAGAGAGATGAATTTTCAACTATTGCCCTGGATATACTGAAGGAGTGTTATCTTCTGAGGACTTATCCCTCTTGTGTTGCATGTAGAATTTGATGTAGCAAACAAAATGAGCAGGAACATAGCTCTATATATCTAGCTAGAATGCACAAAAACCCTGAGTTCTCTGGTTTGCTTCCATGTATCCTGCTTACCTCTCTATCTGATCACAATAATAAGGTAAACAACAACAACAATAGCAACTGCATTTTAGAGAAAATAAAGTGCCTATAAAAATAATGCACTTGTACACATAGCACTTATGAAAACAGCAAGGTGGTTTGCACAGTTGGCAAAAATTCCATATAATAGGCACACTATTTGCATAAGAACATGGTAGTTTTGAGCCCCAAGATCTTTAATTTGGGTTTAAAATTAACATGCATTCTAAACTAAATCTGGTAATCTAAAGATTGAAATATTTTGCTTATTTTAAATTTTTTTTTACCTTTTTAAGGGTATGAAACAAAAATCCATCAGTTTGGAGACTGAATATGTACTGGTCTAGGGAAAGAATAAAGAAAGGATCAAAAACAAGGAAATCAGTTGCTCTTAATGAACTCAAAGTGTGAAAGTGTGGGACTAATAAAAGCACAGGGCTTGGCTTCATTTTTTTTCCCTTTTTCTCTTAAAAATACAACTTTTTTTAAAAATTCATTTAAAAAATACAAGTTGCCTCAAGTAAGTGGCCAAGAAATATAAATAACAGAAAATAGGCACCTTGACTTAAAAAATGTTTTGTAGTAATTAGTCATAGAAGAAGCCCTGTCCTCTCCAAAAATCCCTCCTCTATTGTGTGCAGAAGAGACCTCTGTTCCTTGACCCCTCTCACATACCTACCTCTTGTGCTTTGTTCACAGGGCACAGCAGACCCCTTTGGTAAAGTTAGGCTGTTGGAATAGCAAATGGAGATTGCTGTAATACATTCACCCTATCCTCCATCCATCCATCAAGCGTTCTAATTAATCAATCAATTGAAAAGCCTGTTTAAGCATCTCTCTACAACCCATTATCCGCAGTGAGTAAAAGAAATGTGGCTCCTACACTTTGCAACTTGTAGCTTAAGAGCAAACCACAATGGAGGTAGGCACAGAGGATAAATAGACAACAGGTAAAACACTGAACAAGTATGTGACATGAAAAGAATGAAAATACTAACATTGTCAACCAGTTAACAGGTATTTGTGGTATGCTAATCACATGCTCAGCTCTGGACTTGGGTCTCTACAAGTGAAGTAGCTAAAGCATGTTGCAAAAGAACAGGTCAGGAAGAATTTTTATAAATTGCAGTTTTAAAGAATGAGAAACTAAAGAGGTTTGCTTTCTGGTCTGGATGAGGTTTTGTGGAAGCAAGTGTGTGTTTTGAGGAAGGACCATGGTGGGTGTTTCCATTTTGATACTTGCTAAAATGAATGGAATGGTTATAGGAGTAATGAGATGGGGAGAAAATGATAGTTTAGAAAGTTAGATTTTATAACTTTAAAACTACAACATTTCAGGGTTTTGATGGGTTTGAAAAATCATTATTTTGGTTCTTCCCACTGTTTGTTTCATTTCATCTAAAACATTGTGGCAGGTTTAGGGGTGAGAATTTGTTTATTTTTGTTGTTAGCTGTCACCTAGTAGGTCTGGTAGCATAGTGGTTACGAATCAGGCTGCGAACTGCAAGGTCAGCAGTTCGAAACTACCAGCTGCTCTGTGGGAGAAAGATGAGGCGTTCTGCTCCCATAAAGATTTACAGCCTCGGAAACCCTGTACAGGGTCGCTATGAGTCGGAACCGACTCCATGGCATATAACAACAACAACAACAAGTAGGTCCCTGACTCATGGTAATTCCATGAACAAGGAGACAAAATGCTACTGGGTCTTGTGCTAACCCATGACCCATAGGGATTGAAGTAATGTGATCCATAGGACTTTTATTGGGGGGTTTTTGGAAGTAGTTTGTCAGTCCTTCCTTCCTAAACCATTTTTAGTCTCAAAGTATTACCTTAACCTGTTCAGCAACATGCAAGCCTCCACTGACAGACAGGCGATGATTTAGAAAAGGTAGAGTACAACAAGGGTCTCCTACATGGGAGAATTTGTTTAGTAAAAGATAAGATGATGGCTGATGCATTTGAATTAGTGTTGGAGAAGAATAGTAAAAGTACCATGGACTGCCAGAGAACAAACAAATCTGTGTTGGAAAAAGTACAGCCAGAATTCTCCTTAGAAGTCTGGATGAGGAAAGCTTTGTTTTTTCATATTTAGGACACATTATCAGGAGGGACCAGTCCCTGGAGAAATACATCATGCTTGGTAAAGTGGAGGGTCAGTGAAAAAGAAGACCCCCAACAAAATTAATTGATTCGGTGAAGCAGCAATGGGCTCAAACATAATAATTGTGAGGATGGTACAGGACCAGGAAGTGTTTTGTTCTGTTGTACATAGGGCCATTACGAGCCAGAACCTACTTGATAACACTGCTCAACAACAACAAGAAAAGATGATCAAGCTGGCATGAGAAGAGCCAGTCAAAAGATACAGAAGAAAACAAAGGGAGTGAAGCCTTCCTTATGTATAATTGTGACTGGGAACAGTTCTTCAAAGCCATTCACAAAGATCTTTTTTCTTACTTAATGTAGTAAGACATTTGTCCTAGATGAGAATGAGGTTGGTGTCAAAAGTCAAAGTGAAGAGAAAATATCTTTGGTTACAACTATAAAAGCCTAGAGACCAGTAGGAAGACTTTGTACTAATCCAGGCAAATGATGAACGCCCCAGGCCTATATTATGGATGTTTTCTTGTTCCTCTAATTCATCCCTCAGGGAAAAATAAAATCCTTATGGCTTGAACTGTATTTGTGCTGCAGAAAGACTAAATCTCAGATCTTAATCAAAGTTTCCTTAAATTGGTGTCCAGAGCTGATGTTTGAAAGATCCCTTTACAAAATCTTGGTAAGAAATACTTTTGGATGCACTGGGGCTAACCGTGGAAGTTAAATGGAATGATTATGATATCATTTTGTTTTATCTAAGGAGTTAAGAGAACAAATCTTTGTTGACTATCAACCAGGTGGTAGTTGTTGTTCTAAGCACTTTACAATTTGTCTAATTAATCCTTATAATCCTCAAAATAAAGTAGCATTATCCTCATATTACAAAGGGATAGAAAAGTCAAGTAACTGGACCCAAATCCCACCATTACTGAGCTATGAGGAATGAGTGGGTCTTATGACACCAAGCTACTACTTTTGCTACAGCACTGCTCCATGACATATAATAGGGTACTTGTTTGTTCTTTTGCCCTTGTATGTACATTAGTTGTGATATGAATGAAATCTGTATTTCTTACCAACCTCCTTCACCACATTTATCTGGTATACAGGTTATAATGGTGGACTGGATGAGTGGTCTCCCTCGTTTGGGATTAAAATCATGATATATTATTCTCATAGACTTGTGGCTATCCAGAAAGTCTGTGTGCTCAGAACCTAAGGAGCCAACTTGGCTAAAATCTTTCAAGCATCAAACAAAAAGTGTGACAGTAAAAGACTCTCATAAAATGACCTCAGACAACGGCTGAAGTTGCTGGCAAAGAGTCTTGGATCCCATCATGCCCTTCTGAAGTCAACATTTAGGAGTGGTAATATGGCTGCCTATATTTCCAAAGTTCCCCGTAATAGACCTGGGCTTACAATTTTCTGTTCGTATTTTTCCTGAGGTGGCATTTCCCAGACCTGCATCCTTGACTATGACTATGCCCATAACTATGTCCTTGAAGATTTTGGAAGAGACAGCACTTCTATTTCCATAATACATGGAAATGTCTTCTACCTCCTTGCCAAGTGCACAATTGTGATGGGTTTTCTATAAAATGTGCTATTCCTGGAATTTTTAAAATTTTTTATTTTTATGAAACTATTGATGTCAAATTACAACGTTGTTGTTGTTGTTGAGTGCTGTCCCATCATCAACTCATAGCAATCCTGTATAGGGTTTCTGAGGAGCGGTTAGTGGGTTTGAACCATTGACCTTGTGGCTCAAACTGACCTTGTGATTGAGTGCTTATCCTACAGTGCCATGCCAGGACTCCCCTCAGTAACTGTATTTTGACAAAGAAGTAACGAGAAGCTGCATGACTGTTGCTCACTGGGACATACACAGGGGCTTTGCATGCCACATCTCCCAGCACCAGCACCTCCATGCACCTCTGTGAATGTGAGTGGGTCCTGAGGATGCTCTTAACTTTACACCTTTTCAGCAATGCCTACATACTGTCAGGGATCTCTGTATAAACAAAACAGCACATTTCCACTCCAGACTAACAGTCACTGTAAGCAGGTAGAGCAAGCAAGAAGGTCGAAGGGTTGGTGTTTTCCACTTTGAAATCAAATGAGATAGAGAGATTTCCTGTGCTCTGTGTCTAGTCTTTCTAAGATTCATTTTGTCAGAATAATACAGATTCATAAGAAGGTGGAGAGGCAAGAAAACTAAGCTTTCCTTGATATGAGTATTTGTGGAAGCAATACAAATGAAACTTTTCTCTTTAGTGACCGTTGTAGGGATAAAGGGAAAGATGGAACATGAGTTTTGATAGTTTGAAGACTTCATATACTTGAAAGATCTTTAAACTGCACTACACCAGGTTCTTCACACATATTACTACATTTATTCTAGGTGGCAAACAAGACTCTTTTTATTTAAAAACATTAAAAAACAAACAAGCCTGGGTCTCAGAGAGATGTAAGCATAGAAATGGTAAGAAGAAGAGTCACACATTTAAATGTAGGTGTGACTTCAAAATTCATCATAATGGCATTGACGAATATGAGAGTCATTGTGGCTTTTTTATTTCAAATTAAAATGAAAGTAAAATATAAATTAAAATTTTAATTCCTTAGCCATACTAGCCACATGTCTAATGTTCATTAACACTATGTAGCTAATGGCTACTATATTAAAACAGTACAGATATAGCATATTCCCATCATCAAAGAAAGCTCCACACGGGCAGTGCTGTGGAAACAACACTAATGAAACGTGTATTTTAATGAGAGTTGTGGATTAAAGGGAAAGAAAATTTCATAAACTTAAATGATTCTTAACAATGACAGTAATTTAATTTAGGTATGCTTCTCTAGTATAAACTAAATGAATATTACTAATATCTAATTATTTATACTTCTTTTGTGGCATTCTAAATTTGTTATACATACAAGCTCATTTAATTTCCACAACAATCTTAGGAAGTTGATACCACTATTTCCCCATTTTATTGATGAGGAAACTGAGTCTCAGTGATGTTGAGCAACTTTCCAAAATGATACGAATAAGGAAGAAGTAGAACCAGGAATTGGAACTGAGGTAGCTTGACTTCAGAAATTGGTGGACATGTAATCACTATGCCATACAATGGTATTTTCTTATCTTACCTAGGAAAATGCTTTGAAAGTAAGTTGCTGATTGCAAATGGAGAAGCAAAAAATATTTTCCTTTTTAAAAGTATGGTCTGGAAACCAAGCTATACCCTGTTTTGTGTGCTGTCTATGCTTGTATTATGTAAAATACTTTATATATACTCTGCTATATGTAATACTTTGATAT
>NW_006408653.1:6629842-6630894 GCF_000296735.1 Chrysochloris asiatica
TTTTTCTTAAGGGCTGATCAGCAAGACTGAAGTCTTTGCAGATAATTAACCATGAACTGTATTTGCCAATTTGTGACAATTCTGATTCTATGAGTTCACACAATCATTTATTTCCCCCGTGCCTGAGGAGAATGGCCTTGTACTTTTTCCAGAGGGGATTTTCAGGTTGGAAGAAACAGATTAAAATGCAAGACTTTGTGCCATGCCATGCTTTTGTTTTAGCAAGCTCTTCTTTCTTTTTAATTGAGATGTTTCAGGTTAGGGTAGCAACTTGGTTGATTTAGAAATCTTAAAAAAAAAAAAAAAAAATTATCTTAGTGCTGAAAGTTTTTTTGTTTGATAGCATTGAGCTATGTTGCTTTCAGTAACATTTTTGAAGACTGTATAGTTCATTTCAGTAGAATAAGTGCTATTGTAAACTTCACTATTCATAGTTGATGACATACCACCAAGAGTGGTGGTAGCTTTGTGTCCACAAATTGATTCTAACTCATAGCAACCCTTTATAGGGTTTCCAAGGCTGTAAATCTTTACTGGAGCAGAAAACTTCATCTTGCTCCTGCAGAGTGGCTGGTAGATTCGAACTGCCAACCTTGCCTCCAAGAGTAGGGCTTAAAAAATGTAGGTCACTAGAGGTGACTGCTGAGTTAATAGGTTCACTTGAAATTTGATGAGAAAAACTTCAGAGCTTTACTTCCACCTGTGGACAAAGCCAAACAATGTCACCTATAAACCATAAAAGAATATTTCCTAGATAGGAAGCTGGCTTCTCTTTCCTTGGAGCCCATTAAGCAATACTTGCTGTGACTCTTGGTGGGGAGGAATGACATTTTTCTTGCTATGATAAGAGAATTTAGTATACTTTCAATGTAGAAAATTAAGAAAATATTAAAAAGCACACACGTGTGTGTTCACATGCACAGTACCCATGATCCTACCCAAAGTTATCCATTGCTAACAGGGTGCTGTATAGTTGACCCTTTTTTTCTATGAGTTCTTTCTTTTTTTTTTAGTTTTTTATAAAAATGTTTTGAACTTTTTTTCTTTATTTA
>NW_006408653.1:6639328-6660033 GCF_000296735.1 Chrysochloris asiatica
GGAGCAGAAAGCCTCATCTTTCTCCTGCGGAACAGGTGGTAATTTTGAACTGCTGACCCTGAGGTTAGCAGCTCGATTCATAACCACTACGATGAAGTCAATTTTAAAAGTTTGTGGAAAAATTCCATTATCTTTCAATTCCATTTTTCTACAGTTTTTTAGGCCCCCATTGTATGTATGTATGTATGTATATATATAATATCCCACCTTTATGAGACTAATGAATCAGGTGTAGAGTTGCTAATGGCATATATATGTAATAGAAAGGAGAGGAGGATGTTATAATTAGAAAATGATAAATACTATATTATTAACTCTTGGAAAAAGTTCTTTTCTCTACCTGCCTCAACTACAAGTAAATGAGAGAAGCCAACAGTAAACAGCAAACTCCCAAATGGACTAACCCTAATGTTTTTGTAACCTTTCAAAAGGTTTGTAGAGCATGCTTAGAAATTGTGCAAGTGTTTCAGGAAAACGTTTGACTTGAAAGACCAGAAATCAAATTCCTGTTATTTTATCTGTGTATAGTTTGTGCATCTGGCAGTTCTAAATTGTTTTGTAACCTGCTTATGGAAAGCATTCTCGAGTGGAGTTCTTTTGCCAGTCCATCTCAGTACACTTCATAAAGGATGATAGTGGTTTGTAGGAAGAAGAACCACACCCATGGTGGGGCCATTGCTATTTTATACATTAACAGTGGTTCTCTTGATAGGGACTGGTTGGGTGGTTTAATTTTGTTAACAAGGTTTGTGTGACAGAGATGAGGCTGTCTGCTGCTTTAAAGATTTATAACCTCAGAAACCCTTTATTGGTCGCTATAAATCAGAATCAATTCAATGGCAGTGGATTTTGTTTGTTTGTTTTTAAAGTAAAATACCTAAAGAACTTAGATCATAGCACTATACATCTAAATTTTTAGTTATGAAAAATCACACTGAAAAATTAAATTTGCATCACTAGTGAAGTCTTTTTGTTCTCAAGTGGAATTAGTTTCAAACTCACTTTATTTTGTAACAGTTGAACTAATAAGTAATTTTTAAAGGGTATAACATGGGAAACTGCCAGGTTTTTTTTTTTTTTTAAGTTAAAATGCAACTAATATATTTTAAATTAAGCTTGCTATGATTTTAAATTAAGATATTTGCCACAAAAATAAACATTGCATTATCTTTTTGATGATAGCTTGGAGTCACTTTAACAGATTGACATATAGTCAAAGCAGTCACATCCCTACAATGATAACCTATGAAAATTTCTCAGTTTTGTAAGTTATAATAAGGTAACCTGTCTTCTCCATTTGGATATCCATGCTTAAAAAATATATTTGTAAACCAATTTAAAATTCCTCAGCACAGGCTAGTATGGAGCAGAACATATTTTATTAATGATTTAGGACAATATCCATTTCCTCAAGAACATAAAGTAAAATGCACCGAATATTAGAATAAAAACCCAAAACCAAACCCACAATCATCTCACAGAGACCTTATATAGAATTTCTAAGACTGTGAATCTTTATGGGAGCAGATTATCTCATCTAGCACAGAGCCACTGATGGGTTTGAACCACCTATCTTGTGATTAGCAGCCCAATGCCTAACCCACAGCACCACTAGGACTCCTTAGATATAGGTATGTTGTTGTTACGTGCTGTCAAATTGGTTCTCACAGTGACTCTGTATATGTTCCCAAGGAGTGGCTGGTGGGTTTGAACCACTAACCTTGTGTATAAAAGTCCAGTGCTTATCCTACAGCACCACACCAGGACTCATACATACAGATATATGCTGATTTTATTTTCTATTTGAATCATAAACCAATGTTGGAAACAGCTTTCTTGTTGTTGTTAAGTGCTGTCGAGTAGGTTCTGACCCACAGCGACTCTGTAGAGGGTTTCCAAGGAGGGACTAGGTGAGCTTGAACCACCAACCTTACAGTTCAAACTGACTTTGCAGTCTAGCGCATTAAATCACAGTGCCACACCAGGTGCTGGAAACAGCTTTCTTGTTGCTGTTATGTGCCGTAGAGATCATCTAATCCACCCTTTTGCAGAAGCTTTGGTGAAGCTTGGCAGACCTCAAACTTGAATCTCTACTCTTTTCCTTGATGAGACATCTCACACCCAAAACGTGGTCAGGTTCTGTGCTGTGAAGTCAATTCCAACTCTAAGACCCGGTAGAGTTTCCGAAGCTGTAAATCTTTACTGGAGTGGAAAGCCTCATCTTCTTCCCATGGAGTGGCTGGTAGATTCTAACTACTGACCTTTCGGTTAGCAGCCGAGGTCATAATCCACTACACCCCAAATCTTATAAAAATGTAAAGCATGTGAGGAATAGTCACTCTTTTGCTTTGCTTAATGACTTCAGTGACATATGTAAACCTTGGATTCAGTACTAAGTCATCTGTAGATATGATCTCTATAGTACTAGGAATATGAAGTATTGCTGTAGGATAAGCATAGAATGTCTAACCATAAGGTCAGCAGTTCAAACACACTAACTGCTATGTGGGAGAAAGATGAGGCTTTCTGCTCTTGCAAAGACTTACAGCCTTGGGAACCCTATACAGGGTCGCTGTGAGTCAGAATCAACTCAGTGGAAGTGGGTTTTTACTTAGGTTTTGGGTGGTGCAAAAGGATAACACCCTCAGATATAAACCAAACTGTTGGAGGTTTGAGTGCACCCAGAGGTACCTCAGAAGAAAGACTTGGAAATCTACTCCAAAAAATCAGCCTCTATTAACCCTATTCTGGTAGCATAGAGGTTATGAATCGGCCTGCGAACCGCAAGGTCAGCAGTTCGAAACTATCAGCTGTTCCGTGGGAGAAAGATGAGACTTTCTGCTCCCATAAAGCTTTACAGCCTCGAAAACCCTGTACAGGGTCGCTATGAGTCAGAACTGACTCCGTGGCACATAACAACAACAACAATAATCTGCCTATGCAGTGTCATTCTAGTCTGACACACATGGGGCTGCCATGGGTTGGAGTTGACTCCATGGCAACCTATTTTTTTCCCTTATGAATCCTTGGAGCCACAGGAGTAGAAAGGACTGTAGGCACCATCTAGTTTAAGCTCTTTGAATTTCAGCTGGAACAAAAAAGAAATCAAGTGACTAGTTCATGGCCACACAGCTAGATAGGGATACATTTGTCAGCTCCTATTCCAGATGGTCTGACCCGGATTCTAGTCCTCTTATTGCTAGTGTATATTTGTGAGGGCATGGTCAGGTGTTCAAACAAAGATCCAAACATAGCCAAAGCCTACTGACTCTAACTCCAGTTGTCTGATGGGTGGTTGGGACATTGATTAGGCATAAATATTTGCCAAAGAATCATGAATAAGCCCAGCAAGGAATAAAGGTTGGCACGCAAAGGCAGATGGCTATAAACATGAAAAAGTTTCTCTTTCTTTTAATAAGTGGTAAAGCACCTGGGGTCAGGCATGCCATTTAAGAAAATGGTCTGTTCTTGGGAGGCTCTTTGCTTTGGGAATATTGCATTGGAACTGAAGCTTTGATAATCTCTGTGAAGAATAGTGCAAGAGGAAAGAGCGCTGCTTGTCGACAGGAACCTACAGACAGATGAAAACCCGGGCTGTGTCCTGAGAGTTTTAGGTAATCCAGGCTCATAATTTGATTTGAGAAGAGCTACTCCAGGCTACTGTGTAATTATAGAAGCATTCACTGGGCTGGCTCCCATTCGCTTCATCACGTTCTACTTCATTGCCCTTTATGCTAAAGCCTCTGTTGATGAGAGGGCGGAAACAGTTAAGTACAAATAAAGCAATTAGCAGGTGGGGAATGCTACCACTGTTTAAGGATAACATACAATCTTTATTGGTACTTATTAAGTAGAAGTCTAGAGCTTAGAGACAAAGGGAAATATCACAAACCACAAAAATGAGAAGGAGTGTGGGAACAAAAAGAGAGCGAAGGAAAACATACAAACGTATCTTTTATATTTCACAAATCTAATCACAAAGGCCAGTTTTAAAAATGATATCAAACCTCCAATTTATTTATATTATGGTGAGCTATGTCCTCATGTAAAATTCGTCTTCCTTTTAATTTTTCTTCCTGTTTCTGACATACTCTTTTCAAATGTGAATTAACTTGAAATACATGTTTTTTAGTAGTTACCCTTTTCAAATGAGACTAGGCGTTGGAGTTTGGGTTGTAATTAAAGCCACCAGCAGGGGGAGTTATGATGATTCACAAACCTTGGCAGGGTGCTGACTTTGGAGCACCGATTCACAGACACTATTGGCAGAGTTGAAAATATCCTCTGAAGACAAAGGACATGATAATCAAAGGAGGAATGTAAGAGGATTTCAAGTGTTCTTGAAGTCTGAGCATAGAAGATTGAAGGTGGACCAGAAAATAGAGGACAGGCTTTCTTCTTTTTTCTATTTGCTGAATAATCCATACCTTCTGCTTCTCTGTTCACTTGTCTGAGAATAGGGATAATGACTATCTAACCATCCACAATGCTATGCTTCCATGTCGTGGTAGATCAAATTGCTCTTCTTGCTGTCACCTTATTTTGTGTACCTGAGTACTAAGAAAAGCAACATCACATACACACACAAAACAAACCTCTTGGTTGGTCAAAGAATGATGGAGGCATAGGAAGAGTGCAAGAAGTAAATACTGTACTATACACAATTTTGCAATAATGGTGATCAATGGGTAGATAAATCTTAGACGTGCAAACTGAACAAGTGAGGGAGGGGTAGGAGTGTACCCTCCAACGCATAAAAGTTTGACAGAGGATGCTTGTACCTGAGTATTTACCTTTGCTGCAGATATATGTGGTGGAACATATGGGGGGAAAGTTATGAAACCTTCTTAGACATTACCAAACAACTTGAGGGGATGAATTTCTAGGTCTTGGGGCTCAGGACTTTAGTCTTGGTGAACACCATGGTCAGTTGGCATAGCATAATCCATAAAGACAATGTTCTACATCCTACTTTGGTGAGAAGCAACTGGGATCTTTAAAGCTCATAAGCAGCCATCTAAAGTGTGACTATTGATCTCTCCCTGTACAGAGGAAAGAAGAGTGATTAAAATTGGAATCTATTAGTCCAATGGACTAATGGACCACAGGAACCTCAGTCTCCACAACTCTTGAGACCAGAAGAACTAGATGGTGCCCAGCTACCAGTACCAACTTCTTCAAAATGGATCACATTAGAAGGTCCTGGATAGTGTGGGAGAAAATGTGGAACAAAACTAAAACAAAAAAACAAAAACCAACAACCCAAAAAGCAAAACAACAGGCTTATTGGTCAGAAAGAGACTAATGGAACCTGAGATTTTCAGGTATGGAATAGAACTCACACCTGTGGCTCAGTTTTCTGCCAAGCAGTGGATAAATATATAGGCCTATAACAACACTAGTGAGTTTTGTATAGAACAGCATAGAACAACCTATTTTGCATAGAACACCCATTTCAGATCAAAAGGGCAGCAATTATCCAAGTACAAAGTTCAGAAGTGTTGGGAAAGAATGAATGGAAATGAGAAACACAGGAAGAAAGTGGGATCCATGATATTATATTGATGGTACTGTGGAGATGAAACAAAGTATGTGATTTATTGAATGTGAAACTGATGTTCTGTCTGTAAGCCTTCATTCAATCCACAGTAATTTTTCTTTTTTTACATGCAAGAAGATTTATTAATCATAGATGTTCTCATAGAGATGAGAACAGGATTCCATCTCACTCATGAGGTGGAGCATTGAATGATTTCCTGGTTTCCCTATTGATTTTTTTTCCTTTGGGGGTGGGCTCTGGGTCTTCTGGTGTTTGTTTCCTGATTCCTACATTTTTCTATCATAATTTAAGGCCCATAATTTTCTTTCTGCGTCTGATGTACTTCTTTCCCAATACATCAGTCTGCTATAATTGTATTCATGAGTGAATGCTGATGTAATACTGGTTTACTATAGTGGTTTCTTTACTATGACTAGTTTCTTGTTTACATCAAGTCCTATTCTTTTCTGTGCATGCCTGATTTTGGTGAAAGTCTCCTGTTCTAGCTTTCCTTTTACTTTTGAAAGGTCAGGTCATTTTCTGCATTTTTTGTGACTGATCTGTGGTTAATCTCTATTCCCTATTCTAACTACCTAACAATTTTTGTTGTTGTTGAAAAGTGCTGTTGAGTCTGTTTTAACTCACGGTGACTCTGTCTAGGGCTTCTGAGGAATAGCTGGTGAGTTTGAACTGCTGACTTTGTGATTCAAACTGACCTTGTGGTCCAGTGCTTATCCTATGGTGCCATACCAGGACTCCCACCTAATGATCTTACTACCATCATAAAAAAAGATCCAGGAATAGTTGAACCTGGGGTTGCTGTGCAGTGAAGTTTCTAGATCTAGGGGAAAATTGATGCCAAGATACATAGAGATCTCCAAGGTATGATGGACCTACAGATGCTAAAAAAGGCAAGTTTCTTTCTCCTAACCAAAGCAAGAAAGCCTTTCCCTAGAACTGGCACTCTAAATTTGGACTTCTATCTTCCTAATCTGTGAGAGAATACATTTCTAATTGTTAAAGGCATGCAATTATGATATTTCTGGTATAGTAGCACTAGATGCAACTATCTACATGGACCTCAACAGATGTAATACACAGAAATCAAATTGACTACATCTGTGGAAAGAGACATTAGAAAAGCTTCATATCACCAGCCAAAAAAGGCCAGGAGCAGATTGTGGAAAAGACCATCAATTGCTCATATGCAAATTTAGGCTGAAGCGGAAGAAAATGAAAACAAGTTCACCAGTGGTTACCAATAGGGCTGCGAACCTTAAGGTCAGCGGTTCGAAACTACCAGCCGCTCCGCGGGAGAAAGATGAGGCTTTCTACTCCCGTAAAGATTTACACCCTCGGAAACCCTGTACAGGGTCGCTATGGGTCGGAACCGACTCGACGGCACTTAACAACAACAACAACATATCCCATATGAATTTACAGATCATCTGAAGAACAAATTTGATGCAGAAGAGTTGTAGGATGGCATCAAGAACATCATACAGGAAGAAGGAAAAGGTCAAAATGGATGTCAAAAGAGACTCTGAAACTTGCTCTCCAGCGTAGAGATGCTAAAGCAAATGGGACAATTGAGGAGGTACAAGAGTTGCATAGACAATTTCAAAGGTCAGCTTGAAAACACAGAGTAAAATATTATAATAAAATGTGTAAAGACCCGGAGTTGAAAAACCAAAAGGGAAGAATATGCTCAGCATTTCTCAAGCTGAGGGAATTGAAGAAAAATTTCAAGCCTTGACTTCTGGTACATAATAAAAATTTCTAAAAAGCAAACAAACCACAAAAAACCAAACCTGTTGCCATAGAGCCAATCACAATTTGTGTTACAGAGTAGAATGTTTTTACAGGACTTTCTTGACTGTAATCTTCAGTCAAGAAAACCTTCTTCCTCAGTACCAGTGGTTGAAATTAAATTACTAATTAAATCAAATTACTAGCCATTCGTGCCACTCAGGAACCTTCTCCAGTTACTAATATGGCGTATAAATGACTATTGTTCCTCTCTACACAGTCTCCAGGAAGATGTCCTCTTCATGTGATTTTGACCTAGTACTTTTGTCCTTGAACATCTGATTAATAAAGCTCTACGGGCAACTTCAGATATTTAAACAGGACATTGCCTCCAATTTGGATAGCAGATTTTTCAGCTAAACTTGAAAGAATAACACAGAAGTCTGCAGAAAAGTCAATATACTTTTCCTTTGCTTTAGAGAGTGATACAAGGGTACTATGGACAGAGACACATGCAAATACAGAAATGCCTTGTTTTATTGCACTTTGGGGATATTGCTTTTTTTTTTTTTTTTTTTTTTAACAATTTGAAGGTTTGTGGCAACCCTGAGTTAAACATGAGTGTGGCACTGTGGGTTAATGCGCTGGACTGTAAGTTCCGCTGTTCAAGCTCACCAGCCGCTCCTTGGAAACCCTATACAGGGTTGCTGTGGGTCGGAGCTGACTCAATGGCACTTAGCAACAACAACAACATTGTTAACATTTTCCCAACAGCAGATGCTCACTTGGTGTTTCTGTGTCATATTGTGGCAATTCTCACAATATTTCAAACTTTTCTCATAATGCTATCAATATAACTTTTATATGCACTAGGAAACCAAAATGTTTATGTGACTTGCTTTATTGTGGTATTTGCTTTATTGTGGTGATCTGGAACCGAACCCACAATATCTCCAAGATGTGCCTATATTTAGAAAGAGGAAGCATTTGTAGTGGCAGATGTTTGTTTAACAGGGAAGCAATTGGTAAGGCAGATGAAATCTTTGGCTTCATCTTAACAACTACAGTTTCCTTAAGGATAGATTTCTTGTTTTTACTCTGAGTTTTATATATTCTTCCTCTCTTCTGTCTTTCCATTACCTAGAGACTACTTGAGACAGAATCAGAGATTCAAAAGTAAAACCTCTTACGTGATTGCCTTGAGAAACTGTACTTTACACATTGACAGAAACCACGAACCAGGACAAAACAGTACATGATGTCAGTAAAACTCAAGGTCGAAAGATGCTGGTGACCAGGCATCATTCCCAAGAGATGACTCATGTAGGCAAGCAAGGAAAGACAACTTCCAGACGTGTTCAAAAAGTTGAGCACTTTGTGTTAACATCTTTGTGAACTTGGGATAGTGCTAGCAAATACAAAACTATACACCTCATGATTTTTTTTTTTTTTGAATACTGTATGTTTTTAATATTTCATTCAAGGACAAACTTTATGCTTAAGAATTTTTATTACAGGTAGTCCCCATGTTACAGACATCTGTACAACTCATAGTTATGAACCAACCCCTTGTAAAGCCTATTCTATTAAAACTTGAAGGCACATACAATGGTTTGTAATAACAAATGGGTGCTACTTTGCAAGACATATCAACACATTATTACTACTATTGTATTATTATGCTAAAGATGTTTTAGTGTATCTGGAAGTGTTTTTTGAATGTTTTATATGCAAAGAAAGCCATCGAAGCTAGGTCAAATAGGTATCATCTGAAAGTTCGAGTATTTTTGTGTGTCTCCCCTCACTTCTTATCAACTGGACGCTTCACTCTGATGCTACAGGTGTTAAAAATAAAGTACTTGGGCATACTTGGGAGATATTTCAAGTTTGGTTCTAGACCACCACTATAAAGGAAATGTTGCAATAAAGTGATGAGTCACATGAATTTTTTTGGTTTCCGGTACATATAAAAATAATGTTTATACTATACTGTAGTCCATTAAGTGTGCAGTTTTTTTTTGGTGTTGTTGTTAAGTGACATGGAGTCGGTTCCAACTCATAGTGACCCTGTATAGGGTTTCTGAGGAGCAGCTGGTGAGTTTGAAGTGTGCAATAGCATTATGAAAAAGTTTGAAATGTTGTGAAAATTACCAAATTACAACACAGAGACATAAAGTGAGCACAAACTGTTGGAAAAATAGCTCAGTGCAGGGTTGCCACAAGACTTCAATTTGTAAAACAACAAGAACAAAAACCCCACACAAAAGATGTACTATATGTGAGGAACAGTTAGGTAGAGCACAATAAAATGAGGTATACCTATAATGAGAAAACACGGATGGTTGTGATTGTGTTAAGGGAGCCCCTTGTGCTTGACTCTCATTGCTTACATCTACAAGGAAGGCTGTATTCTTTAAAAGCAATCACTGGGAACTCCTCTCTTCTCAGAGGGAAATAAGAACTCAGTGGGTCTGTCAGGGAGCAGGGCAGGGATTTTTCTGCTTTGGCAAACTTACTGGCATACCATATCTGTTGTCCAACTCATATCCTACAACCCATACTAAACTCTTAATAAATAAATCCCCTTTTCTCTCCTAATATTAGTGAAATGGAGCCAATTCACAGTTGATTGGTTCAGTTTACGTCGACTGAAACATACACCACCATTCTAGGAATATGTTCCTGACTACTTTTAAAACAATTTCAGTCCACAAGTATTTTGCAAAAGTCCAGGACAAGCATAGTGGTTACGAGTCAGGCTGCTAACCTCAAGGTCAGCAGTTCGAAACTACCAGCTGTCTCATGGGAGAAAGATGAGGCTTTCTGCTCCCGTAAAGATTTATAGCCTCAGAAACCCTATTCAGGGTCGCTATGAGTCAGATTCGACTCTACAGCACACAACCACCAGTACAACTACTGATTTGTTCTAATGATGGAAAACATTGTTATTTGAATGTTCATGTAGCTAGAAATTCTCACCATGTAGTAATTACCATCTAGCATATATCAGGAGTCCTAGTGTGGCACTATAGGATAAGCACTGGACTGCTAACTGCAAGGTCAGTGGTTCAAACCTACCAGCCGCTCCTTGGAAACGCTATACAAGGTTGTTATGAATCAGAACAGACTTGAAGGCGCTTAACAACAACAGCCCATATTCTGGTTCTCTAGCCCACACTGACCTGCCTGGATGCCCACGGTCTTTTGGGTTTGGCTTGCAGGAGTCTTAAATGAAGTATCTTCTCACAGGTAATCAATAGTAAACCATAAATGATTATTCCTTATTGCCAGGAGTCCAGGTGTGGTACTGTAGGCTAATGCGTCAGACTGCAAAGTCATTTGAACTGCAAGGTCAGTGGTTCAAGCTCAGTAGCTGCTCCTTGGAAACCCTATACAGGGTCATTATGGGTCAGAATTGACTTGACGGCACTTAACAACAACAACAACTGTATCTGAAGCCATTGTAAACTCCTACAGGAAATGCTGGGCATCTCATTCTAAGGTATTCTTGGAGCCAATGGTAAATTCCTCTTGTTTGCTCAAAAAGCATGCTTCCTCTTGTTTGGAGTCTTCTGGTCAAAACCCAGGTTTGGAAATTTGTAACTGGGAGAGTCGAGAGCATATTTAACATTAGCAAGTAAAATACTTTACAATGGGTTGTGTTGTTGTTAGGTGCCATTGAACTGGTTCTGACTTAAATCGATCCTATGTGCTGTAGTTTGGTAAATGCCTTTGTGCTGGCTGCAACTCATAGAGGCCTTGGATAGGGTTTCCAAGGAGCAGCTGGTGAATTTGAACCACTGATGTTGCAATTCAAGCTGACTTTGCAGTCAATTGCTTTCTCCTATAGCACCACACCAGGATTCCAGTGACCCTATGTAAAACTGAACAAAATACTGCCCAGTCCCACACCGTTTCCACAGTAATGTTACATTTGAGCCCATTGTTGCTGTCACTATCTTTATCTCGTTGGGGATCTCCCTCTTTTCTGCATGGTGTTATTCTCCAGACAACATGTTCAAAATACAAGAGACAAAGTCTCACCATTCTTGCTCTAAAGAGCATTCTGGCTGTACTTCTTCCAAGACTGATTTGTTTGTTTTTCTGGTAGAATGGGTAGAACCTCATTTTGGTAGCATAAAGTAGACATTGCATAATTCTTTGTTTACTGATGAGCCTTTGGTGGCAAGTAGACCTGATGGGAAATATGATAATACCTCCCTTCACTTTCTGAAATGCTCAGGAGCAGACAATTCCTATCAGCTGTTTAGGCCTGTTTCTGACTCAGTGCGTTGTTCCTTTGAGATCTTGTGTTCAGTGCACTTTCTTATGATAGACGGATGGCACATTTTTTCTCTGCTTGTCTGTGTGTCTGTATAGAATAGGCTACTCGGAGACTCCAGGTTGGAGGTCTACAAAAACCAGCCCCCTCAGTCTTTCTCAACCAGATGCAAACTGCACACCCCAACTGGCTTGTAAAAGCAGTACATCTAATCACATAATGCCTCTATAATGTGGCTTTTTAAAATTAAGTGACCCACAAGATATTAATCTGGTGGTAACAACTCACAAGGGATGTAGCACTGGCAGACACTTCAAGAGCAGCTTGGACTGCTATTAAATGTGATGTTCATTTCTTCTGAACATATGGAAACGAAAACAAACCATGGGAGAACTTCAGTGCTCTGTACATGCTATATTGTTCATAAACCTGTCACAAATAAGTGCCTCTTAAAAAGAAACCAATTAATAAATGTGCATTGTATTTCAAAGTTTAAATAGTCAATAGTATAGGACCTTTCTCCTGCCTTCTCTACCCACGTTCCCACCCTTGTCTGGGCCTCCTTGTTATTCAAGCTGTTATAACATTTTCCACTGTGTGGCACATCTCTGTTTTGTTGTTGTTGATTGAGTTACTTGGTTGGCCCGGCTGTTTAAAATAAAATGAAGAAAAAATCTGTAAGCTATAAAGTGCATCTTCTTTCTTCCTTTGTCTGTGTATTAGAGTTTGGCTTGGCACTGGAGCCCCACCCCAAACCTCCCACCAAGAGTATGTCATATTTCTATATGCTTGTGCATGTTCGGTTCTACCTCTTTTGAAATGATGCCCCAAACCAAGCAATGTTTACATAAGTAAAAGGGAGTTTCACTTTTATGCTGTAATTTCTGCACGGAGCAGAGAGTTTTCCTGGCCATACCTTGTACTTTGTTCATAGGTGAATTTCTATTTTTCTAATGTGATGGTTTTATCCAGCTTTGACAACAGATTTCTTTAGGAGATTACACACCTGGAATTAACTTTCTCTGCCAAGAATTTCAGTGCACCTGGAAGTACTAAATCATTTTTATCTCTGTTTTAGATGCTTTACCTAGTGAAATTGCATATCTTGAACTTGACTTGTCTCTTAAGGAGAAGTTTAAGAGCCCATATTGGGTAGGCATGTATATGGGGGGTAATGAAATGAACATAGCAAGGTGTGTTTACTTATCAATAGCCAAATACTTGCTACCTGAATACCATCTCTCTGAGTATCTCACTTCTTAAGTGGCTCTGCTTACCATGTAACATATGGAAATGTGAGTATGCACTTACAGCAGGCTGTTAGCTATGTTTACACCAGTTCTAACACTAATCCCCATTAATGTTTGATATAGTTCCTGACAGGTTCAAATAGACATCAGACACGCTATCTATTGCATATGTGTTGGCCATGATCTACAGTTCACCAAAAAGAATGACAAAGAAGGATTCCTTAGGGATTTCTTTCCTAAAAACATTTTTGCTAACTAGAATAAATCTTTGGAAAATGTGTAATAATTTCTGAGAAGGAATGCCACCCAAATGTAACATCAGTGACTTTAAAAAATTCACGTGAGGAATTTATTATAAAGCCCCGTCAAATTATTCAGTGGGGGATCAATTATATTTTCTATCTGTTGTAAAATCGATGATAAGGTCTTGGGATGCACAAACTACAAGACTGCCTAGAGGAGATTTATAACTATGAATCGGAGAAGTTTTTACAACCTCATACCGACACATCAGAAAGATAATAGTGTGTGAGTGGTAGAAATTAAGTGATTTCTTTGGCCAGGGTGGGAGTGGAGGGAGGAGGTGAATAGGGGGACAGGATTTAGAGCAAAAAAAAATCCCTTGAAATTTTGCTATCAGCATTCAATCTCCTGTTTTTTTCTGTGAAACCTGAATATGGCCCAGTTTCCCTGACATGAAGCCTTATTGGTAGAACAACAAATGTTTTTATCCCTAGGCATCCTTGCTCTGCTATGCTTGGTTATACCTGAAGATTGCCAAACTGGTTCTGCTTATTCTTGTCAAACAAAGATAATTTCTTCTCTGATATAGTGTCAGCATTTTAAAGGCTAAAAGTAACCATAGTAATAAATTACACGCATATAAACATTTATTCTGTTTAGGAAAAACCCCCAAAACTCAGTAAGATTATGAAAATAACATCTTGGATAAACCAACACATTCAGTTTTATTTTTTTAAAGCAATGTAAGAATGATTTTCATTATACTAAAATAATAAAAAAAGGAGTGCAGAAAAATCACAATAGAGATACATGAAAAGATGTCTTCTATGAATTTCATAAATTACTATTTTCTATAACTGTTATTTAATTTTACATAGACATGACTAAATTTTGTCCCAGGTCTAGATAAACTCATTATATCCTTTAAGTAGTTCGAATTTCCTGATAACCAGCAGTCAAACCAAGTAACAAGCAGAATTAGTAGCCAAGTCTAATAAACGACTGGGAAAAATTGTATCTATCACATCCTCCTGGTTCCCACACACTCTGGTTACATCATTACTTAGCCTGTAAATTTGAAGGCCAATTGGGTTCCAGAGCTTGGGTCAGGTGACCCAAACATCAAAATACACCTGAAACTCTACCCTAAAGATGGGGTTTCAGCAGGGGCCTCTGGATAGCTGACTCCACTGAGGCTCCTGTGCAATTTTCGTATATTATTTCACCTCTGCTTTCAGGCTTAGCTTTTGGTCCCACAGATTGACGACCGAAGCAAACTTGTTGATGTGGCTTTTTCTGTGCAGGTGCATGGGCAAAATGATTTCCTGTACCACATATCACACTCAGTTATGTAATAGCTTTCAAAGAGAAGCAACCTAAACTTTCCCCTATGAATTGGTTTTCATCAACAGAGAGAAGTCTGACCTCCTCCTTTTCCAATGTTATTATTTTTAAAAAGTGTTTTGGGATCTTACTTTGTTTTATTAAATGTAGAAATCCACAAAACTCAAAAGCCAAGCTTTATCAGGTCCGCTGGATGCAACTCCCCAGTGATGGAGCCGAAATGCTGCGCTCCTCTAAAGAAGTGGAATGTGTAATTCTATCGCCCGGCTAAGGTTTCACAGGGCAAGTATAGTGATGACAACAACTACTTGTTTTCTGCAGATGTAGAAAGGCATTTTTTTACATGTGCAGGAAGCAACAAAAACCTGGTCTTAGGGGACAGGTGAGTGAGTTACCTTGCAAGAAATAAGCCAAATAATCCTTAAAGTTGCAGTAACACACGCATAGCCAAAAGCTTGACACCTCTGTACAGAAAGAAATGTATTTTTGTGCTCAGGTTTATATTTCTCTCGATTGCTACAATAGATGCTGTGATCATCTCAGGCTGAAAATCTATTCAGAATTGTCCTGAAATAAGAACCCTTAGAAATGGAATCTCCATTGGGAAAGTTCCTTGATAAATTGTTATCAGGTCTTTAAAGATACCTGCAGGAGTCAGGAACAATGCATTAAAGAAGCTGAAACTCAGATGAAGATGAATTTTGTCAAAGACTGAGCCAAACACAATACAACTGTGCTCTCAAATCATTTCCTTTGGATCAAAGGACTGCATGTGAAACATATCATTTATACAACAAACATTTGTATGTGCTAATTTTTGTGCTAGATGAAGCGATACAAAGAAAGTGATGGGGAAAATGATAATGCTGTTACTGCTGCTGGTGCAACCTAGCATTTATGTGTTGTTGTTGTTAAGTGGTGCCGAGTCAGTTCCGACCCGTAGTGACCCTGTATAGGGTTTCCGAGGAGTGGCTGGCTGGTGAGCTTGAACCACTGACCTTACACTTCAGACTTTGCAGTACACTGCATTAACCCACATCACCACACCCCGGTATGACTCTGTTGGATAAGCACTGGACTGCTAGCCACAGGATGGTGGTTCAAACCCACCAGCGGCTCCTTGGAAACCCTATACAGGATCACTATGAGTCAGAACTGACTTGACGGCACTTAACAACAACAGATTAATAAAACAACAACCTTGATCCCATCTGTCCCATTCATGGTGACTCTGTTTCCAAGGAATGGCTTGGTGGATTTGAACTACCAGCCTTGTGCTGATCCTACAGTGCCACACTAGAGAGGTCATTATTTTCTCTCTTTTAGGAGAAACTGAGGGTACAAATAATGAAATGACTTGCTCAAGATCATGCAGCTTTTGATCATGCAGTAGAGCATGAAAACAGGACATCAAACTCTGTCTGTGATCTCTGTCCTCAACCATTACACCTTGCCCATTACACAATTCTATCTTGGCCTTTGTTGTTGTTGTTAGTGGTTCTTGAGTACATTCTGACTCAAGGCCACTCTACATATGTAGAGTAGGACTGCTCCATGTAGTTTTCAGGGTTGGGACCTTTCAGAAGCAGATTGTCAGACCTATCTCCTGAGAAGCCTCTCAGTGGACTTGAACTGCCAATCTTTCAGCTAGTAGCTGAATATTTATTATTTGTGTATCTATCTTGACCTTTAGGAGGTTTTAATCCTAAGTGGAGTGAGCCAGATAAAAATATCATTGAAATTACATATATCAAAACATCCCCAGGTCTCAATGCTAGAGGAAAGTGAAGCTTCAGGAAGAAATGGGCAGACCCAGGACTTGAGGAAACCTGTATCTATGGCAGCAGAATAGGCAAGGAAGTGGGTGGTAGGCAAACTCTCAGATAACTTTTCCTCTGCAGGTAACCCCATAGAAATAACCGATTTCTCGTTTTATTCTGCAAAACCACAGCTGAAAGTACTGTGTAAGACAGAGTGAACTCCTGTCCCCATGGGGGCCTGCCAAATAAAGTAACTAGGTGCTCACATATTTTCCAGTACAAGTGCTTCATTATTAATTCATGGTCCAGGTCCTCAGTACATGCTGTTACTAATATTAGGTTTCAGCAGAGAATAATGAACAGGATCACTGGACTGAATGTCTTAACATTTTTTAAACAATGTTTGCTGCACTAAATTCTATTTTGGGCTTAATTGGGGTCCTTACATAAACAAGAGGAGGGCTCTATAGTGTTTTGGGGAGGCATAATTGTCCCACATCTTAGCAACAGAAAAGGTAAAAGTCAGCAGGATTCAGAATGGGTGGAAGGTTACTGCAGACAGGGATTTTCCCCCTGATGTCTCTGTATTATTCTCATGTCAGACAAGAAAAAGAAAAACCATCTGAGTTAGGAGTCCACCTAGAAATCCTGCATCAGCTCCTTGCTCTGAAACTTCAGCTTATCTGTGTAGCAGAGAAGAGAGCTTGCTTTAGTAGACAAAGAACCCTTAATTGGTTCCCCAGACAGGGCTGACTTACCCTTTAGAAACAGCAGGGCCAGTGCCTAGGACCATAATACAATTTCTGTTAAGATGAGGGGGGGATAAAAAAAGAACATCCTAAATCAACACGGAAGTCCTGGTGTGGCGGTGTGGGTTAATGTGCTGGACTGCAAAGTCAGTTTGAACTGCAAAATCGGCAGTTCAAGTCCACCAGCCACTCCTCGGAAATCCTATGCAGGATTGCTATGGGTCGGAACTGACTCAATGACAAATAACAATAACAATAGTCAACATATAATAATGAGTCCCATTTGGATGGTATTCATGTTTATACCAGGGAGTCCTGGTGTGACGCTGCAGAATAATGCACTGGACCACAAGGTCAGTTTGAGTAGCAAGGTTGGCGGTTCTAAACTACCAGTTGCCCCTCAGAAACCCTATACAGGGTCACTATGAGTCAGAACTGACTTGACGGCACTTAACAACAATCATGAACTGGAGTCCTGGTGTGGTGCTGTAGGATAAACACTGGAGCACAAGGTCAGTTTGAGCTGCAAGGTTGGTGGTTTAAACTCACCAGCTGCTCCTCAGAAACTCTATATCCAGGTTGCTATAAGATGAAACGGACTCCACAGCACTTAATAACAACAACAGTCATAAACTATCACTGCTAATTTGTTAGTTCTTCTTCCTTTCCTGCTTCCACTCTTCCCCAACTCCACACCATCTTCATTGGTATTTTATGAGATTGGCCTGCAATTTAAAAGTAATATGCAAAACTGGGCACTAACAACTCCAGAGAACAAGGAAACGGAAATGATTAGCAGACCATCTTGTGAACCTTCAAACACCCACTCCACTCTTGAGGTATTGTAGCTTCGGCCATGTCTGTAGCTTCCTGAACTCTGCTGGCACCATCACCTGTTTCAGCATACCTGTGATTCCTTCTATGTCACCAGCATCAGCAGAAAAGAGGCTTAATTGTATTGTACATTGGCTCACTAGATCTGGTGACATAATATTGCACTATGAAGAAGGATTACTCACCAGTTTCTGGATGCTGCATTTTTAGAAACAAACTCCACTTACGGATAAGTGTTGGATCTAACGACTTCCCCTTTTCTCCATTTCCACTCTTCAATCACCCAACTGACAAAGATCACTGAATACCAAAAAACCAGGTCTCTTGGGACCAGATGGATACACTTTTTCTTAGGGATAAAACTCTGGATACTCCCCACAAAGTAAACATTTTATTGTACTTCTTCACTTTATGAAACACAGATGTGCCATGTTTATAATGATGGCTCTAAGCCCTTTTCTTCCTTAGGGTTTATGGAAGGTAGTTTGTGTAGGGTAAAATAATACAGCACTTGTGAATCATTTCTACAACGAAAAAAAAAAGAAGGAAAGTACTATAGTCCACAAGTCAGACAGGGTGCATGGCCAAAAGGAACTATGGCTGAATCCAGAGCCATAGTCTTTGTAAGGTTTTAGAGATTCATCTTCTCACCTGTGACCCCAATCTGCAGAAAAGGAGATTTGGAGATACTATTTCACACTATTTCAAGGTCTAGCTTACAGCAGAACTTGTCTGCACATTGCATCCTGTAATTTCCCTACCTGTCCCTAAACCAGTACCGTTTATTTTATCCAGTGTCCTTTTTCAAGCACTCCCCACCCCCACCACCATAGTCCATCTAGCCTATCACAAAGTCCTATTGCTCCAAGTACTAGCTGCTGTCCACTAGAGTTTGACTCATGACAACTCCCTGCTAGTCAGTGTAGAATTTTGCTCCATAGGGTTTTAAGTGGCTGATTTTTCAGAAGTATCTTACCAGACTCTTTTTACTGGGATGCTTCTGGGTGGCCTTGAACCATCAACCTTTCAGTTAGCAACCAAGCCTGTTAACTATTAATACCACCCATGGATACCCACTGCTTAGGGAGCACACTTAAAGCATCTCTCTTTCTTTTTCTTCGTCTTTGTCCATTCTCCTGTCAGTTTTACTTGAACATGGTTAACCACGTACGTGGAGCGTGGAGTCAGTTGGAAGCCAAGGGAAATGCAAAATTGATGTGTGTGTGTTTGATAAGGAAGGAGTCTTTTCTAGGGTGTCCATTGCATGCCAAGCATTGCTATAAGTTAGTTTTTGTAATAGACCTGAATTTGAACCTCTTTTACCTTTATAGAAACTTATAAGCTTATATAAGAAACTCTGGTAGTGTAGTGGTTACGAGTCGGGCTGCTAATCTCAGAGTCAGCAGTTTGAAACTACCAACTGTTCCATGGGTGAAAGATGGAAACTTTCTGCTCTTGTAAAGACTTACAGCCTCAGAAACCCTAAGCAGGATCGCTATGAGAAGGAACCAACTCCACAGCACACCACCACCATAAGCTTATATATAGGCAGTATCCATATTTGCATGGCTAATTTGTATATTCTGCATCGGTATAAACATATATACCAATAAATATGGTGCTGTGCATCAGCACTGGATGGCGAATCACAAGGTCAATGGTTCAAACCCATCAGCTGTTCCTAGGAAACGCTGTACAGGGTCGCTATGAGTCGGGGCCGACTGGACGGTACTTAACAACAACAACCACATATATCAATATTAAGAAGCTGTATTATTTATTATTATTATCATTTAAAAATCATCCTGTCAATTTTCTTTGTATTTGAAGCTCTGACGGTCAAACTGGATAGGTGCACATTCAGTTTTTAATAGAAGAAAGTGGCAAAAAATATTCAAACTTCTCTAAGTTAGTCTACGCAAGCAGCAGACAGTAAAACATTATAGCCTACTTATTCTGTTGTGATTGACAGCCAAACTTTAGAGCAATTTGCACTCCGATCAGATAGCAGGGTTTCTCCCATAACCCAGAGGTCCAAATTTAGCTGCCCTTTATTGTAAAGTTAGCTTCCCTCTAACCATTTGGAGAGACAGAGAGCCCCCCTTGGTCTTCCACCATGTGTACAGTAAAAGACAGATTGTCTCTATTTTATGACCATGGCAAACTCTGACAAACACCTTTGAGGATGTAATTGGAACTATAATGAAAGGTTACTAAAATGCATCAGAAATTTACCTGGACACCTGAATTTGTTGTCTTTTAAAGTTTGGTTAAATGTGCAGTGTTTATCTTCTTTGTGCTTGTATTTTCTTTCCTACCTAAGGGGGAGTTGTTGTTGTTGTTAGGTGACTTGCAGTCATAGTGAACCTGTGCAGCCTTTTCTTGTCTTTCTCTGTAACAGAGAGTGACCTAGGGCTGCTTGGCTGCTTTAGGGGGTTATGCATACAAAGTCCTTGTCACCTGCACTATTAAACCTGGGATGGAAAAGTAGCTGAAAACATCCTGGAGGAAATATCCTCTCCTAGGGCAGCCAGGGTGCTTTTCATCTTCACCTGAAAGCAGCCCTCTCCCAATTTACTGCATCATTTAGTTTGGCATTAGTGAACAAAGCCTTCCCAGTCCTGCTCACAGTGACCCCAGGGCTCTGCACAAAAAGACTGAGGCAAAGGGTTACCAGTTCTTAATTCTCCATTTAGAATTCCTTCTTAAGGTAAATTGCAAGAATGGACATGGAGCCAAATGAGGAGGTTGAGGAGCGCAAGTTTTAAATGATAAGTGCTTTATTGAAAGCTTCCTGATTCCACCACCAGGATATTAGAGGAGAATCTTTGGCTATATTAATAGGTAGATAAGTAAGAAGGGAGGAGCTCTGGTAGCGTAGTGGTTACGAATCGGGCTGCGAACCTTAAGGTCAGCGGTTCGAAACTACCAGCCGCTCCGCGGGAGAAAGATGAG
>NW_006408653.1:6664938-6666247 GCF_000296735.1 Chrysochloris asiatica
GAACAGCTGGTTGGTTCGAACTGCTGATTTTGCGGTTAACAGCCCAGTTTGTAACCACTATGTGGTTAAAGAGATAGAAACACTCCTTTCAGACATATGTTGACATAATGGAGGAAACATCAAGAAGCAATAATTCACATTTTGTTATTTTTGTTTGATAAAGTTTTCTATGACCTTTTAGCAGTGCTTTTTTTTTTTTTTTTTTTTAAACTTACCTTCGAGTATGTGTGTGTGTGTGTGTATCTATGAGACTGCTTCAGAAAGTTTGTGGAAAAGTAGAATTTAAAGATCATGGGATTTTTCCATGAATTTTTTGAAGGCCCCTTGTATATATATTGTTGTTCAGTGCTGTTAGTTCTGGCACATAGCGACCTCGTATAGGGTGTCTGAGGAACGGCTGGTGGGTTTGAACCCTGACCTTGCAGTTAGCAGACCAGTGCTCAGGACCCTATATGTGGTGGTGGTTGTTGTGTGCCAAGTGGGTTCTGACTCATAGCAACCCTGTATAGGGTTTTGAAAGCTGTGAATTTTGACAGAAGCAGAAAACTTCATCTTTCCCCTGTGGAGTGACTGGTAGATTTGAACTACTGACCTTGCAGTTAGCAGCCCAGCTCATAATCCACTATGCTACCAAGACTCCTGGACCTTATGTATACATACATACACAAATGCACACACACAGATACAAATACATGTACATACGCAAATGCTCATACATACACACACATATGGAACTCATTGGCTCTGTAGGATAATCACTGAACTTCCAACTCCATTATTGCAGGTTCCAGTCTATCAGCTGTTCCACAGGAGAAAGATGAGGTTCTCTGCTCCCAGAAAGAGTCACAGCCTCGGAAAGAGTATACAGAGTCACTTTGAGTTGGAATTGACTTGATGCCACTTAATAACAGCATATATATAGATGGCTCTCTTCCCTGTCTCTCTGTCTCTATCTATCTATCTATCTATCTATCTATCTATCTATCTATCTATCTATATCTATCTATCTATCTATCTATCTATCTATCTATCTATCTATCTATCTATATCTATGTCTATATCTCTACCTATATATCTAGATCTAGATCTATATATATATATACATAAGAAACTCTGGTAGCATAGTGGTTACAAGTGGGGCTGTTAACCTCATGATCAGCAGTTCAAAACTACCAGCCATTCAATGGGCAAAATATGAGGCTTTCTGCTCCAGTAAAGATTTATAGCCTCAGAAACCCTATGCAGGCTCTCTATGAGTCAGAACCGACTTCACAGCACATCACCATCACTACCACTAGAGAGACAGAGA
>NW_006408653.1:6666347-6673336 GCF_000296735.1 Chrysochloris asiatica
AGAGAGAGAGAGAGAGAGAGAGAGAGAGAGAGAGAGAGAAGAGAGTCTTGGTAGTACAGTGGGCTACACATTGGGCTGCCAACTGCAAGATCAATAGTTCAAATCTACCAGCTGCCCCATGGGAGAAAAATGAGGCTTTCTGCTCTCATAAATATTTACAGCCTCGGAAACCCTATGAGTTGGAACAAACTTGACAGCACTCAACTACAACAACAACAAAGGGGCAGAAGTAAATACTGCTATATATGCAACCCTGGAACAACAGTGTTCTGAGGGCCAATACACAACCTGAACAGGTATGTGAGGGTGATTGAGAGTATACCCTCAAACATACAAGGTTTGAAAAAGGGTATTTGTACACGGGTATTTCCCTTAAGGATCTCTGGTAGTATAGTGGTTATGAATCAGGCTGCTAACCTCAAGGTCAGCAGTTCGAAACTACCAGCTGTTCTGCGGGAGAGAGATGAGGCTTTCTGCTCCCATAAAGATTGGTAGCCTCGGAAACCGTGTGTTGGGTCGCTACGAGTCGGAACTGATTCCACAGTACTTAACAACAATAACATTTCCCTTAGCTGCAAATGCACCTCTGGTGGAGCCTACAGGGGACAAAATGATGAAAACTTCCTAGATATTATCAAACGTCTTAAGGCAATGAGTTGCTGGGCCTGGGGGCTCAGGACCACAGTCTCAGGGGATACCATGACCAATTGGCATAATATAATCTACAAAGACAATGTTCTCCATCCTACTTGGTTGAGTATCGACTGAGATCTTAAATGCTTATGAGCGGCCATCTGAGGTGCAACTAATGGTCTTTCCATGTTTTGAATAAGGAAGAGTGATAAAGTTTTGAAGAAGTTTGGAATCAACTAGTCCAATGGACCAATGGACCAATGGACCAATGGACTAGTTGATTCTAAACATCACCACGACTCTGAGATCATAAGAAGTAAATCTACTCTGAAATGGATTACATTAGAAGGTCTTGAATAGAGTGGGAGAAAATGTAAAATAAAACTCAAAATTATAAATGATTAAAAACAAAACAAAACACTGGGCTTACTGAACAAAAAGAGACTCAGGAACCTGAGGCTATGATCTTCAGGTCTGGAATGGAATTCAATTTCATGGTCCAATTTTCAGCCAATCAGTAGCTACGTAGGTATATAGGCGAGACAACGTTAGTGAGGTACACTCATCATTCAAAATCAAAAGGGCAGCATTTACCTAAGGACAAAATTGAGGAGTGGAAAGGAAGGTGGAATGGAAATAAGAATCACATGGAGGAAAGTTATTGTTTCATGGAGGGGACTGTAATCATTGAAATGAAACAAAGTATATGATTTGTTGAATGTAATGATGAATGTCTTCTCTGTAAACCTTCACTCAATTCATAATAAAAAGTAAAAAAAAAAAAGGAAACTCTGTAGAATACAAATCTACTCAGACACACATGAATTCACCATAAATGAAATTGAGTAGAAGACAGCTGGCATATACAAATTAGATAACTGGTGAATATGTAATGGTTGATCCTGTTTCTGTAGACCTTGATACACTTCCCCCTTCCAGGTAGCTCTGCAGTTCAGCACCGATTCTAGGATTTCCAACTAAAACCAACCCATAGTTGTATCTATGGGAGTCCTCCCAACTGGAGAGAGTTCATGGTGAGGCCAATAGACTGGCTCTCATCTCCAGGCTGTGCTGGAGAGAAGCCACGGTGCCAGCAGGAGGGAAGGGCAGGTGCAGAGTAACCATCTGTGATGGACAGTTGCCCCTACATGCCCCAATCATGGGGACACCTGCCAGCTACAAGATTGAGGCCACAATTCATGATGAGTCAACAGTCAAGTGCTAATATTTTCTTTCTTTCTAAATTAAAAAAAAAAAAAATTTATATGGGAAGACTTCTGGTTGCTCATCCTGCTGAACTGTATAGACTCCCTGTCAGCTCCAAATGTGTGCTTTTGAATGTTTTAATTTTAAAATTTAATTTTAAAGTCTGTGCACTCGTCATGTTTTATCTTGCTTAGAGCAGATTGCCAGGGAATTTCATGTAGTCATTTGATTGGTCTTCCATGATTTGAAAAAACAAGTGTGTCTCTTTTCAACTGATAATCCTGTTTAATATCTGTCTGATTCACTACTACAAGATGCAGTTTAATGTTACCTGCCAATATTGTGTATAACATATGTGTGCCAAAATATTTCCTGCCTCCTGTTAGACAGTTTTGAACACAATAATGGAAAGTTTGTATGTGTTTTGTCATTTCAGCAAAATGTTGTCAGAGCAGGTTATCTTCTAACTAGAGAGGATAGTTTTAAATTGTGTAAAAGATACTTGCAAAGAAATTCAGTGTAATTAGGCACTTCAGGATAAGCTACAAGCTCTCTGTGAGTCATTACTGACTCAGTGGCACTTTACAACAACAATGTATTAAATCATTGGAGTCCTGATGTGTCACTGTAGGATAAGCACTGGACTGATAACCACATAGTTGGAGGCTCAAACCCACCAGCTACTCCTTGAAAACCTTATACAGGGTTGCTATGAGTTGGAACTGACTTGGAGGCACTTAACCACAAGGTTTGTTATAGCAATGGAATTTTAATATCATGGAAAATAAATGGTTTCCTTATAAAAACTCTTTGATAATTGTTGAAATGCTAATATTTGAAGTATTTGGAGTTCACAGAGCCTGGTTAAATGTTAACTCAGTCGTTTACTAAGAGTCTCATGTATTCTTAGACATTTGTTCTTACAGTCTTATATTTATCATCTGTGAAATGGTATAATGCCCACTTGTAGAGTTTGTTAAGGGTGGTGAAGAATTAATGAAGTACATTGATTAGTGTATATATCTGGTACATGATACATACTCAGCTGGAGCATCAGATGGGATTTATTGTCATTTGTCCTAGAGAGCAATGTTCATTTTTTGTTGGTTTGTTTAGTGTTTTGACTAGCTGGGGTTTGGTGATATTATCCTGAATTAAAAACTCTCAAAACTAAAAAGGTTACCAATCAAAACATATGAATATATATGTACATTTATATATTTTTTAGCATGGGTATGTTTGGAAATGAAAATCAGCCAACCTCTTAATCTGATCATTCTAATAGAAATGGGAATGCCTGCAGATGGTTATATATTAAATCTTATACCCTAGCGAACTCTCTTACTAAAACTTAGGCTATATTGTTGTTGTTGTTAAGTGTCGTGAAGTCAGTTCCTGCTCATAGAGACCCTATGTAAGATTTCTGAGACTGTCAATCTTTGTGGGAGCAGAAAGCCTCATCTTTCTCCTGCAGATCAGCTGGTGGCTCGAAGTTCCAACCTTGTGGTTCATAGCTCAGTACTTTCTGTATAGACCTACCATGTCCCCCTCTACTAGATACAGATTTATAAAGATAATGATTTTACCAGACAGAGCTATACAACATGGAATGTGTGTCTTAAAGGAATTAATTTTTAACTTAAAGGGGAAACTGAATATAAAACAATACATTAAAACCCGTTAGATGTTTGTTATACCGTATAAGTGGGCTTTAAAAAGTTAGTAAAAATTAGAATGAAAAGATAATGGAATATGTTCACCAAGTTATTGAAGCCTCTTCATATATAAATTTTATCTAAGTCTATTTTTAGTTGTATTTATGTTTTCAATTCCTACTATGTCTTTAGGAGTTCTGGTAGCATAGTGGTTACCAGTTGGATTGCTAACCTCAAGGTCAGCAGTTCGAAACTACCAGCCATTCCATGCGAGAAAGATGAGACTTTCTGCTCCCATAAAGATTTACAGCCTCGGAAACCCTATGCAGGATAGCTATGAGTTGGAACTGACTCCACGACATATAACCATCATTACCACCACTATGTCTTTAGATGATGAGGTCTCTGCAAATTTGCCTACTGTGAACCACAAGGTTGGCAGTTCAAACCTACCAGCTACTCCTTGGAAACCCTAGGCAGGGTCGCTATGAGTCAGAACTGACTTGACACCACTTAACAACAAATGTTGGATAAAACACAGACCTCATTTTCAAATGTGCATTTCCTTGGTAACGAAAATGTCCTGAATTTACTTTTTTTTTTTTCTTTCTCCCTATAAATACGTCACAGGGAAGTTGTGAATATCATAAAGTTCTCTGGATAGAGCACTATCCAGATGTCAGAAATTTAGTTGAGTTGCCTCCTTCCTAGCTAAAATAACTCCCTCATCATAGGGTCCTAATTGTCATACCCTAGATATTGTTCTATCAAGAGATACTCCCTAGAATGGAGTATGCATCAAAAACTTCATGTGCAAACATTCCTTCAATGGATATGCTGAAACTTAACACTGTTAAATAGACTAATATTGTCTGTACGTTGGCTACACATTGTGACTTTTCAAATGGAATTTGTGAATATATTTTCATCTAATCATTTATTCTCTGCAAAACCTATTTATTACTGCTTATATTAAAGAAAAAGGACAACTGATAGAGCAACACTGTTCAGGGTTTCAAAGAGCAGCAGCGGGTTTGAAATGTTGCTTGAGGTTAGCAGTCCAGTGCTTATCCTACAGAGCCACACCAGGACTCAATACTAAAGAAACGTGGGAAAAAGGACAACTGACAAGGGCCTTGTTGTATGTTGTTGTTAAGTGCCATTGAGTCAGTTCTGACTCATAGCAACCCTGTATAGGGTTTCCGAGGAGTAGCTGGTGAGCTTGAACTGCTGACTTTGCAGTTTAAACCAACTTTGCAGTCCAGCGTATTAATCTGCAGCACCACACCAGGACTCCAACAAAGGACTTAACTTACTGGAATACATGCCTTCGTCTTTTTGTTAGAAAATTAAATTGTTCCCTGTAGGAGTTAAGGGAAGTATGTGAAGCCCACCCGGCGGTAGCTCTCTAAATCAAGGAAGACTTTGGAGAGAGCTACAAGGAAGACCTTGTTAGCCATCTTTGATACAATGATTAGCCGTCTCAATACAGATGGGTAATGTTTCAAATCCTAATGTTAAATTTATTTCTTACTATTTAGGTCCATGTGGTCTTGGCCCATTGCCAAAGGCTAGCAAGGTCTTCGTTGTAGCTCTCTCTCTCCAAAGTCTTCCTTGGTTTAGAGAGCTACCGCCGGGTGGGCTTCACACACTTCCCTTAACTCCTACAGTTCCCCTTTCAAGAATTTAATGCATAAGTAAATAAGAAGTGTCTCTGTTGACTTTTATAGTTTATTTAATAATATCTTAAAGATGGAATGGTACATATAGAACCCAAAGATCACTTATAATGTGGATCTATGGCCACACAACAATGTTCTTACCCTAGGGGCAGGCTTGCCCTCAGAGTCTAGCCTGGACATGCCCTTGGTTGAAATTGGGGTACCAGGGCTAAATAGTCACGAATCATCCCCTGATTCATGGGGGGTGCCTGGCACACAGACCAAATCCTATAAACTTTTCTAATATGCAATAGTGTATATATCCCAATCATTCTCAAAAAACAAAACAAAACCAACAACAAACAAATAGAAAACATTTCCCCCAAATCATAAAAACTTAAATTACTCGGATTTAAATATTTTGAATTTCAGATATTCTTCCCCTAGCCCCCATTTGCAAGAGTGACCAATTCTAAACCTGGATCATAAATCTTTTGCCTTAATTTTATTTGAACAGCAGTAGTCATTTTTTACCAATAGAGACCAGGACAATAAAAAAAGAAATAACTCAGGAGTGGCGCAAAAGGAAGGCTTCTCTAGGAAGAAGTACTTTCTGGAGTTGAAAATGCATAGTCTCAAAAGCTATGCAAAGTATCTAATGAGGTGGGCAATAGCATACTTAAATGGCACTGTAGGATCTACACTGGACTGCGAACCACAAGTCTGGCAGTTTAAACCCACCAGCTGTTCTTTGGAAACTTCATATAGGGTTGCTATGAGTCAGAACCGACTTGACAGCACTTAATAACAACAATAATAACAGGCCCCTAGTTACTTTCCTGAAACATATCTCTTGTACCAGTTTTCTCTTTAACTCCCTGCTAAATACATAGTAGTTTATGTTACTGGCTTCCTGAAGTAAACTGATATTTAGCATTGCCAAAGAGATGATCTAAAAACACTAGATCCAATTTAAAGCCAATTTTCTCAAGAAAAGATGATTATTTTCTATAAGAAGAAATATGTCTGCTATTAGCTTTTTCTCCCCAACAATTTTCTGGCCAAGAAGCAAATGATAAATACCTGCTCATGCTCAACTAATCTCAAATAACTTTTTAACAATCCATTTGTTTTGAAGTACTAAATGCATATTCATGATGTTACCTCCCTGCCATTTCTTTATCACTTTTGTTGGATTTTTTGTTCAAAAGAAGTATGTCTTACAGAATTACCCTTAATCACATGGATTGAGATCAATGCTAAAATAAAAGATGACATGTTGTCAATTGAAACATTTCATCACATTTAATCTTGCAAATCAGATTTCAGGGTTATAAAATATGAAAAATTCAGATGAGAACCATGATTGGTAATGACTGTGGTTGCCTTTAAGATGAATTTTATTAGTTAATGTATTTTGTTTTTTTCAGAGGGTGCTGTCTCTATCATCTAATTTTTAGTACTATACATACCATCATGGAGACCTAGTGTGGCGCTGTGGGCTAATGTGTTGAACTGCAACGTCAGTTTGAACTACAAGGTTGGCGGTTCAAGCTCACTAGCCACTCCTCAGAAACCCTACACAGGGTTGCTACTGACTCGATGACACATAACAACAACTACCACATACATACCTTCAGGATCAAAGAAGAAAATGAGTAGTATCAAGAAGATATGAGCTGAAGAACTTACAATGTGCAAATAATTATATATCTATATATATATGTCTCGAAACTACCAGCTGTTCCGCGGAAGAAAGATGAGGCGTCTGCTCCCGTAAAGATTTACAACCTCGGAAACCCTGTACAGGGTCGCTATGAGTCGGAACCGACTC
>NW_006408653.1:6673436-6675441 GCF_000296735.1 Chrysochloris asiatica
GGCTTTCTACTCCCGTAAAGATTTACACCCTTGGAAACCCTGTACAGGGTCGCTATGGGTCAGAACCGACTCGACGGCACTTAACAACAACAACAAAGTAAGAAGGGGTGTCCTGGTGTGGTGCCATAGGCTAAGCACTCGACCTCAGGTTGGTTTGTGATTCAAACTCACCAGCTGTTCCTCAGAAATCCTATACAGGGTCACTATGAATCAGAACCAACTCTACAGCACTTAGCGAAAACAACAACAAGGTAAGAAGAGGAGTCCTGGTGTGGTGTTGCTAATGGCCAGGTCAGCAGTTTAAATCCACCAATTGCTCCTCAGAAAACCTATAGAAGGTTGCTATGAGTTGGAATCGACTCAACGAGAACAGCAGGTAAAAAGAAGCCCTGTTGATGTAGTGGGTTACTGCGCTGGGCTGCTAACCTCAAGGTCAGCTGTTCAAATCCACCAGCTACTCAGTGGGAGAAAGATGGGACTTTTTGCTCCAGTAAAGATTTACAGCCTCAGAAACCCTGAAGGATCGCTCTGAGTCAGAACTGACCCAATAGCTCATAATAAAGCATGGTAGGTAAGAAAGAAGAAAGGAAGGAAAGAAGAAACATTGAGTACCCACCACGTCAATGCATTCTCTCAGGCTTTTTGGCATTATATGAACCGCTTTTCACAATGTCATTAATTTTATTATTCAATCTCAATTTCTTAGATTTGTAAAAAAGATGTTCCCAAGGAATGGGTCATAGCTACAAAGATACATATGGGCAGAAACAAAATGTGAACATCCGTCATCTGTCCCAACAAATGTGCTCTTCATATTTTTTTTTTTTAAGATTATGAAGTTATTTACTGATAATGTTAAAAGTAACTGTCCATACATAGACAGACATACTTATTATGCCATCATTTTTATAATAGTTTCCTAAATAATAATATATTCAAAGGCCAGAACGGCATATTAATTTTTAATAAAAAAGGTAACTCTCACAGGTAACTAAAACTTCATATCACTATAATCAATTCATACTTGCAATCACATAAATTTACATTGGTTGTACCGTCAAAACTGTTAAGTGCCATTGAGTCCATTCTGACTCATAGTGAACATGCATAGAGTTTCTGAAACTTTCTAAAATATTTGTCAGAGCAGAAAACCTCATCTTTCTCTCTTAGAACAGGTACTGAGCTTGAACTGCCAACCTATCTTCAAAATAGAGGGGGACATGTTTCATGACAAAACGGCTTCAGAATATGAAGAATTCGATGTATTAAATCAGCCTGAAGTCCTTAATTTAAAGTAGGATAAACAAACAAAAAAACCTATTTGACTGTGTGCCCTTCACATCTTGTGGGAGCTGGTCATATGTGTCAACTTGACCCAGTTATTTAATCAGCACAATCAAGGTGTTGCTGTGAAGGTATTTTGTAGATGTGGTTTAACAGCTACAATCGTTTGCCTTAGCTGTTGCTGCAGCTGCATGGTGTTGAATGGGTGTGACTCACAGCAGTAAACAGTTTCCAAGGTTGTAAATCTTCATGGAAGCAGAAAACCTCATCTTTCTCCCAGAGAGGCTGGTGGATTCAAACTTCTGACCTTGTGGTTAGCAGCCCATCACGTAACCCTCTATGCTACCTGGTCTCCTTTAATCACTAGAATTTAAGTAAAGAAATTATTATTGATAAAGTAGGTGGACTTGATTGAATCATTTGAAAGGCTTTATAAGTAAAAACTGAGGTTACACAGAGAATAAACTCTTGGCCTGAAACTGAAGCATCATCTCCTGCCTGAGTTTCAGCTGGCACTATGAATTTCAGAGTTGTTAGCCCCAAAATTACAGGAGCCAGTTCTCACACATATATATACACACATACCTGGTGACATACTGATTCAACCTGTATGCTGAGTAAATAATCCGAGAAGAAAAACGTGGCATCAGGATTGGAGGAAGACTCATTAACAACCTGCGATATGCAGATGATACAACCTTGCTTGCTGAAAGTGAAGAGG
>NW_006408653.1:6686881-6694746 GCF_000296735.1 Chrysochloris asiatica
TGATGGACTCAAGTGTGGCAGCAGTAGTGAGGTTGGCCCAGGATCGGACATTGTTTCGTTCTGCTGTGCATGGGGTTGCTATGAGTCGGTTCCGACTCAATGGCACCTGACAATAACAACAACAAAAGAAGTTTTTAGGAGTTTCAAAGAGATTAACTTCAAGCTTATGAGTGACTTGAGAATCTTCATCAACCCAATGGTCCAGGGTCCAACAGTTAAGCATACTTTCATTTTATGGGAAGTAAATAAAAAAAAAATTTTTTTTTTCATTCTATTTCTGGGTTTTGCTTTCCAAACCCCATTCTGTTGACCTATAAAATGAAAACAATTTTGCTGGCCCAATGTATTATATATATATATATATTCAAAGCAATATGAGTACAACCAATAAGTTGAACTTGAACAAATTAAATGTGAGTACATATAGGGGTTGACTTAAAAGGAAATTTGAAAACTATTCTTATTATAATATTTTTGCAAGCAGAATAATGCTGCCTCCTCTACCCAAAGATGTGCACATCCTAATCCCAGGAAATGGAGAATATGTTATGTTATAAGGAGCTCTGGTAGCGTAGTGGTTACGAATTGGGCTGCGAACCTCAGGGTCAGCTGTTCGAAACTACCAGCTGTTCTGCGGGAGAAAGATGAGGCATTTGCTCCCGTAAAGATATACAACCTCGGAAACCCTGTACAGGGTCGCTATGAGTCGGAACCAACTCCACGGCACACAGCAACATATGACAAAGCAGTAAACCAAGATTGCTGATCAGCTGACTTTAATATGAGTTATCTTGGGTTATCTTGGCAAGCCCAATGTAATTTCAAGATTTCTAATAGTGGAAGAGGAAGGCAGAAGAGAAGATTAAAGTGATGTGATGTGAGAAGTAATCAATTTACCATCACTGCCTTGGAAGATGGAGACCATGCACCAAGAACAGTGGGCTGCCTCCACAAGCTGGAAAAGGCAAAGAAACAGAGTCTCCCCAGAAGCCTCCAGAAAAGAATACAGCCCTGCTGACACCTTGATTTTAGGCCAGTGAGATATACATCCTGCTTCTAACCTACAGAACTGTAAGACAGTACATTTGTATTGCTTTAAACCACCACACTTGTGGCACTGTTATAGTAGTAATAGGAAACCATTACAAATATAGTTTCATTCCTATAATAATCTCTCTTTGTTCCTAACTTTTGGTTAGACTTAATTTGTGAAGGAGTATATTTTCTGTAACCACTGGATGGTGATAAGAGGAGATATTGGCTAAACTGGTTAAAAAATTAATGTTTTCTTTTGCCTTTGAAGCTGCCACATTTGTAGACTGTTCTGCAGTATTTTATCTCACATTTGAAAAGCTATGTTGACTCTCATTGACCTTTATCTTAGTTTGGGTTACTCTAAGCAGTGCAAAGGAGCTCTGGTAGCGTAGTGGTTATGAATTGGACTGTGAACTGCAAGGTCAGCAGTTCGAAACTACTAGCTATTCTGCAGGAGAAAGATGAGACTTTCTGCTCCTGTAAAGATTTACAGCCTCGGAAACCCTGTACAGGGTTGCTGTTAGTCGGAACCGACTCCACGGCACATAACCACCACCACCACCAAGCAGTGCAAATGGTTAATATGCTAAACTGCTAATCAAAAGGTTGGAAGTGTGACTTCACTCAGAGGTGCCTTGAAAGAAACGTTTGGCAATCAGAAATCAGTCATTAAAAACCCTTTGGAATTCTGACACATGGGGTCACTATGAATCAGAATTGACTCCACTGAAGCTACTATATACTATGAAAAGCAGATACTGAGAAAAGAACTTGCACTGAGATCGTTTATTTGGGAGGCAATCCCAAGACTGAACAGTTAGAAGCACCTGTCCAATGGCTTTCTTCTTCCCTTGGTTGATGGTTGCCTCAGAAGGTTTTACTACCTCCCCTGCATATCCATGCTCAGTAACCTCCTGTGACTATCCCACTTTTCCTGTTATCAGAAAATCACCAGGCTGAAGGCAAGATGTGGTCAGTGTGGGAAGGGAGTGGCTGTTCTCTCGGAACTTTCACTAGACCCACATCTGCAAATGGATTCAGATGTATGACCAAGAAGGAGTGAGACTGAGAGACATCTGGTTGTCTATACGTTGTTTGCATCATCCATTAATACTGATTTGTCACTGGTCTTCAAAGTGCTGGCAGTAGTCATTACAATGCAACAAAACAAAACTTAAAGGGTTAGTGTAAGAAGCCACAACCCAGTCCCGCTGTTGATCACTGGCTTGTAAAACATGGGGTCTGAGGCTATAATTGATATTCATCATCTCCCTTCTTCTACACTCATTCTATATTCCCCTCACCCCTAACCAACACTTCAGTTCCTCTAAATTGTTTGCTTGGTGGGGATCTGAGTACTTTTGTTTCCATGTTCCTGTTGGACTTTGATATGCTACCATTGCTTACTTACCATTATCCCCTTGCATGAAAGCACCAAGACGCACCTAGTGAGCCCTCTGGAATCGAGACATATCCTCTCTGTTCCCACTGTGCAATGAGAGATTCCATTCAGATTCAATTCCTTAAGTGAATCACCTTTATTTACTTTGCACGAGTAGAGTAAATTTTTTTTTTTTTTTTTGCCTCTGATTTCCTGTCCAGAGTAGGAACCCAAAGTATCAGGGAATATTTACCATTTCTAGTACAGTGGGACTCTTACTTTGGTGGAAGCAGTACAGTAATCATCTGGCAAGCAAGACTATTAACACTGAAAAATCTAAAAATGTGGGGAAAGGAAGAAGAACGTTTTTATGTAGATCACTGGGAATGATGGTGAGAAGAAGAAATTCTTCCATTCATTACCTCTTGGTATCTAGACCTTTGCATTCTAGAGGCATAGCAAAATGGTTGTGTGTTGTAACAGAAAACTGGAATGCTAAAATAAACCTATGGCAGGTCTATGAGTGTGCATTGCCTTCCTTTTCACGTGACCGCACACCTCTTATGACCATCCTTCCCTATGGGACTGAAAAGAACAAACTGGTGGGATGAATACCAACTGACAGAGGCCATGATTACTTGTACTGAAAAGATAGGACATCCAGCATAGCAGCTGAGATTGTGACTTTAACTTCATTAAACTTAAGGAGTCAACTATAATTATCCACAATCTATCTGCAGGGGCTGAACAGATGAATATATTTAAAGAAGTCCTGGCTCTTTTTAGTAATTTATGATGCTACGAGTCTCTGCATCAGCATGCATCTCTCAGTTTGTCATACTGTGATGACTTGCATGTTGGCAGTGATTCTGGAAACTATGCCACTGGTATTTTAAATACCAACAGGGTCACCCACGGTGGACAAGTTTCAGCTGAACTTCCAGGCTAAGACAGACTAGGAAAAGGGAGAGGCAGAGTACTTCTAAGTGTATAGTCACTGGAAAACGTATTAATAGCAGTAGAATAATGTCAGATAGCATCAGAATACTGAATATCAAAACAGGATGAAGAACACCAGAATATTGTCTAATACAGTGCCAAGAGATGGGCCCCTCAGGCTAGAAGGCACTCAATATACAACTGGGGAAGAGCTGCCTCCTCAAAACAGAGTTGACCATGATGGCACAAATATAGTAAACTTTTCAGGACCTTCAACTGCTGGTAGGGCACAACTCAAAATGAGAAGAAACACCTGTAAACATCCATTAATAATCAGAACAGGGAATGTACAAAGTATGAATCTTGGAAAATTGGAAGTTGTAAAAAATGAAATGGAACACATAAGTACAGCATCTGTGATCCATGGAGGGCTGCAAACAAGTTCCTTAGTAAATACACTTGTCTTAGACTCATTGTTGTTGTTAAGTGCCATCAAGTTGGTTCTTACTTATAGCGATCCCGTATGGGGTTTCTGAGGAGTGGCTAATGGATTTGAACAGCCAATCTTGTCGTTAACAGTCCAGTGCGTATCCTACAGCACTACACTAGGACTCCTTTGTCTCATTGTTGTTATTGTGAAGTGCTGTCGAGTTGATCCTGACCCATAGGGACCCTGTATAGGGTTTCTGAGGAGCAGCTGGTGAGCTTTAACCACTAACCTTGAAGTTCAAATGGCTTTGCAGTCTGGTGCGTTAACCCACAGCACCACACTGTCATTAGGATACGTTAAGAAAACAGCCCCACTGTGGCTTCCAAGTGTTTCTACTGGGCCAGAGAGGTCAATTTAGAAGGTTATGTGACTATTTGGGGGGGGCATTCCAATCTTGATAGACTGTCTAGAAGGACACAGGAGATCAAAGGGGCTTACTAAGAAGAAGTTTTGAGAAAAAGGCTGAGGAATTTTTGCTCCCATTATGACACTGCACCTGCTCATTTTTGAAGACTGTCCTAGGAGAATTCTGTTGGGAACCTTACCTCATCTAACCTATAGCCTTAGTCTTAACCCTGTCAGACTTTTTTTAGTTTCCCAAACTCAAAGAATATTTAATAGGAGCATAACAAGTCTCTCAAAGATGCCAAAACTGCCATTTTGATGTGGTGTAGATCAAAGAGTACAGAATTCTTCAGGGAAGAATTAGAAAGATGGCAATGCTGCCTTCAGAAGTGTATAGACCTAGATGGAGGAGATGTCTAGAAACATTGGCTTCACATTTTGATATTTTTAGTTTATAAAGGTTTCTGTGTTTTTATAGCAATATTTTTGACTTACCCAGTAGTATTTGTGTGTGTTATATATGGATTCATATGCAGAGATCTAGGGTCTAAAGAACACGTTCCACTCTTGGGTCTTCTTCTTTGATAATGGTTAGATCCTCCTTCCTGCTTCTAGCATTATACTCATGCTAGAGTTTCAAGTTTTTACAATTCACTTAACTCTGTTAACATCCACAGCTGATTCGTGTCCGCCTATTAGTATCTTCTCACCCGTTCTTGCGTAGACACATTAGGAAGAGAGTTATTTGGTGTGGTGCTGTAGGGTAAGCATTGGGCTACTAACTCTATGGCCAACAGTTCAAACCCACCAGTTGTTCCTCGGAAACCCTATACAAGGTTGCTATGAGTTGGAACTGACCCAACGACACTTAACAACAACAACAAAAAGACTAAGGCTAAAATAGACATATTAAATAATTCATTACACCATAGTGTTCAGCTATTAGATAGGAGGTTGGCAGTTGGGACCAACCAAAGTTACATTAAAAGATACGTCTGGAAATCTGCTTCCAAAAGATCACAGCCTTGAAAACCCTATGGAGCAGTTCTACCCTGCGTGCATAGGATCTCCTCGGGTTGAAATCTACTTGTCAGCAACTAACTACAATAACAAACAACTTTCAACACCTCTCTTCCATATAGAGTTAAATATGTAAGTGTTTATAAAAATCAAACCTGTAGTATTGCTATTTTTACATAAAGAAATCTGTGAAAGTTTAGTATTTTAAGCACTTGTAATTTGTTTAAAAGAATTGGGCTTCTATAGAGCAGTTTTATGATTCCAGTTTTAAATGTGGAATTGAATAATTGGATTAGAATTGAGATTTTTTTAAGTCAGAAGTTTAATTTATTACATTTACATGATTTACTTAAGCAATTTGGGAGGTTTTATTGAATCAAAATATACTTAAAAGGGAAATGGAATATATTAAATTTACAAATGTAGTGAAGAATATTTAAAGGTATTTAATTAATTAAGTTTACAAATGTTAACATAAAGCCCTTAAAACTATTTGCTAAAATGTGTTAGACTTATAATTTTTGTGAGGTAAATTTAAAAGCTTAAGGAAGTGTTGATTATGTAACCCTAATGAATTGAATATTATTTTTCAAACCAAAGAAAATCTCTGAAAGTACTATCTGTGTACAAAAGCTACTCTTGAGTACATAGAAAAACTCAAATTTAACAATACCCATCCTTTGTGTCCTGGTGTGGTGCTGTAGGATAAGCAACTGAGTGCTAAACACAAAGGCAGTGGTTCTAACCCACCAGCTGCTCCTCAAAAATCCTATACAGGGTCGCTATGAATTGTAATCAGCTCAATAGTACTTAACAACGGCATCCTTTGAATAGAAAATTCTGGTATATGGATACTCATCTACTAAAAGTCTATTTTTCAGACATTTTGATCTTGTGAAGATAATATCTGAATGTTATTGTTAAGTGCTGAATAGGTTCATTTAAAAGAGCCAAATTAGTTGAGCTTTTAGCTACCACTTGATTATCTATCCTCTTCTATTCTTTGGATTCCTTTCTAATTGCCTCAATGTTGAGGTCTTCCCCAATTAATGAGTGGCCATGATGAAATGTCAACTTTTATAAATTAGTCTTCCTCATACACAAAACATTAACCTTTTGTTTTCTCTCTTCTTAGAAACCACAGAATAGACTGAGTTTCAGGTTTATCTGAATCAGGAAAAAAAACGTGGAAATTTTTAGGTTGAAGGAATGTGTTAAAAAAACTTGGGAACTGGTGAAGATAGGGGATTATAACAAAAGTCTGTATGTAACCTTAACTATAGTGTTCACTAAGAAAATCATTATAGCAACATAGGTTGGTGTGTTTACAGCTGGGTTCTCCCCCATCCCCATAAGATTAAAAAAGAAAGGAGAAAGGGAAGTAGATGAGACATTCCTGTGATCGAAGAGCCTAAAACAGTAGACTTCAAAGCTTCTGAAGAAACCATTCTTGTAATCCCCAGCTTAATTCCCCCTAAGTACCAACTGGCAAGGTAGATCGGAATGGCTTAAATTCTTATAGGGATTCCCAGTAGGAAACTTTAAATGGATGTAATGACCACTGAGATAATGGGGGTAAGGATTTTATTTTCCCCACAATTTTTAGTTAGAAAAGTCCTTGTTTTGAAGAGTTAACTAAAATGCATAAGAATATTGATTATTTGGTACTTACTTCCATGTTTTTTGCAAATTTCATCCATCCATCCATCTATACCTATCTATCTATGTAAGTAATTACTTATCCTTTTATTCTACACAAATTTGTAGGCCCTAAAAAGTATGTGTAGACTTTTGTTTAGAGTTTTAGTGGAAGAACAAGTAAGTGGCATTAGAGTTAGAAGCAGTGGAGGGTTTAGTTGTCCTATTCCTTCCCCAGTCTGTCTCAGCTGCAGTCTTGGTTTAACCTAATTCCTTGCTATTCTTAACAAAGACAGGGAAGACCTTGTCCCTAGCCTGAGCCTCAACCTGCTGGCATGGGGGCTGGTGTTTTGTATAAATCTTTTCATCTTCTTCCCCAAGAGCCTTATTTCACTTACTCTTGTCCTCATATAATGGATAAGGGTTGGGAGTGGAAGAGAAAAGAAAGAAAGAGATAACAGATTCTAGAACTGTAACACCATAACCAGTCCAACTTTACACTGGCCTACTGACTTACGTCTTGTGCTTTCAGCCCATACTGATCAGCACTTTGTGGATATTACCATCTGCCAAGGTCCCAGTTGGCCATATTCTGTTCCGTTCTTTTTCTGCTCTGTCCTATCCTTTTCTGTCCTGTCCCATGAAACTGCCATTCTGTCTTCTGTTCATTTCTTTCTTTCATGTGCCACCTGGACTTGGCTGTTCTCTCATTAGTTAGTACTCCTGAGAGCTTAGTCTTTCTTGGATATTATCCTGATATTGTTATTGTTGTTGTTAAGTGCCATTGAGTCGGTTCCAACTTATAATAGTGACCCTGTATAACCTGTATGCTAAGCAAATAATCCTAGAAGCTGGGTTATATGAAGAAAAACATGGCATCAGGATTGGAGAAAGACTCATTAACAACCTGTGATATGCAGGTAATACAACCTTGTTTGCTGAAAGTCAAGAAGACTTAAAATATTAACTGATGAAGATCAAAGAGCACAGCCTTAGGTATGGATTGCATCTCAATGT
>NW_006408653.1:6694846-6695580 GCF_000296735.1 Chrysochloris asiatica
CAGCACTGATGGACTCAAGCATGACAACAGTAGTGAAGTTGGCCCAGGATCAGGCAATGTTTCATTCTGCTATGCATAAGGTCACTATGGGTTGGTACTGATTTGATGTCACCTAGCAACAACAAACCTGGGGGCAAAAACAGTTTAGTGTTAGGCTGCTAATCAGAAGGCTGACAATTTTAACCCACCCAGTGATTATGCAGGAGAAAGACCCGATTTCTGTAAATTACAATCTAGAAAAGCCTATGGGATTGTTTTACTCTGTCACACTGAATCACTATGAGCCCAACTCAACTTGATGATACCATAGTAAGAAAACATGTTTGTGTGTGTATGTACATATATATTATTATATATGGTGTGGTGCAGCAGGATAGTGTACAGACCCGCAAGGTCAGTTTGAATCACAAAGTTGGCTGCTCAAACTCACCAGTCGCTCCTTGGAAACCCAACATAGGATTGCTATGAGTTGGAACCGACTCGACAGCACTTAACAACAATATATGTATGTATGTTGTTGTTAAGTGCCGTCAAGTCGATTCTGACCCATAGCGACCCTGTATAGGGTTTCCAAGGAGCAGCTGGGGAGCTTGGACTGCTGACCTTGCAGTTCAAACAGCTTTGCGGTCTGGCGCATTAACCCACAGTGTCACACCAGGATTCCACAATATATGTATACATATATATATAAATACCTAGCTAATTGCAATAAAAGGTGAACAGGAGTGGCAGTA
>NW_006408653.1:6703923-6704941 GCF_000296735.1 Chrysochloris asiatica
GAACTGCTGACCTTGCAGTTCAAATGACTTTGCAGTCTGATGCATTAGCCCACAGCGCCACACTAGGACTCCATCTCTCTCTCTCTCTCTAATCTATCTGTCTGTCTATCTATCTATCTATCTATCTATCTATCTATCTATCTATCTATCTATCTATTTATCTGTCTGTCTGTCTGTCTGTCTGTCTATCTATCTATCCATCTATCTAACTCCTGGTATGACATTGTAGGATCAGCACTGGATTTTGAACCACAAGAAACCCTATACAGGGTTTCCAAACAACTTTATGACACTTGACAACAACTGGCATCGTATGATAAGCATTGGACTGCAAACCACAAAGTTTTGGGAGAAAGGAGAAAGATGTAGCTTTCTGCTTCTGCAAAGATTTAAAACCTCCAACCGTATATATATATAAAATTTTAACAAATTGTTGCTGTTAGTTGCTGTTAAGTTGAGTGTGACTCATAGCAACCCAATAGTGTGCTCAGTAGAAATGCTTCAGAGGATTTTCAAGGCTCTGTCTTTTTAGAAACAGATCTACAGGCCTGTCTTCCTAGGTGTGTCTGGGTGAGTTCAAACCCTTGATCTTTCTGCTAGTTGTTTTTGTTGTTAAGTGCGGTGGGGTTGGTTCTCACTCATAGCCACCCTGTATAGGGCTCCCAAGGAGCAGCTGATGGGTTTGAAATGCTGACCTTGTGGTTCATAGTCCTGTGCTTATTATGTTACCTTAGGTGCTAATCCATTTGAGCCAACCAGAGACTCCTAAAAGTTCATACTTGAACATATTTTTAACATCACGTAAGAAGTTCGAGAACTTCTTCGAGCAGCGAGAACTTCTTCGAGCAGCGAGACGTGTAGTGTGGAGCTCCAACAACAACAACAGGGAATACTGGGCCACAAGGCTGTTTAACTGCAAGTTGTAGAAAGCCTCATCTCTCTCACGTGGAGGGCCCGGAGGATTTGAGCTGCTGACAGTGGGGTTCGCAGCCAGGTTTTTTAACCACTACACTACCAG
>NW_006408653.1:6707588-6719484 GCF_000296735.1 Chrysochloris asiatica
CAATTGTGAGGTTAGCCTAGGACAGGCCAGTGTTTCATTCTGTTGTGCATAGGGTCACTTTGAGTCAGTACTGACATAAAATGGCACCTAACAATAACACCAACAGCATCTATCAAAATAAACTTCAAAGGTATGCATGGTAAAATCTTTCTGAACAGTGATTTGGCAGCATAGATCATGAGCCTTAAACATATGAATAACTTGACCCAAAAGTTCTACTTTTGGAAATTATTCTAAGGCAACAATCAAGTATGTATGAAAAAGATGCTGAATGTAACATTGTTTATAAGAGAGAAAATGTAAGCAACATAGTATTAAAAAATAGCAGCTTAATTAAATTTTAACACTGTAGTTATAAAGAATATTATGGGACGTCCTGATGTGGTGCTATAGTTATCTGGCCTGTTAACCATGAGGTCGGTGGTTCAAGCCCACCAGTCATTCCCCAGAAATCCTATACAGGGTCAATATGAATCAGAATTGACTCAACAGCACTTAACAACAACAACAATAGGAGAATAGTTAATGACTTGAATTTTGTTGTTGTTATTGTTGTTAAGTGCCATCGAATTGGTTGTGACTCATAGGGACCCTGTTTAGGGTTTCAGTGGAGCAGCTGGTGGGTTGAACTGCTGACCCTATGATTTGCCATCTAGTGCTATCCTACAGTGTTACACCAGGAGTCCAATAACATGGACAGATATGATATATTTTAAATAAAAAATTAAGTTTCAAAGTCACCTCATTTAAATTATCTAGATATAGGTATATTCATGGACTAAACATCAGAGGGATATATACCAAAATGTTAATGTTTGTCATTGAGGGACAGGAGCGCAGTGGCTTCATACAATAAGCACTGGACTGTGAACCATAAGGTCAGTGGTCTGAGCCCACCAGCTGCTTCACAGGAAGATGTGGGTTTTGCATCTGCAAAGGTTTAAAGCCTCAGAAACACTATACAGGGTTGCTATGAGTTGAAATGACTCCACAGTACTTAACAACATCATTGAGTGAAGCAGCCTGGGTGACACAGTGGTTAAAGTGCTCAGCTACTTACTGAAAATATTGACCCCACCAGCTACTCCGCAGGAGAAAGTTACAGCACTCTGCTTCTGTAAAGATTTATTATCTTGGGAACCTCATGGGGGCATTTCTAGTTCTAGTTGGTTCTGTCAGGCTGTTATGAGTTGGAATTGACTCCATAGCACTAATTTTTTTTTTTTTTTAATCATTGCCCCATGGCTTCAGTGGTTGGTGTATAAATTTGAATAGTAATTGTATTGATTGGTCTTCCTTGTAGACATATGAATATTATCCTATCGCTGACAGCATTATACTTCAAGATAGATCTTGAAATGTTCTTTTTGATAATGAATGTGATGTCATTCTTCTTCAGTTTGTTATTTCTGACATAGTAAAGCATGTGGTTATCATATTCAAAATGGTCAAAACCAGTGCATTTCAGCTCATTAATGCCTTAGATATTGATGCTTGTATGTTCCATTTCATTTTTGACAACTTCCAATTTTTCTACATTCATAGTTCATACATTCCATGCTCTGATTATTAATGGATGTTGACAACTGTCTCTACTCATTTTGAGCTATGCCCCATCAGTAAAAGAAGGTCCTGTACACTTTACTCCATTTGTTTCACCATGGTCAACTCTAATTTGAGAAGGCAGCCCTTCCCACATCATATTTTGAGTGTCTTCCAACCTGAGGGGCTCATCTTCTGGCTCTGTATCTGACAATATTCTGATGCTCTTCATTTCATTGTATTTCAATAGTTAATATTCTTGTGCTGACAGTGTTTCACTGCTATTCATATAGTTTTCAGTTACTAAATATTCGGAAATAGTTTGTCTCTCTTTCTTTCTGGTTTGTCTGGAAGCTCAGCTGAAACCTGTCCATCATGAGTGACCCTTCTGGTATTTAAAATAGTGGTGAAATAACTTCTAACATCACAATAACACGTAAGCCACCTCAGTACATCAAACTGATAGATGAGTGGTGGCATTGCAGGCTAACGAGGCATATTTTTATGAAAATGATTAATTTTTCCAAACAAATCTTCATAGAAGAATTGATGCATTTGAGTTATGGTGTTGGAGAAGAATATTAAGGGTACCATGCACTGCCCAAAGAACAAACCAATCTGTGTTGAAAGAAGTACAGCCAGAGTGCTCCTTAGAAGCCACCAGGATGCTGAGATTCCATACGTCTCTCATAATTTGGACATGTTATTTGGAGGGATAATCATCCAAATTGATTGGTAAAGTGGAAGGTCAGTGAAAAAGAGAAATACCCCCAATGAGATGGATCGGTACAGTGGCCTAGCAATGGGCTCAATTGTAACAACAATTATTAGGGTGACACAGGACTGGCCAGTGTTTTGTTCTGTTGTACCTAAGGTCACTTTGCGTCGGAACTGACTTGGTAGTGCCTAACTACAACAACAACATTTATTAGACAGGAACCTTCCTTGGGTGGTACAAACAACTAAGCACTAGACTGTCCAAAGGTTGGCAGTTCAAGTCCACCCACATGTGTCTCAGAAGAACAGCCCTGGCAATCTATTTCTAAAAACCAGTCATTGAAAACCTTATGGAGCACAGTTCTCTGACACACATAAGGTTGCCTTGAGGAAATGTCTAGAAGGCAACTGGTCATTAAGCTGATGAGAGGTGTTCACCATGGAATATGCATGCTGTAAGACAGACACTTTAGAGAGTGGAGCACCCACCAGAAAGCAAACTTTTCTCCTGATAATATTGGGCATTTCTTCAGTGTATTTCGGCACTATCTAAATGCACAGGCTAATATGCATTTAGATAGTGCAGAAATATTGCTAACTCTAAAATCAAAATTTACTTTAAAATTGACAAAGCTAAAAGACAATCCATTCTAATATTTGAAATGATTTTTGCATGCTACAGTTTCAGTGTCATCTATGTTCACTAAGAATTGACCAGATGGCAACAAGTTTGATTTGTGTGTATGTGTGCTGCTGCCAAGACAGCTTACTTTTAGGCTATTTATTTTAAAAATATGCAGTTATTGCTTCTTTTCATGACTATAAAGTGTATGAAAGATTCAGAGATACATCTGCAAACCCTTTTCCGTGCATATAATAAAAGTTGTGTGGTTTATACTGCTAGACTCTCCCTTTCCACCTCTAGTTTTAGTCACAGAAATAAACTTCTCTGACTCTGTAGGAGAAGCACTGGAGTGCTGGCCACAAGGTCAATGGTTCGAGCCTACCAGTCGATCCATGAGAGAAAGATGAGAGGCTTTCTGCTCCTGAGCAAATATGCAGTCCTGGAAACCCTCTACAGGGTTAGCAGCAGAAACTGACTCCATAGCACTTAGCAACAACAACCTTTGAAAAAATGGAGCCCTGGTGATGCAGTGATTAGAGCACTGAACTATTAACCCAAAGGTCAGAATTCAGACCACCAGCTGTTTCATGGGAGAAAGATGCAGCAGTCTGCTACTGTAAAGATACACAGTCTTCGAAACCCCATGGGGTAGTTTTGCTGTGTCCTATAAGGTTGCAGGGAATCCTGCTGCGGTGCTGTGGGTTAATGCAAACTTGGTTTGAATCACAAGATCGGCATTTCAGCTCACCAGCCGCTCCTCAGAAACCCTATACAGGATCACATTAGTTGGAACTGACTCAATGGCATTTAACAACAACAAATAAGGTTGCTATGAGTTGGAATCGACTTGACAATGGGTTCATTTCTTTAAATTACCAAGTTATTATTTCTCTGCTCTATAAGTACTCTAAAAAAGTGTGGAAAACATAGCTATATTTCTACTAGGTTGTTCTCTTAAGCTATTAAAGGAGCTCTGGTAGCGTAGTGGTTATGAGCTGGGCTGCTAACCTCAAAGTCAGCAGTTCGAAATTACCAGCAGTTCTGCTGGAGAAAGATGAAACTTTTTGCTCCCATAAAGATATACAGCCTCAGAAACCGTATACAGGGTAGCTATGAGTCAGAACTGATGCCACAGCACATAACCACCACCTTAGGATATTAACTCTTTAGAAATTGTGCTTCTAATCTTTTCTAGCTTGTCTCTCCCCACATTGTCATATGCTTTATAAAGACAGAGTCTGTTTTATTTACCTTTTTAGGACACTTACCTAGCAATGGCCAGCACATACTAATCTAATCAATAAGTATATGTTAAATTGACCCTAATTAAAATATTTTTTAAACTCCTTTATTCTTTTTTACCTTCTTTTTCTCTCTCCTTTCATCAAACAATGTATATTTATTGAATTTTTCTTATGAGCAAGACACCATGCCAAACACAACACAAAATTTTAGATTTTATTATCCTTGACCAAGAATCCTAAGTGTATAAAGCTGTACAGTTGGAAAGGTAGGTACTGTTTCTACCTTTTAGGTTTTCAAAGAAATTTGGGGAGATTAGATGAAGATAGTATCCTGAGCACATACCTCTCATATTACCAAAAATGTCATAAAATTACAGAAACAGTATTTTCAAATGAACTATCAATAACTCTGCCAACAATCAAGAAAGAGTTCTAATAGCAAACCAGAAATTTTGAAAAATTCCTATTAATTAAAAAGCAAAACAAAACCTATTAAATAGAATCAGATTATGGGTGAAATAACCCATGTAAAACACAGCCCAAAACAAGCACAAAAGAGTTGTTGTTGTTAAGTGCCATTGTCAAGTCGATTCCAACCCATAGTGACCCTGTATAGGACTTCTGAGGAGCAGCTGGTGAGCTTGAACTGCCAACCTTGCTGTTCAAATGGCTTTGCAGTCTGGCACATTAACCCACAGCACCACACACAGCTCTAGGGGAGCCCAAGCTCAGAGGAAGTGGCTATAAGGAGAAGAAAAGGTCTCTAGGCATACAGTAAAAAAAAACTTAATTGGCAGCCCCAGGTGCTGCTATGTGGTAGTCCCTCCCCTTCCTGTGCTGACCTTGGGAAGCCTACACGCTATGTAAAAAAAAGTCTCTGGTGCTAGAAGTCAGGCTAATGTCTCCGAGAAGGTTAATACCTCAGACTGCAAAGTCATTTGAACGAGCTGCAAGGTCGGTGGTTCAAGCTCACTAGCTGCTCCTTGCAAACCCTATACAGGGTCACTATGGGACAGAATTGACTCAACGACACTTAACAACAACAACTACCTGTACTTAAAAAGGTTGGGGAACCTCCATATTCAGAAGATAAGATACTAAGAGGCTTTTAGCAGTATAACCTCTTTCTCCCACAATCGGCAAGGCTGGCTTACAGTAAACATAGAAGCAGGTGTACAGAGATTTTCAAAGATCGATCCACATTCTTAGATGTTTCCTAAATATCTGAGAAAAAGCAAATAGAATAAACAGAAAAATTAACTATTAAAAGTAATAGAGCAAACAGAGGAAGAATTTATAATAAGTACAATCATTATTAATTGTGGTCAAGTTGATTCTGAATCACAGTGGCCTTGTATCCTCAAAGATTCCAAGAGATTTTTGCATCCAGCAAAGATAAGCAACTACAGATTTTAGAGAATAAATATTTGTCACAAAAGATGAATTTCCTTAATATATGTAACACTCTTATAAATTAATTAAGAGACCAACAGTGTTATATGAAAATGGGCAAGGATAAGATAATATAATGTTTGTTAACTGAAACTATATTCAACTCCTTTCCTGGGAAGAAAAATGAAAACTGAAACTACAATTATGTTATTTTTCACCTGTAGGATTCGGGATGTTCTAATGCCATGTGGGTTGATGGGATCATGAGAAAATAAACTCTCATCCATTGCTGGTAAGAGTACCATCAGTATGGTCGGTATAAAGAACAGCTAGCACAGTTAGGCAGAATATATCAAGTTATAATATTAGCTTACATAAATGCATACACATAAGCAAAATTTTTCTTATGTATGCATAAAGATGAATTGTATTAAAAAAAATACTACATTGTAGACAACAAAATGATCTTCCAACAGGAAAGTGGTTGAATAAATTATAGTACATCCATACAGGTAGTGGTAGTTAAGTCCACTTGACTGGACTAGGATAACGTTTAAGCTGTGGTTATCCCCTTTACGAGATCTAATATATGTAGTTAACTCCTTGATGATTGGCTTTAAGCAGTCAACCAATTGAAAGGATGTTTCCTCAGGGGTGTGGCCTGCTTTCAACATAATGCATACTCAGACAAAGCTTGCTTGCTTTCTGCTGGGTCTGAATATTGCATTTGATTCATCCTCTAACCTCTGGTTCTTTGGGCTTGAACCAATGGCTTGTTCTATTATCTGTCTGCCTGCCTGCCAGACCTGCCTTCTGGTCTGCCTGCTGGACCTGCCTGCCCACTGCACATGCCTGCCTACCTGCTGATCTTGGCTTATTTGACCTGGACTTAAGACTCTCCCACCTACAGATATTCTTGTACATAAGTATTATAAATACATGCTTTAAAAACAAGTGAAAGAATACTGAACAAGACTTTTTATTGCACTGTCACTTGTAATTGGAAAAAGTTAGAAATAAACCAAATGTCCATTAATAGTAGACTGAATAAATAAGGTGCAACAATTTAAATGATAGAATACCATTCGATTGTAAAAAAACGTATGTAGAAGCCTTGTTGTTGTTAAGTGCCGTGGGGTCAGTTCTGACGCATAGTAACCCTGCATAGTGTTTCCAATGAATGGTTGTGCATTTGAACTTCCAACCTTTCAGTTAGCCATCCAATGCATATCCTACAGCACCACACCACCACTCAAGAGTTGGGTATAGAGAATCTGTCTGCAAATCACAAGGTCAGCAGTTTGAAACTACCAGCTGTTCTGTGGGAGCAAGATGAGGCTTTCTGCTCCCGTAAAGATTTACAGCCTCGGAAACCCTGTACAGGGTCACTATGAGTCAGAACTGACTCCATGGCACACAGCCACCATTCAAATATAGATACTCTAATGGCTTAGTGGGTTATGCATTGGGATACTAACCCCAAGGTCAGCAGTTTGAATCCACCAGGCACTCAGTGGGAGAAGGAGGAGACTGCCTACTCTCATAAAGACTTACAGCCTCAGAGACTCAATACAAGGTGCTATGAGTTCAACTTGACTCCACAGACCCTGACCTCAGTCACCTTCTAAGCTGGCATCAACCAGATCAGGGGCCCTAACTCCATACAACATTTATATCAATAAGAATTCCATCTAGGACTTCTATCCCACCTGGTGAGTTCTTGGCTTACAGAGGGTGTCTGTCATGGATTGAACTGAGTTACTCTAAAATATGTGTCTGCTTGACCAGGTCATGATTTTCAGTTGTTTGGTAGTTATATGGTGATGTGATCTGAAGTGATAAACCAATAAAAAGATTAAGGGTGGAATTGTTGTTGTTGTTAAGTGCCGTCCAGTCAGTTCTGACTCATGACAACCCTGTATAGAGTTTCTGAGGAGCAGCTGGTGGATTTGAACAGCCAACCTTTTTGTTAGCAGTCCAATGCTCATCCTCCAGTTCCGCAGCACCCCCTGAATCCCATCATGGCCCCGATACCGTGTAAAGAAGATTCCCAAGGATATGGCTTGCAACACCTTTTATCTTACAAGTGATAAAAGGAGAGAGAAATGAGCAGAGAAAGAGGGACTGACTACCACTAAGAAGGAAGAACTTGGAGTGGAATGTGTCCTTTGAACCTTGGATCCCTGTACCATGAAACTCATAGATCCAGGGGAAGATTGTTGCCAAAATGCATGAGAGCTCCATGGAGGGCACATGTTGAAAGGAGATAAGGACTTTTCCCCAGGAGAAAACCTTCCCTTACAACTGGCTGTATGAATTCGGACTTCTAGCCTCCTAAAGTGTGAGAATACATTTCTGTTTGTTAAAGCCATCCACTTATGGTATTTCAGTTAGAGCAGCACTAAAGAGCTAAGACAGTGTTGGTGCACACTGGTGCCCTGCCCCCCATAGTGTTCTCAGCCTGCCTCATCCCCAGTTTTCTACTTACTTTGTTTTCTTTTCTTTTCCTTTATATTTTACCCTTCCTTTCTCTGGTTTCCTTTTGTCTCTCTTTTGTTCAGGTTCTCTTTTCTCCCACCCTCCCCCTTCTTTCTCGTTTTTGTCTTTTCTCTTACTTTACTATTCTCTTTTCTTTTCCCAACTCCCTAGTTTTGCTCTGCAAGAGAAAGAGAAAGCTCTCTGTTTCCTCAAAGATTTACAGTCTTGGAAACCCTATACAAGGTCTCTATGATTTGGAACCGACTTGAACTTAACATTAACAACCCTAGTTTTATTTCCTGTATTATTTTCTTTTTCCTGTATTTTTTTTCTTTTTCTCTCCTGTTGTTTTTATTTTTCATTCCTTCTTTACTTTTTTGTTATTAAATTCTTATTTCTTGCCTGCTTTCCCCTACTTGTTTTATTTAATTATTTTCTCTGTTGCTGTTTTCTGTTTTTTTTTTTCTTTCTCTTTTTAAAAATTATTATTTTTTGTCCCACTCAACTGGAGAAAGTGACTTCCCATACAGTCCAGCCACAGCTGTGCCTCCTGCAGTCCCACCTACTGTTCAAACATACTACTGGCTCCTGTAACACACAATCATCAACAGGCAGCAGTCAACATCAGCTAAAACCTGCCCTCAACTGTGTTACATAAATAGTGAGCAGAGAACTGCATACAAACTGATATTTTCTATCATACCCACCAGAAGACATACAATTATCAATTAATACAAATACAATGCCACTACAATGTCTCAGAGAAAATGAACAATTTCATATTACACAAAGACACAAAATAGAGTGGCTCAAACAAGTGATCAAATTATAGAGCTAGAAGACCTTTCTGAAGAAGAAATGGCATTTGAACAACTTGATAAGGAATTATAAAGAGTGATATTTAGATATGTTCCTTTTTTTTTTTTTTTGAAAAATTTTATTGTGAATTGAGTGAAGGTTTACAGAGTAGATCATCAGTTTTACATCCAATAAATCATATACTTTATTTCTTCTAAGTAATTATAATCCCCTCCATGTGACAACAGTTATTTCACTTCCTCCCTGTGGTTATTATTTCTATTCCATTCCCCTTCCAAACCCTTCTGCAGTTTGTATTTAGGTAAATGTTGCCCTTTTGATCTTAATGGTTGACCATTCTGTGTTAAGCATACCTTACTAGTATTATTGTTCTCCCTATTTACCTATGTACTAGGCTGAAAATCAAGCCACAAGGGTGAGTTCCTTCCAGACTTAAAGAAAGGGTAGCTGAGAGCCATACTCTCAGGTTCCTCCAGTCTCTTTCTGACCAGTGAGCCTGTTCTTTTTTTAAAATATAAATTTTGAGTTTTGTTCCACATTTTCTCCCACTCTATCCAGAACCTTCTAATACGATCCATTTCAGAGCACTTGATAGTGGTAGCTGGGGACCATCTAGTTCTTCTTATCGAAAGGTTGTGAAGGTTGATGTTCATGTGTTCCACTAGTCCACTCATTCCAAGCTTCTCCAATTTTTAGAACTGTTCTTTCCTCCTCACACAGAGAAACTAATAGTTGCACCTCAGATGGCTGCTCATGCTAAATGACCGTGGTGTGTATTCTGAGACTATGGTCCTGAGCCCTCAGGTTTAGCAACTCATTATCTTAAGGTGTTTAGTAATGTCTAAGAATTGTTCATTATTTCCCCCCTGTATGATCCACCACAATCATAGATATGTTTGCAGTGAAGGTAAATATACCTATAAAAATATCCTCTGTCAAATTTCATATATGATATTTAGGTACTTTCAGTGGATAGATACAAAGATTGAGGAGGCTGCAGATGAAAGCAAAGAGAACATAGGAAAAACTTTTGAAAAATTCAGGAAAACACCACAAGAATAAGCTGATAATGAAAAAAAAAAATTAGAAACCAACAAAGATAGCAAATAGAAATATCTAACACATTCAAAGATCAAGGGAGAAGAATTAATATAAGACTGAATTAGTAAGCTTGAAGACAAATCTTTTAATACTAATCTGCTTGAGGAACAATCGGACAAAAGAATGAAAAAATCTGAAAGAAGTCTCAGAATTATGTGAGATACCATCAAAAGGAATAACTTATATGTGGTTGGAATTCCAGAATAGGAAAAGACAAAGAAAAAATACAGAGAAAATTGTCAAAGGGTTGTTGTAATAAAACTTCCCTAATATCAAGGAACTCTGGTAGTGTAGTGGTTACAAATCGGGCTACTAACCTCAAGGTCAGCAGTTTAAAACTACCAGCTGTTCCATGGGAGAAAGATGAGGCTTCTGCTCCTGTAAAGATTTACAGCCTTGGAAACCCTGTGCAGGGTCGCTATGAGTTGGAATCGATTCCATAGTACTTAACAACAACAACATCATGGAAGAAAAGAAAATTAATGAATCTCAAACAGGATAGACCACAAAAGAAAATCACCAAGACATATCACAATCAAACTATTAAAAAATACAAGGAATTAATCCTGAGAGCAGCTCAGGAAAAATTAGAAGTTACCTCCAAAGGAGAACCAATAGGGCTAAGTACTCTGATTTCTCAGCAGAAACCATAATGACATATATAAAATTTTGAGAGAGAGAGAGAGAGAAAGCCAAACGAGAATCAGATGCCCAGCAAAATTGTTCCTCAAATACAGCAGTGAAATTAGAACATTTTTAGATAAGCAGAAGTTAAAAGAATTTGTGAAGTCCAACCTTACTAAAAATACGAAAGGGAGTTCTTCAGACAGAACTACAACAATGACAAAAGCCTGATATTAACATATATGACCATACCAATCAGAAGTCCACGCAGATACAAAAGTATCCAAAGTAAAACAAATCTATAAAACCTAAAATAGGAAACTAGAGATATCAGTTTGTTATAAAGACAATTACAAAATAAAGAGGGAATGGTACAAAAAGAACTTCCAAATGCAGAGGAAGTCAAGTAGATTTCAAGACAGAACAGACTTTTTAACTTCAGAAGAAATTAATGTATGCTTTATTTAGGTTAAGGGGAAGGCAATAAACAATAAGAGGCAGATGGCAAAAAAAAAAAATATATGGAGGTGGAAGAAGATACTGTGAAGAGTTCAAGAGTTAGACAGGATTGTTATATACACAGTCCTACAATCATGGTGATATATACAAATAGATGCATCAATAGACACATAGGCTGAAAAAGTATTTGAGGAAGAGGAGTAGGAGTATACCCACAAAAATATATATAGGTTTGACAGGAATTTGTACATGATGATGTATCTTTGCTGCAAATATATCCAAGAATGTGATGGAGCATACAGGGGGCAAAACTATGAAAACTTCGTAGACATTGGCAAACATCTTGACAGAATGAGTTACTGGATCTGGGGTCATAGTTTCAGGGGACACTAAGAACAATTGGCATAGCATAGTCCACAAAGACAATGTTCTACATCTTACTTTGGTGAGTAGTGACTGGAATCTCAAAAGCTTTTGGGCAGCCATCTATGGTAAAACTAATGGTCTCTCTTTATTCACAGGAAAAAAGAGTGATGAAAATTGAAGACACTTTAAACAATTAGTTCAATGAGCTAATGGGCCACATGAATATCAGTCTCCATGATCCTGAGACCAGATCCTGGCTACCATTGCCAGCTGCTCTGAAAAGGTTCATGTTTTAAGGTCCAGGATAGAGTGAGAGAAGCTGAATCAAAAACCATATAAAGGACAGTCTTGTTGATGAGATAGAGAATGGTGGAATTCTGTAAGACTATAGCCCTTAGTCCACCACTCATCTGTCAGTTTGTTGTACTGTGGCAGCTTGTCAGTTGCTTTCATTCTGAAAGCTATGCCACCAGTACTTAAATACCAGCAGGGTCACCCATGGTGGACAGGTTTCAGATGAGCTTCCAGG
>NW_006408653.1:6720549-6722261 GCF_000296735.1 Chrysochloris asiatica
AAATACCTTCTTTAGCCAGCAAAAGAGACAACTATACACATGGACCTCACCAGATGGAATACATAGAAATCCAACTGACTATATCTGCAGAAAGAGACAATGGAAAAGTTCCATATCATCAGTGAAAACAAGGCCAGGGGCAGACTGTGGAATATGGACCATTTTCTTCAATTACTCATATGCAAATTCAGACTGAAGCTGAAGAAAATGAAAACAAGTTCACAAGAGCCAAAATATGACCTTGAATATATTCCATCTGAATTTAGAGATCATCTGAAGAACAGATTTGATACATTAAACACTGAAGACCGAAGACCAGAAGGTTGTGGGATGACATCAAGAACATCATACACAAAGAAATAAAAAAGTCATTGAGAAGACAAGAAAGAAGGAAAAGGTCAAAATGGATGTCAGAAGAGATGCTGAAACTTGCTCTCCAGCGTAGAGAAGCTAAAGCAAATGGAAGAAATGAGGAGGTCAGAGCTGAACAGAAACTTTCAAAGATCAGCTCGAGAAGATGAAGCCAATATCACAACAAAATGTGCAAAGATCTGGAATCAGAAAACCAAAAAGGAAGAACATGCTCAGCATTTCTCAAGCTAGGGGAACTGAAGAAAAAATTCAAGCCTTGACTTTCGTTATTGAAAGATTCTCTGGGCAAATTAATGAATGATGCAGAAAACATCAAGACAAGATGGAAGGAATACACAGTCACTGCACCAAAAGGAAGTGGTTAATGTTCAACCATATCAATAGATAGCATATGATCAAGAGCCAATGATATTGAAGGATGAGGTCCAAGGTGCATTGAAGGAATTGGCAAAGAACAAGTCTCCAAGAATTGATGGATTAAAAATTGAAATCTTTCAAGACAGTGAAGTGGGAGAAGTGGCACTCACTCATCTCTGCCAAGAAATTTGGAAGACAGTTATCTGGCTTACTGATTGGAAAAGATCTGTATTTGTGCCCATTCTAAAAAGAGGTGTCCAAATGGAATGTGGAAATCATCGGACAGTCTCTTTGATATCCCATGTGAGTAAAGTTTTGTTAAAGGTAATACAGAAATGGTTACAATCATACATTGACAGAGAACTTCCAGAGGTTCAAGCCAGATTCAGAAGAGGCCATGGAACGAGGGATATCATTGCTGATATCTGATGGATCTTGGCTGAAAGCAGAGCATATCAGAAAGATGTTTACATGTGCTCTATTGACTATGCAAACGCTTTCAATTGTGTGGATCATGACAAACTATGGAAAACATTGCAAAATATGAGTATTCTGGAACACTTAATTGTGCTCATGAGGAATCTGTACCTGGACCAAGAGGCAGTTGTTTGAACAGAACATGGGAACACTGAATGGTTTTAAATTGGGAAAGGTGTGTGACAAGATTGTATTCTTTCACCATACTTATTTGGTCTATATGCTGAGCAAACAATCCGAGAAGCTGAGTTATATGAAGAAAAACGTGGCATCAGGTTTAGAGGAAGACTCATTAACAACCTTAGATATGCAGATGATACAACCTAGCTTGCTGAAACTGAAGAGCACTTAAAACATTTACTGATTGATGAAGATCAAAGAGCATAGCCTTTGGTATGGATTACATCTGAATGTAAAGAAAACAAAGATCCTCACCACTTGACCAATAAACAACATTCTTATCAATGGAGAAAAGATTGAAGTTGTCAAGGACTTCATTCTTCTTG
>NW_006408653.1:6722627-6725192 GCF_000296735.1 Chrysochloris asiatica
AGAAGGATATCATGTTTGGTAAGGTGGAGGATCAGAGAAAAAGATTAAGACCCCCAACAAGATGGGTTGGCCAAGTGGCAGCATTGATGGACTCAAGTGTGGCAACAGTAGAGGTTGGCCCAGGATCGGGCAATGTTTCGTTCTGCTGTGCATAAGGTCGCTATGAATCGGTAGCAACTTGATCGCACATAACAACAACAACAACAACATAGCCCTTGGTCACTTTTTAGGTCTGAAATCAAAATCATCCGTTTTTAGCCAAATAATAGACAGATCTAAAAGGGGAACAATAACACTAGTGAGATGTTATTCTTTTGAATAATCAATAATTTGAGATTTTAAAAAGGCAACATTTACTAAAGGACAATGTTTGGAGGGTTTATAAAAAGAGGAATGAAAATAGGAAACACAGCGAAAAATTGGGATATGATGTTACGTTGAGGGAATTATAATCAATGAGGTGAAACAAAAAGAAAAGAATAAAAACTTAATGCCAGACAAAATATTATCCAAGAAGAAATTTTTTCAAAGGATGAAGTGCGGTATTTCAATTAAGAAATATATATCCACAAGAAAATACAACATTTGTGAACATTATGTTCCTAACAATATAGCTCCAAAAGTATAAGCAAATGTAGCTTCAAAGCATATAAATCAACCAAAACCAAATAAATGTACTGCTCCTTAGAAAACAACAAAGCAAAGAGGCAAAAACAATGCAAGATTTAGTTTTATATAACACTATTACCATATTTGGAATCCTGGTGTGGCACTGTGGGTTAATGTACCATACGGCAAAGCCATTTGAATTGTGAGGTTGGCTCACCATGGTTGGCTCACCAGGGTTGCTATGGGTTGGAACCAACTCAGCAGCACTTAACATCATTACCATGTTTGACATATAACTTTGTATCTAAAATTAAACCAATCAGTATCTAAAATTAAACCAATCAATATATTGTCTTGTTAAATTTAAATAGCATGGAAAATTAACTGTGTGCTAGTCTTTAAAAAAAAAAAATTCCTTCAACTAACTGTAGAAAGCAGAAATTATATAGAATACATTCTTTGATCATAAAACAATAAATTTAGAAACCACACACTATTCTTCAAAGTTAGTTCAAAGAGGATACGCAAAATCCAGCAAAATCCAGCATGCTACTATAACACAGCAGTGACTTTATTGCACTAGCACATTGTGTAATTTGTTCAAGACAGTTGTGTTTTTAAGGAGTATTGCCAAACTTAAACCTTCCATATGGATGCACATTTTTATCCCAATTATGGGAAATGTGGGAGAATAGGGCACTGGGAACTTTGTCATATTGGAGCAGCCAAAGGCATGTCAACATTAAATTCTGAGAAGAGTGTATCTATACTTACACTTATAAGGTTTATACTTAGACATTCCTTTCCCAGAATTAGGGAGCAGCACATACCTTCTGAGGAAATCATTGGAATGAAAGAAAAATCTCTAAGTGAATAGCAGCAATTTACCATAATATTCTTCAGAGTTTTTTCATTCTTAACTTAATGAACAACTTAATGAATCAAGTGATTCCTTAATATAAATACTTTATTTCCTAGTGGGATACTTAAAAAAAGGAAAGTCAAATGTGACTGTCATAGACAATGTGTAAGCCCTGGACAATCAGGGAAATTGTAGAATTTGCCAATTTTCTGAATTCTACCAGTCTTGGCCAATTATGGGGCTTCACCGGTGTTCAGTTTTCAAGCAGTAAAGAACCTCATGATGTGAAAATTCATATGGCAAACTAGAGTGAAGAAAGCAGCTTTTTGCTCACTCTGATACTGCCCTAGGGCTGGGACATGACACATGTGATCTCCCTTACTTATCTGATTACAAACATGATAAACATGACAGGAACATCTTTTAAATGCAAGGGAAATTTCAGTTCTTAAAGGAAGGAGCTAGTAACGTAACAGGTGTGAGTGGACACATACAAGACTTTTTAAAAATTATTGTGTTTTTTTGTTTTCTTTCTTTCACTAATTTCTCTTCATGTACTCCCACTCCCTCATATACCATTTACATATATGATAACTTTTAACCTCAGATATATTCTAGTATTGCAATGAACTTTGATTATGAGAAATTAGCTTAGGCATGGGACTGTATTTACATCTGTTCTTTCCATTAGATTATTAAATCTTTGGAAATGGTTACCTTGTGAAATTGACTTCCCTATTTTCGTTTTTCATTACTCATTTGTTCTTTTACCACAGGTTTGGCACATAGTAGACTCTAATAGTTGCATTAAATAGAACAAACCAACAAACCTATTGAAAGCTACAAAGAAAATCAGTTAATACCACCATTATTCAAATTTACAAACCAATGTCTAAAGCCAGTGATAATGAAACTGAAGAATCCTACCAATGTCTTCAGTCTGAAATTGATCATTCAATCAAGATGTATGCATAATTACTATTGATGGGAATATAAAGGTTAGAATCTAAGATGAAGGATTAATAGTTGGAAAATATGGCCTCTGTATTAGAAATTATGCTGGAGATCACATGATATGCTTTTTCAAGACAATG
>NW_006408653.1:6726077-6727991 GCF_000296735.1 Chrysochloris asiatica
TGGAAGTGATGCATATTTGTGCCCACTTCAAAGAGAGGTTACCCAATGGATTGCACAAATCATTCAATAATATCATTAATATCACAATCAAGTAACATTTTCTTGCAGATTATTCAAAAAAAAAAGATGCACTAGTACATCAACAGGGAACTGTCAGAAATTCAAGTCAGATGCAGAAGAGGACATGGAACTAGGGATATCATTGTTGATGTCAGATGGATCTTGGCTGAAAGCAGAGAATACCAGGAAGATGGTTAATTGACTATGTAAAGGCTTTTGACAGTATGGATCATGACAAACTATGGAGAGCATAGTTTGCAAGAAATCAAATGACACATTGCATCAGGCAAATCTGTTGCTCAAAACCTCTTCAAAGTGTTCAAGAACTAAGGTTGCAAATCATGGATATTTCAGATGACTTGATTGTACTCATGGGGACACTGTACTTAGACAAACAGGCAGTCATTGAAACAGAACAAGGGAATACGGAATTAAAATCAGGAAATGTGTGCACCAGAACTGTATCCTTTCACCATACTATTCCATCTGTATGCTGAGCAAATAAAATGAGACTCAAGATTATATGAAGAAGAACATGACTTCAGCATATGAAGAAGACTCATTAACAACCTGTGTTATGCAGATGATACAAACTTGATTGCTGAAAGTGAAGAGGAGTTAAATTACTTAACTGATGAAGATCAAGGAATGTATCTATCCTTCAGTATGCATTTCATCTCAATGCAAAGAAAAATCAAAATTCTCACAATGGGGCCAATAAATAACATGGTAAATGGAGAAAAGATTGAAGTTATCAAAGACTTCATTTTGTTTGGATCTACAATCAACACTCACGGAAGCAACAGTCAAGAAAGCAAATGACACATTGCGTTAGGCAAATCTGTTGCTCAAAACCTCTTCACAGTGTTCAAGAACTAAGGTGCACCCGGCTATGTTACTTTCAGTAGACTCATATAGATGTGAAAATTGGATAATGAATGGGGAAGATTGTAGAATAACTGATGCGTTTGAGTTATTGTGTTGGAGGAGAATGCTAAAAGTACTATGGGCTTCCAGAAGAACTAACAGATCTGACTTGGAAGATGTACAGTGAGAATGATCCTTAAAAGTAGGATGATGAGACTTCTACTCTATATTTTGGACATATTATCAGGAGGGATCAGACCTTGGAAAAGGACATTATGCTTGGTAAAGTGGTTTTTGTTGTAAAGTTGGTTCTGATTCATAGCGACCCTATAGACTACATAACAATACACTGCTCAGTCCTGTGCCATCCTCATAACACTGCGGAGAATGAGAATTCCAGAACACTTAATCCTGCTCATGAGGAACCAAGAGGCAGTCATTTGAACAGAACAAGGGGAGACTGCACCTCAAAATCCTCACCATACTGAAAGCTGTGATCGTTGATATTCATCAGTAAATATTTTAAGTCCTCTTTGCTTTCAGCAAGCAAGGTTGTATCATCTGCATATTGTAGGTTACTAACAAGCCTTTCTCCAATCCTGATGCCATGTTATAATTCATGTAATCCAATTTCGTTGATTATTTGTTCAGTATACAAATTGAATGAGTGTGGTGAAAGAATACAACCCTGGAACACACCTTTCCTAATTTTAAACCATTCAGTTTCCCCTTGTTCTTTTTAAATGACTGCCTCTTTGTTCTGCAGTGTTGTCTATAACTTGTCATGATCCACACAGTTGCAAGTCCTTGCATAGTCAGTAAAGCAAAGGAAAACAACTTTCTGGTAATCTCTGCTTCTGACGTTAGTTATGATATCCCTCATTCTATGTCCTCTTCATCATCTGGCTTGAATTTCTGGCAGCTCCTTGCTGATGTACTTTCTTTCTTTCTTTAATGTTTTATTGTGAATTATGTGATAGTTTACAT
>NW_006408653.1:6738264-6740000 GCF_000296735.1 Chrysochloris asiatica
TGCTTCCAGGAAGATGTGATCAGGATGTGGGCTTCCTTTTCACTCTTGTTGTTGCTTAACTCAGAGTAACTTTCACAGATGTTGTCTGCTTCCCTGGTATATGGCAGTTGGTATTGGTTCTTACCTGGGTTTTGGTGTTTTATGGAGTGTGATTGTAGCTTGAATATATGGCAGCAGATGCTGTCTTTTCTTGGGTAATATAGGTAGAGGAACAGTGCCCCAAAGAGAGAAGGGTGAGCATAAAACAGCAAAACAGCACCAGCAAAAACAAAACAAAAAAACAACACAAGAAAAAAGCAAAAACAAAAACAAAAGTAGACTGAATACTGTAGTCTATAATCGCAGAAAAGGGAGAGGAGGGAGAGAAGAAAAAAAAAGAATCTTTTGCTCTGGTAGCCTAGTGGTTACAAATCGGGCTGCAAACAGCAAGGTCAGCAGTTTGAAACCACCAGCTGTCCCGTGGGAGAAAGACGCATTCTGTTCCCGCAAAGATCCACAGCCTCGAAAATACTGCACAGGGTCGCTATGGTTTGGAACCAGATCCACGGCACATAGCCAGCCACCAATATCAGTATGACTTTAATGTCCTCTCTTCAGATTTTTACCTTCAAAGCTGCCTGAGAGAGTTCAAGCCCCACTGTTGGTTGTTATGCTGTGCCTCAGGATTTAATTTAATTTTTGACCTGTTTTGTTTTTAAACTCTCTTTCCCTCTCTACACCCTTGCCCTGGCCTTTCTCATACTTAAAAACAAAAACAAAAACAGTTCAGGACCAGCTCTTGGACTGAGTGTATCTGTGCACATTATGGCAGAAGAACCCACCAGTGATGAGGGTGGGGGTGTCCACTCACTCAGGCACCCCCTCTAGTCACCAGAATGGAGGTGCGCAAACAGTGGGAGGGCAATGAACAGATTAAAAAAAAAATCACAACAAAGCAAAACCGACAAAGCGTATTGTCCACCTTTGATCCAAGGTTCCCATGGTGTTTTTCTGTGGTGTGTCTGCTCCCCCACTTAGTCTTGCCATTTGGGCTTGCCCAAGTTGTGAGCTCCAGTCTGCTGAGCCCGGCAGATTCAAAAGTAAGTGATTTCTTACTTTTGCTACAAGTTCCACTAGCTGTAAGTCTTCAAACCTTTTGTATATTCATATCTCTGTAATTCTGAGTTGGGAGCTCTGCCCTGGATCTGCTTTGCCTGGTATTCTGTGGTATTTCTGACAGTGAACTTCACTGCACCTCCACCCTAGCCACCATCAAGCCCCGCCTCTCCCCCTTGTTGATGTAGTTTCACCTCTGTATTTGAATTATCTTTAGCAAAATTTTACTTGCTTGTGATATCAATGATACTGTCTTTCAGTCAACCTTCCAAACCAGAAGCAGGGTTATTCTTCTAAACTATTAAACTGTCTCTGTCGTTCTACTATTTTAAATCCCTAAATCGATTGTTGTCACTATCAGAAAATAGTGCCTGGCACATAATAGGTACTCAATAAATATATTTGTGAGGTAAAAGAAAGAAGGAATCCTTTAAGAGAAAGCTTAGGATCCTTAGCACAAGCAATAAAGTTCACTTTGCATTCTTTATCTCCTACAGAGTAACATGCATTCCACTGGTGGTATGTAACAGGATTTTATGTAGCTCACCAATAAATATAAAGATTGTTGTTGTTGTTGTCAGGTGCCATTGAGTCAGAACCAACTCATAGCAACCCCATGCACAGTAGAATGAAACAATGTC
>NW_006408653.1:6740638-6751317 GCF_000296735.1 Chrysochloris asiatica
ATCAGTAAATGTTTCAAGTCCTCTTCACTTTCAGCAAACAAGGTTATATCATCTGCATATCGCAGGTTGTTAATGAGTCTTCCTCCAATCCTGATGTCATGGTTTTCTTCATAGAATCCAGCTTCTCATATTATTTGCTCAGATACAGGTTGAATAAGTATAGTTGTAGTGGTTATATATTTATTTTTACCAGGTCATAGTCCTAGTGTGGGGCCATAGGATAAGCACTCAACCTCAAGGTTGTTTTGAATCACAAGATTGGTAGTTCAAACTCAGGCTTCTCAGAAACCCTACACAAGGTTACTATGAGTTGGAGTCAACTCACCAGCATTTAGCAACTTAATGACCACCTATTAGTGGAGCCCTGATGTGGCATTGCAGGTTAACGCACTGGACTGTAATGCCAGTTTGAATTGCAGAGTCAGCAGTTCAAATCCTTAAGTCCCTCTTCAGGAACCCTAATAGGGTTGCTATGAGTCGTAACCAACTTAGTGGTACTTACAACAATAACAACAACCTATTAGTGGCAAGTGGTACTGATTTTCCACACACCCAAATGATATAAAATACACTTTTGAAATAAAAATGTTAGATTCTAAGAATGAGTTCTTTTTTAAAAACAGGCCAACATTGCAAAATTGAACAGGCCGCACAATACTGCTAGCCCAGCCCATTGGGTAGTGATTATTTGTTTAACTGCCCGACTCCCTTATTGGAACAGGAGCTCCTGTAGGACAGTAATGGCCCTTTCATAATTCTGGACACATGGCAAAAATAAAGTATTTATTAAATAAGTCAGTTCATGCAAATCCATTTTCATTATTGGGCTTACACCAATTGCTCGGCAAAATGGCCCTATGAATAAAGAGAACATCTTCAATATCTAACCTTTGTCAACCATTTTGGAAATTGGTTCAAAAACAAGTTTCATGGGCAGTGTCTACCTTATACTAAAAGGTTTCAGTGGGGGAAAAAAAAAAAAAGTCAATCAATCTTGATGGTCAGCTTTCACAGTGCCAAATAGCCAAATGATGGAAAATCATTAGAAGATTCCATCTTTAACTTTCATGGTAGCCTTCCACTTTTTGATCTCTGTTTGTTGGTGTCAGTTCGTTTGATTCTCTTTAACGCAAAGCTTGTGCTGTAAAATAAATTTAAAATCTACAAATTATATTAAAAGATAAAACACAAAATGAGGACAAGATATATTTTTATATGACTTTTTTTTAGACCCAATCCAAGATTTATTAACAGAAAGCTAGCAGTCTGGAGGATTCAGGGAATAATTTCTCAAGACCATTCTGTCTATTATGAAGAGCAGACACATTATATTATATAGGGTAAGTTACATTTGGATGTACACTTCATCTATCTTAACATCAAGATAGCATTCTTTGGGAAAAGGAAACAATAGATTAATACACTTCCTTAAACATTTTACCTTTAGGGTCTCTGCTGCTTAATTCCTGAGATAACTATCTGGGTGGGTTTGCTGTTGTTGTTGTTAAGTACTGTCGAGTTGATTCTGACCCACAGCGACCCTGTATAGGGTTTCCAAGGAGCACCTAGTGAGCTTGAACCACCGACCTTGCAGTTCAAACAACTTTGCAGTATGACGCATTAACCCACAGTGCCACCCCAGGGCTCCTGGGTGGGTTTACACTCATCCTATTCTCCTTGTTCTGTTTGTCTAGGACCAGAAGTTCATCTTAGCTAAGTTGTAAACTTCCTCATTTGAAACTTAATGACTAAACTGAGTCCATTTTGTTTAGGTTGGTAGAGCCATGCTATCATTCCCCACTCTTATTTTTAGATTTCATTTCTATGAAATTAGCTTCAAATGAAAATAGTTACTTTGATCCTGGGCATTGTTCCTTGGATCAAAACAACTAAGCTTAGGTCAGGAAAAGCAATAAATTGTACAAAGGGTGATACAACAAGGTGAGCATTGAGTATAGAAACATATGAAAATTCCTATGACAGTACAAACCTGACCCTCACTAATTAACATGAGTAGCTACTTTAGATTATATAACAAAGACAACTAACTTTCATTATCAGCTCTAAAGAAGCCCTTACACTTAGGGCAGTGATTGTCTGGGAGGTGGCTTTAAGGGTCTTTACCATTGTACAGGCAAGTCTGTTGATTTTCACATTTAGGGGCAAGACTCTAGTAAGCACAAAAAGGGATAGGGCCACATGCTCAGGTTGACTGAATAGATGTAGATCTATACGAAAGACAAGTGGGGGGAACACTAGCGATGATGTTTATCAGTCAGGTCCTATCTTTGGGGTAGGAAGGTTGTGAGTCTTCCAAATATACAGGGCTCCTCTTCTCCCAGCCCCACCCCATTAAAGCTAATAGTGATGTAGGAGAAGGCCTTAGTTCCACAGGGGAAAAACTACCCTGCTGGAGCTGTATTATAGAAGTACTAACCCTAGTAAGACAGGAGGTAAAGGATTGTTCAACATACAATCCCACTTCATTAGATGCTTGCCCAGGTATATCTAAACATTTTCATCTCAGCAATAGGGGATGATATCTAAGTGTCCAACCTGTCGTAGGAGAAAGAAGTTCAATGAAGCTTTAGTCACAGCTTGAAGTCAGAGGAAGTATTCACGGCCCATTATTGTCCAGGATTTTTCTTGACTCTTGTGTGATGAATCCAGGACTTTAAGTGATTTTAATAATGAATATATGAGCTTGTTGTTGTTGTTGAGTGCCGTTGAGTTGACTCTGACCCATAGAGACCCTGTATAGGAGCAGCTGGTGCGTTTGAACCGCCAACCTTGCAGTTCAAACGGCTTTGCAGTCTGGTGCATTAACCTATGGGGCCACAATATGAGCTTAGGTATCATCTTTTAGACTTAACTGCCATCTTTTCCATTCTCCAAATTTATAGAGACCAAGGGGTACAATCACTCTACAAACCTTGGTGGTAGTGTGACCTTCTCAGTCTGTGAATAAAAGTATTTGGATCTGAGAGTAGAGTCCTGACTGTAAAGCTAGATTATGGCAGAGTCTGGACTAGAAGCCAGGCATCCTGCTTCCAGACCAGTGTGCTTTACTCCAAGAAATACTACAGCTCCTTTTTCACCTTGTTTCTCTCAGTCCCTGCCATTCTCATCCCTGAATTTTCTCTGCCCTTTTGTAGTTAGTTTCTATTTTCTTTGCTTTATTAAAAGACCAGAACTAAGGACCATAGTACTATGAGTAGATTTCTGAATGCCCACTCCCATAATGGTCCATTTTTATAAACAGGTACCCCCAGAATTTCTTTACCAGATTACCATGTTATATGATGGCAGGCTACTAAAATATTCTTCTACAGAAGAATTTTCCAAAAACAAGCAGGCCTTTCTGGAACCCTTACCTAGAGGGGTAAAATCAGTGAAATAATAAATAGACCTTTACTATTAAAGGAGGGATGGAGTCCTGGTGTGGCTCTGTAGATTAATGCCCTGGACAGCTAGGTCTGTTTGAACTTTAAAGTGGGCGGTTCGAACAGTCGCTTCTCAGAAACCTTATACAGGATTACTATGGGTCAGAACTGACTTGACCACACTTAACAAAAACAATTAAAGGAGGGAAGGGGTCTAACTTAACAGGAAACTCTTTCAGTCTGTGGACAGTGCTAATGTAGTTCTTGTTGCATAGAATATCAGACCTACTAACCAAAAAAAAAAAAAAAAAAAAGAGGGCCTCAAAAGATTTGAACCCTAAAAACTGGTAGGAAAACTGCCTTCAGGAATATTTTATGGGTTTAGATTGCTTTTGTTAAGTGTCTCCATATAGAATTTCAGATGAAATGATTTACAATACCACTGAAGTAAATGCAAAGCGCCAAAAAGTGACTTTGAGAAGTACAAAACAGTTTATGTATCTAGACTTTTCCGTCACTTGGTAACTAGTGCCACAAGGTACAACTGAGTGTTTCATGGGGGCCTGTTAAACAGCTGTCCCTGGCTTTCTTAGTTTACTCTGCTTTTCCATCTGTTTTACCTGTCTCTATTTCTGAATAATTTATCTTACCATCTGCATAAATACAACACCTGGCTGAAGGCTAACTCTTACCCCTAAATAATTTAGAGAAAAAAACCTCTTCAGTCTTTACTGGAATAATGCAATGACTTTCAAGAAGAAAGTTGTTAAATACATAACTGCTGACCTTTCTAGTGTGCTTCAGTATTACACTAACAATGTAGCAGATTAATATTAATCTATTTTTAATCATAATTACCCTTAATTTTTAGTTTACTATGTCCTGGTGTGGCTCTGTGGGTTAATGCGCCTGTCTGCAAAGCCGTTTGAACTGCAAGGTTGGCAGTTCAAGCTCACCAGCTGCTCCTTGGAAATCCTATATAGGGTCGCTATGGGTCAGAACCAACTCAATGGCACTTAACAACAACAACAACAACAATTCTTCCATAAGTTGTATGTTCTAGCAGCTGTTTCAAGTCTCTTGCTAAAGTGTGTTATATTCTCTATATTGTTAGTGTGTGCTGTGTTCTCTATATGGCTAGCGTGTGCTGTGTTCTCTATATGGCTAGTGTGTGCTGTGTTCTCTATATGGCTAGTGTGTGCTGTATTCTCTATATGGCTAGTGTGTGCTGTATTCTCTATATGGCTAGCGTGTGCTGTGTTCTCTATATGGCTAGCGTGTGCTGTATTCTCTATATGGCTAGCGTGTGCTGTATTCTCTATATGGCTAGCGTGTGCTGTATTCTCTATATTGAAGGAGCATTGTGTTTGGTGATGACATGGCTTTCTTAGATCCCAGATACAAATCTGCCTGAATCTTCACTGCTTGAGACAGAGCAACATATTTAAATATGTTTTCCTAATCATTTACATAATCAATAGACACAGAATTCATCCTATAGAAAACTTTTTACTGTAAAATCTTGCTTTTGCTGAGATTACCTTGGTGAAGCAATTATTTAAAATGACTGTTTTTCACTGTGAAAGGGACAACTTTGTGGTAATTGAATTGTGGAAAGTACTGAAGCTAAACTTTTACAGATCAATTTATTAATAAATAATCATATGAACTCTCAGGCATTCAAGTTTCAATGATGGCAAGAGTGAAAATTATCTCGTATCAAATCTGCTTAACTGTTTACTAGTTATGTGAGTTTGGGTGATTTACTTCACTTCCAGGCCTAATGCACTGTACTTCAAAGCCAGTTTGGACCACAAGGTCAGCAGTTCAAGTTTGCCAGCCGCTCCTTGGAAACCCCATACAGGGTTGCTATGGGTCGGAACCAACTCAACATCACTTAACAACAACACAATAACATAGCTATCCTGGAGTACTGCTGTGACACTATAGGATAAGCACTGGATTGTGAGGTCATTTGAACCATAAGGTTGGCAGTTCAAACTACTAGCCTCTCCTTGGAAACCCTATACAGGGTCACTATGAGTCGGTGGCACTTAACAACAACGTACATATTCTATAGGTTTTAGTGCAAAGTACAGCATATATAGGTATTGAATAAATGACCACTGTATTTATTTAGTTTGTATTCAAATAAAGTAGCAACATGAGAGTGGGTTATTCAGAATATCTTGGATAGATAAAAATTAACTGGTTTCAAAATAGATAATTTTGAAAAAATCTTCAATGTTTTTATCATTCCTTCCTCTCCCCCTTCCCCCCCACACCTTTTTGCAGTATAGGCTGAACATAAACATCATCAGTATCATCCATGGTCATCTATGTAAATAATACTGTCTGCATGGAATAAGTCAGTAATGTTGACAAAGGTAATTAAGGTACAGACTATTTTTTCCCAACATTAATTGTCCCTGGATAATTGCACTTTTCAAGGTCTTAACATTTTCATGATGCTAGGTCTTCTCCCTAGCTAACAGCTGTCATTTCTTGCTATGACTTGTAGGTTCGCCTGTAGCAGTTCTTTTTCTCATGTAAATTTCCTCCTTGTAATTTGTTACAGGTTTGGGACATAAAGTTCTAAGAGATGAGTTTTGCTGCATATGTGCTTCAAGGCAAGAATTTTGCCATATTTTGCTACTCTTTGGCCAGTGGTTGGGGCTCAGTTTGTGTAAGATAACTGATTTCTGGAACCTCAAAGTTTAACTGTTGTATTTGCAAAGTTTCCACTTATTTCACAGATGCACTAAAATGTTTGTTTTTATAAAGATTTGATTATAGTATCAACTAGGAGAAAGAGATACAAGTAAACTAACACCCCAAATTTAAGGGACTTTAAAATTTAAGGAAATAGAATAAGACTAACAAAATTCAATCAAGATGACTACTAAAAGAACAAGCAAGTTGTTCACTGGGGAGCCACCAAGGCAAGCAATCAGATTTCTTCAGGACAAATCCCACATCCAAAACTGAAACTCAAAGAGAACACATGAGCAGGCATGTAAGCTTGCTGGTGACCACATTGGTCTGCTGGTGAGTAGAAGAGGGGAAAAGGCAGCAATGAAGAAATGGGCTGAATTCGACCATGTTCCATAGACTCCTGTCAACCTGGAAATGAGAGAGAGAAGAGGAAGTGCTGGTTGGTTTGAAGTGTGGTGAGACCTGGGTCTCCTGAGACCATGGACAAGGACATAGCCACAGTAGGCTAGAGCTGAATGAAGCATCCAGCTGATATGAAATGAGCAGAGACGTACAAGAATGCCCAAACTTGTAGACAATACCCATTCAACATAGCTTCGAGGGCTTGATGATCAGAACTCAACTAGAGAAAGATTTTAAAAAGTTTTTGATAAAGGAAACAAGTGTAAATTGCAACAACTTGATGAATTTGACTTATACTTATGAATGTAGTAACTCAAAATACCAACTGAGAGGAAAGGAGTCTTCACATCAGGTATCAACTCTATCCTTCTGTGTACAGAAATGGACAACTTAGACATTGGCTACCTAAAAGGAGGGGGCAACAGAGGCATGAAGTTACTGGCTTACAAGTTTTCAAGAGGGAATTTAGTTTAAGAGTATACATGGGAGAGTAGAGTCCCCACTGAATAGTTTTCGTCTTGTCTAGACCAGTCTGGTGAAAGGAGATGGGAATAGTATTCTTGTGATTCAATAGTGAGTAATTGTTATCACAACTAATTATAGTGGTCACAACTGTAAAAGTAGAGGTTTTGTAACAAAAAGTGTGGAACAGTTAATATTATAGTCCAGAAACAGAGGACCCTAGGACCATCAAGGGAGAAGAGCATGAACGAAATGTGGGACCCTATCCAGAGAAGCAGCAACACCAGAGATGGAGGAAGAGAGGAGGACATGGAGAGAGGGAACAACTGAGGACTCATTGAAAAAGAAAGGCTGTGTGCTTGTGGCCAGGAGTCAGGCTTTCCAGAATGTGCTCTTTGGTTGTTCAAATGATTATATATTCCTGAGTATTTTTTTTTTGTACATCTGAAAAACAAACAGAAGGCGTAAAAGCAAATACTGTTCAATGATGATGCAAGGAGATTGTAATCTTTGCAATGAAATGAAGAGTGTAAAACCGATGTTTTCCCATGTACACTATCACTGAATTCTCCAAAAAAAATTAAAAAAAAGAATTGGAATGACATGAAACTTCTCAGCAGCAGCACTGAAAACTAGAAGACAAAAGCACATTGCTTTAAAAATGTTGAGGGATATTATTCTTAACTAAGAATTCTAAGCCTAATTATATTATTTAGGATTAAAGACACTACCAAATAACTAAAAAATTCAACCAAGAAATCAAGTTATACTTGATATAGTTTTTTATTGTGTTCAATTATTTGAAAAATATTCCTTTCATTATGAAATCCTATTATGATCCAGACAGTGTGTGGCGATATCAAAAGAATGAAAGATCGTTTCTGTCTAGAAAGATACTTGCCTAGTGGTGGCAAGAATGGGGAAAGGGAGGGCAAACCCATAAATGATTAAGCACAATAAAGTGTAGAGTGAAGTATGAGGATAAGTAAAGAAGTCTTGCTAAAAAATCCCAGAAACCTTTATTAAACAAAAATAGTAAAATGTGAAGCTGTTGTTTCTCAACCTATCATCCATCTATGTCTATACAATTGCTCAAAGAATTCTGCACTTTTTGATTTAAACCATTGCCATTTAGTTGATTCCAACTCATAACAACCCTATAGTGACCTTATGGAACAGAATAAAACTAACTGTTCCATAGATTTTCTGAGACTATAAATCTTCATGGGAGTTGACAGCCTCATGTTTCTATGATGGAGTGAATGGTGTGTTTAAACCACTGACCTTAAGGTTAGTAGTCCAACACTTAATCCACAGAACCACTGTGACTTCTTAAACAAATGTATGTTGTTGTTGCTATTGTTTGTTGTTAAGTATCATTGAGTTGGTTCTGACTTATAATGACCCTATTTAGGGTTTCCAAGGAATGGTTGGTGGGTTTGAACTGCTGACCTTGAGGTTAGTAGTCTAGTGTTTATCCAACACCATCAAGCCAGGATCCTGTAAATAAATGCATACTGCATTATACTTTACAAAAAATAATAATGCTTTAATGCATAGCTAACCAATAGCAAGATTCATCTGGTTAGTATTGAGAGCAAATCAAGATAGTGCTAAATTAAGTTTCTAGGAATAAAGGTGAAAATTGGCAAGGGAGGAAAGAATGTGGGTGTTATGAAAGAGCATTCTGGCTGTACTTCTCCTAACACAGATTTGTTTATTGTTCTGTCAGTCCATGGTACTTTTAGTATTCTTCTCCAAGACCATAATTCAAATGTATCAATTCTTCTATGGGTTTTCTTTGTTCATTGTTCAACTTTCACATGCATATGGGACAATTGAAAATATAATGACTCAGATCAGGTACACCTTAGTCCTTTAACTGTTATCATTTCTTTTTATCACTTAAAAGAGGTCTTTTGCAGCAGATTTGCCTAATGCAATGTGCCATTAGACATCTTAACTGTTACTTCCATGAGTATTGATGATTGATTGGGCCAAAAAGAACCAACAGATCTGTGTTGGACGAAGCGCAGCCAGAGTGCTCCTTGGAGGCCAGGATGGCCAAACTTCGTCTCTCATACTTCGGACATATTGTCAGGAGGGACCAGTCACTGGAGAAGGATATCATGTTTGATAAAGTGGAGGTGATCCTTATAGAAATAGAGGAAGACTCCCAACGAGATGGATTGGCCCAGGACCGGGCAGTGTTTCATTCTGTTGTGCTTAGCGTCGCTATGAGTTGGTAACGACTCCATGGCACCTAACAACAACATAGGGTTTCTGAGACTATAAATCTTTACAGGAGCAGAAAGCCTGATTTTTCTCCCATGGAATGTCTGGTAGTTTCTGAACTGCTGAACTTGAGGTTAGCAGCCTGACTTGTAACCTCTACATTACCAGAGCTCCTTAGATGGAGGAAGAGTAGAGGAAAATAGCCTTCATTTGTTTTCATTAATCTGTAGAGGAGTTCTAGCTTCAATGGAAGTTTATTTTCCTTTTTTGTGAAAGGTGAGGAGATTATAATAAATATCCTGAAATTAGATTTATAAGATAATTTAAATATTATTGTGCTAAAATATGTAACAAAAGATTGCCATCCTATTAATTTTTAAGTATACAATGAACTTAGTTACCCTCACACTACCTTAACCACTATCTATTTCCATAAGTTTTACAGCATCCAAACAGAAACTCAGCATCCCTTCAGAAAGAATTCCCATTTCCTCTGCCTCTCTCCTACCCCTGGTCACCACTAATAAACTTTTGTTTCTATGAATTTGTCTATTCTAAACATTCCATATAAGTGGGGCCACTCATTATTTGTTCTTCTGTGTCTGACTTATTGTACTCAGCATCAAGGTTAATCCACACTTTGGCATGTATCAAGACTTTATTTCCCTTTATATGTGAATAATAATTCATTGTATGTCTATAACTTTGGCTACCAATGATCCTAGCATTAACTTCTAACTGAATTAATAATAGATACTGTGCATCTTCCTTCACATCATATCAGTTGGATGTTTCACTCTCAGCTCTAGCCCTCTGTTGCTATATCATTGTCCATGGACTCAGGAGTTCCCAGGTCTCACCATACTTCGGGTTAATCAGGTCTCACCATACTCCAGGTCAATGGGAGTGTATGTAACATGGTTGGACTCAGCCCACACCTTCATTGCTGCTTTCCCCCCACTTTCACTCATCAGTACACCAATGTGGTGGCCAGCAAGCTTACATGCCTACTCATGTATTCCCTTTGAGTTTCAGTCTTGGAAGGGGGTTTGTCCTGAAGGAACTTGATTGCTTGCCTTGATGGCTCCCCGGCGAACAACTTGCTTGTTCTTTTGGTAACCAATCAGACTGCCGTTTTTGTTTCTGATTTTTCCTGTTGGTCTTTCTTTCAAGAAGTATCTGCTGTTCCTCTAGCTGCTCCAGGCTGGTCTGCTAGTACTTTTTTCTTTTTTTTTCCTGCTTGTCTTTTCAAGATTCTACCTAAGGTCTTATACACTACAAAGGCTCTGCAAGAAGCCTCTTTCACTGGGCAAGTTCTAGCACCATTTTTAGGTATTCCAATCAGTTATAGGCTGAAGATGGGCTTACAAGCTTTCTGGAATCATGTTTCTGGATATTTCTTTCTATCCCACTCAAGTGTCTATTTTACAATAGTAAGCAAGGGAAACCAATAGTCATAAGACAGTCAGGCATCTTAACATT